>NC_138547.1:30668943-30876443 GCF_964234715.1 Podarcis melisellensis
TGGTTGCTAAGGAAACAGTAATAAAGTAGGACATTTGAAACCCAAATGGCATGAGCACTATGGGGCACCCCCCCCCTCAAGGTAGTTGCAGGGGTGAGGGTACTGGAATGGAGCTATGCATGTTTTACTTCTCGCGAAGCAACCTTTCTTGACGTATGTACTGTAGAATGATGTTTAAGAATTTTTGTGCACACTTTATCTCAGTATATACTTGGCTGGAGAACTGCAGCAAGGAATTCACAGAAGTTTGAATGCAGAAGGATGATTCATGTATAATCAGTGCAGATTAGGAAAGTTTGCCTTTAAATTGAATTCCTCCCCCCGCACCCCTGAAGCATGAAAGTGTCCACCAAAGCACAAGGAGCTCAAGTACTTCAACAATTTCCCAATATCCAGCAGCACTTTCCTTGTGTTCCCAGGAACTGGGAAGGGACGAGTGTAGCCAAGTTATCTCCCTTTTGCCAATAAATTCTGGTGCACTCGTTTCTCCTCCCCCCCCCACCCCGCCACCCCGAGGAGCTCAACCACTTCTAAGTGGGGGGAAAGAAAGCAGTCTCCCTCTTTAAAAGTCACTTTGCATCCCCTCCTGAGTGGGAGAAAGCAGCGCGGGTCACAGCGATGCCCTCCGCCCGCTGGTACACTAATGACACTGGTAATATGCTAAGAAGCTGGCAGACGGGAGGGGGGGCTTCTCTAATGCGGTCACTTCCTGGGACCTCAAAGCAGCTTTAATTGCAGGGCTTCAGAGACAGCAGGTGTGCCTGTCATCTCTAATAACCGGAGCCGGGTGCACTTGGCGGCCCGCTGGAAGAAAGCAGGTTTGCGGCACTCCCCGCTTGAACACTCGCCCTCGCACCCCCAACTCTGCAAACGGTTGCACACCTGTCAAATTGATTATGGGAATGAATTTCTGCCGTGGCGATAAAGCGCAGATTGGGAGGAAATCCTCTTTTCATTCTGGCTTTCGCTTTTTGTTCTTTGGCTCCTGTTCTCCCAGCTCACGGGAGGATTAAAAGGCAGAAAGAAAGGACCCATCGTTGGCAAATGAGCCCTAAATATGCACTGCGTAGGGTTAGTGTATGCATGGCACCGAGTGGGGTTAGGACAGATATCCAACAATGGGAGACTCTAGAGGAAGCCTGGAATCGTGGCTGCCCGTCTAAATGCAAGGCATTTCAAATATCTGCAGCCAGATGTCCCTGCTTCAAAAGACTGTCACTCTCGAAGGTCAGGGCCCCAGAAAATACAGTAGGCATCCCATATGTCAGAGTGTGGCTGCCCCACAGAATGGATTCCAAAGGAACAGCAGGCTCCTGAGGCCAGTTTGCTTGCTTTTTTTAAAAAAAGGGTATTTCTAGCCTGTCATTCAAATAGTTGCTGCTGCTGCTGCTTACTACTTCAACATGTATGCTGCTTTTGCATATAAATACGGATTTCCTTGCCATAAAAATGTGGGTGAGGGGGCCAACCTGGCATGTATTATCAAAACCTGGGAAGGCTGAGCTTTGTGGGGTTGCTCTGATTCCACCCAGGATATTCAGTGCAGCGCCAGCCCAGACTGGAAGGTTGGGAGTGAGTCACCATCATTGCTTTATTTTCATAATTAATAAATTGCTTAATAACAAAGGGCTGTCTCTTTTAGCAAAGTCGCTCAAATAACACAGATGCACTCTGGAGTGAAAAGAAACCCTGGTGATACATTACTGAAGGAAAATGAACAAAAGGAGTGTATAATTAGAGCAGAAAGAAACTTGGGGGCTTGTCCACAATTCCTCTTATCCCGCTTCTTTCCCTCAGGGAAATCCGCTCTTTAGCGCTTAATCGGAGCAAACGGCAATTCAGCTTTTCTCCGGATTGACGTTTGTTGCAGTTTAGCACTAAAGAGTGGGTTTTCCCTAGGAATGGAACATGGCAAGGGGGAAACTGCTCAGACCCACTCAGAAAACTGTTTGGACGTGTTTTTTAGGCACAAGCAATAGGAAGTGTGGATGAGCCCAGAGACATTTCATCAGGCCTTGTACATAGTAGGGCCAGTACTGGGTACAACCTGTAGTTTCTAATGGGGTATACAATAAGAATAAAATATTCATTTTTTTAAAAATGGTTAAAAGTAACTATGATATCAGAAAAACACACCTAAAATGCCTGTTGAAATTAAAAAGTCCTGCCTGATGAAAACTTTATAGTTATTATTTCAGCAAGCCTACCCACACATATCATTTAGTTTATGCTTGTTTTAAAAGATTTCCAGAGATGAATATGCACTTGTCTTGAATTTTGTATGGAAACTGAGAACAGGACAGTAAAAATGGATTCAACACACCCTAATGGTGGCCCAGAGATTGATACTGATTAATTGGTAAAATAGAGATATGATTCCCCTTAATCAATGGCTTGACGACATGACAACATTTGCAACATATGACCGGACAGCTTATAGATGCAGACTTTCTTTAGATAAAACACAATGATATTTGGAATGAGTATATTAGGCTATTGACAATGTGTATTAGGATAAGAAGAATATACACACACCTGTACTTAATATATGGTAATATATTATTCCCCCCCCCTTCTTTCCATTCTCACTCTTTTTTTTCCCTCGCTCTTTTTTATAAATGAAATTCTTCTAATAAAATGTTAGTTTAAAAGTTTTACTAATTTCATCACTGTTTTTTTTTACCAGTGTATTTGTTTTTTTTAATGATTGGCTGGATTTTAGCTGTGTTTTATTCACAGTGTTACACAATGTTATTTTGTACACCGTTCAGAGAGAGTCTCATGAAAAAGTAGTTTACAATCTATCACCCACAGGGATCCCATTTCTCTCTCCAAGAAACCCTTCCACTCTGCTACAGGACTTGAGCGATCTCATCTAATTTTGGACCAGTGAGACAGAGCATGTGTAAAAGAGACCTGATAATGGACTCTCCATGTGCTGGCAGAAGCAGGTCTTGGGTGTGATGTTGGACAACCCCAGGGCAATTTTCCTTGGGGGCTTCAACATTCACACTAAGGGCTCCTTGACAGAGGTGGTTTGGGACTTCAGGGCCACCATGATGACCATGAGGCCAGTGCTCCCCCTGCCCTAGAAAAATGGCTGCCGGTACTCAACATGAAGTAGTTCCAGTAAGTGCCACACTTTTTAACCAAGAGAGAGAGAGATGCTGGTACTCACCATGTAGTTGTTACAGGAAGTGCCACACTTTTTCACAAGAACAACAAAAATAAGTGCTGTTACTGCATACCTTTGCATACCCCCTAAAAAAACACACACACCGCATGAGGCTCTTTTTATAGATCACTGGCCCAATGTCTAGAGTTGAGTTGAGTTCAGTTGGGTTTCTTCACCAGACCATGGACAGGTTGGACTGGAATGGGGGCAGGCAATGTATGCAGTAGGGAAAATTCTGACAAAAGCACAAATGGAGAGCAGAAACCATCCAACGTTCACTTGTTTGTCCCATGCCTGGAATGGAAATCAACCCAGCAAATACAACAGGTACTCATTGTTGTTGTTGCTTTCAGTTCACAAGTGGCACATAACCAGTTGTGGTTTCCCCATTTTTGCATTGTACGTCTTTTGCATTGACACGAATGGGGTAGAATAACATATGGATAATGTCCCCTGTTATCTGTATGTTATTCTACCCCATTCATTTCAACTTTCATCATGGGAAAAGTTATGGAAAGGAATAAAATTTACAGCATGCTGTGCACTGAAAGAAAATTATATGAAAATGATGTATCGTTGGTACCTAACACCAAGTAAGATTGCAAAAATGTATAAAACTAAATCAAATATGTGTTGGAAATGTAAAGAGAAAGAAGGTACTTCTTTCTATATGTAGTGGTCATGTTGTAAGGTATAAGACTTCTGGGAAATGATTTATAATGAATTAAAGAAAATGTTTAAAAATATATTTGTTAAAAAACCAGAAGCCTTTCTTTTAGGTTTAATAGGGGAAGAAGTGCCAAGAGAGGACAAAAGACTTTTTATGTATGCAACGGCAGTGTTGAGAATGTTCCTAGCCCAAAGAGGGAAAGAAGAAACATTACCAACAAAGGAAGAATGGCAGACAAAATTGATGGACTATGTAGAAATGGCGAAACTGACGGGGAAGATCGGAAACCAAGAAGACCAAGTATTTACTAGAGAGTGGAGTAAATTTGTAGTTTATTTACAAAACCACTGTAAACAATTAAAATCATTGGCAGTGTTGTAATGGCATTTGTTATGTGAAACTGATTGTGATAAATTAGGGATACATAATAGTTGGAAAAAGTATAAGATGCAAAGTTTTTTTCTTTTAAAGATGCAAAGTTTTTTTCTTTTAAATTTAAGAACCCATGGAAGGGAGGGGAAGAAGTCAGAAGGTTCAGAAAACCTTGCAATTGGATATATGTGACAGAGAGAATGTGTATAAAAATGTGGAAACGAATAAAAAAATTATTTAAAAAGAAAGAAAAAGAATAACATACGGATAATGTAATTTTCATAAATTATTATGTAAATTACATCACATTGGATAGTGAGATGAATAATGTAGAGGATTTTTTTTTGCACTTTTACATGGGAGTAAACTCCATTAAACTCTATGGTACTTACTTCTGTATAGCCACAGAAGATTGCAACGTTAATCCTTCTGATTCTGAACACCAGAGTGGCCTTCATCTTTCACCCAACATTCATAAAAGGAAAGAAAATGAAGCATTCTGTTGAGTCCTATTTCCTGTCTGGTAAAACTGGTTTATTGCAGGGAAATAAATTCCTCTTTGCTGTGAAATTGTAACAGACCGCTGGGAGGGAGGGGCAGGTGTCTTCCCTGGATTGGAATTTGTTTCTATTATTTTTATTATTTAATTCTTGTTTATCATGATTATTTAATGGTTTCCCTACAACAGCTCCTGGATTAGGTTACGGAGATGAAGGGGCCTTTTTGTATCTTGTTAAATAAATTAATAGAATCAGGGAGCTACTGGGTAGGACAATTCATCTGCCATGTGGCACAGCAGCTACAGAGGGGGTTGCACCATATATATATTTTATGAAACATGGAAAGTGACTTTTAAAGACTCTCAAGTGGTCTAGACCTGGAAATATTTAGCATCTCATTCATAGATGAAACAAGATTTAAACATTGGCACCAGAGTCTGACCTTCCCCTCTCTGAACCCCTTTCCCCCCCTGTCCATTTCAGTCCCCACCTTTGTCCTTTTGGGAAAAGATTGTTTTCTGTGTATTTGGAAATGTTAGAAAAGCTAGTTATGCAATATAATGACAGTTAGTTGTTCCTTTAAAAACTGCATAAAGAAGGAAACATAGGAAGATGGTGGTTAGGATTCTGCTTCAATATTTATTTTGGCAAGACCCAAAGGACAGTACCCTATGATCACAAGGGACGGAGAGGAAGAAGAAGACAGTGCGAAGGAATCGCCCCCTCCCCACACCCCAAGAAGACACCGCTTTGCTAGAAACCTCCATCCCAAACAACCCCAGGTGTAAGTCCTACTACTATCAAAGGGGTGAACATGAACTATATATCATGATGAACTTGAACTAGAAATAGTTACTTTTTAAAATGACCTTTCCAAGTTATCTGGACAACACAATGCCCAGTTGGAGCAAAACAGATCCCTCTGCCTTTGTGCCAGGTTTACCACTGTCCAAATCTACTTTGCACTTCCATTTGGTGTCAACTGAGCACAACAGAAGTCTATAGTTGTTCTTTTCATTCTTCAGAGCTTCCTAGTCCCTATGTGAATCATTTTGAAAACTGGGTGGTTATTGTCTTAGGGACTATGCCGACATTTGTCTGTCCCAGGAGATAATGAAGGAGTGTGCCTTTGGGAGTGAGGTCAAGCTCTTGGAAGGATACGGTGCCTGCTGTGGCTGTAGAGACCAATATGGGAGAGGCATGTTTTATTGCAGCTGGGACAGATGAAGGCATCTGGCTGCACTACAGCAGGTGCATCATAGCATTTCTTCTCTCTGTGCTCCTCCCAGTGCTCATTTCTCCTCTGGTCACTGCTATGGATACATGACTTGACTGCCTGCCTCCAGGCACTGCAGTTGTAAGCAACGGATTCCCACATGGCAGGTCTGATGTTGCCAGGATGTTGGCATCACATTCTCCCGCACCCTTTTGGAGAGGTGAGCCACTGCTGTAGCAGGCTTGTCCAGCTCAGCATCAGTGGAAAGATTGCTGGTTATAGTGAAACCTAGGAAGCAAAATTGACTACCACCTCCAGCGTGGTTACCAATGCTGATGCATGGAATGCTGACGACGTCCTGACTCAGGATGTTGGCCTTCGTCAGGCTGATGGTAAGGCCAAACTCCACGCAGGCTTGGGCAAAATGGTTGATGAGTCTCTCTGTGCAGCTTCCTCAGAGTGTGCTGTCAAGGCTGCATCATCTGCAAACAACATCTCTCAGATAAGGATCACCTCCACAGCATACCATTTTCATAATAAAACCATTGCTCACAAGACCACAAGTAGGGAAGCAAATCCCATTATATTCAAAACCCACTCCCACCCCAAGAAAACTGTTAATGGTGCATAGTACCCTTGGACCTGTTTCTCTGTCATTTAGCAGGTTTCTTACCTAGGGTTACTTCTGCAATGTATGATATTTTCATACCATTTGCCCGCAAAACATATGGGGAAATAAAATCCTTATTTTTGCCACATCAGACTTGTACAGCTTGCTCTTCTGGAACAAGTACTGCAGCTATCTTTCTGAAAATTGCCTGGATGCATCCCCTCAGAAGGGACTTCAGTACCTGCAGAGCTATCTAATTCTGTGACGAAGAAGAAGAAGAAGAAGAAGAAGAAGAAGAAGAAGAAGAAGAAGAAGAAGAAGAGGAGGAGGAGGAGGAGGAGGAGGAGGAGGAGGAGGAGCATGGGGGATCAACATCTAAAGGTGTTAAGTGCAAAGACAATACCAACCCTGGACTTTTTGTCTATAACCTGACATGCCTTATTGACAGGCCTTATTAACCCAGGAGTGAGTATTAGGCCTGCAAGTTTAATCCACTTCTGTCAAAAAGAAAAAAAAGTTATAGCCAATTTTCTATTACTGAAATGTAAACAAGAGAGGCACAAAGCTTCATTTCTCTGAATTGGGATTTACATTAGGACCCTAAGCTGAGATGAACTGAACAGCTTCCAAAGCACTTACGACTAAATTGTGCTCTTTTCCGAAGCAGTGATCAGGGTCCAAACTGAATTTGTGGCATGTGCATGCACTAAATGTCCACCCTGAATAGTGGCCAGCTTCACTCACAGCTGGCCATGGCCTTACTTCCTGCTTGAACTCTTGCTTTGCTTCACAGCATGGAAAGCAGCTTCAGGAAGCTGCAACTTTGAGCAGTGGAACAGTAGTGAAGCTGGTGGCTTAACCATTTCCCCTCTAGAAATTGTTCCACTCAGTATTCTCTTCCCTCCACCTGCATTTCCCCCATGAGGAGAAAAGCAGGGAGGGAGAATTCTGAGTAGAAAAATAGCCAGAGGGGAAAAGGCTTAAGCTGCCTCATCCTTTAATACAGTGGTGCCTTCTGGGAAAACAAATATAAATCCATACTGCTACACTGACACATTACTCTAGGTTGGGGTGGGAAATGTGGCCCTCCAGATATTGTGGGATGCCAGCTCACATCAATCCTGGCCAGCATGGCCTTTACTCACGGTTCTGGGCTTCCAGATGGGGTCTCTCCCAGCCCCACCTGGAGATGCCAGGGGTTGAATCTGGGCCCTCTTGCATGCAGCTCTACCAATGAGCTCAAGTCCCTTCCCCATAAGTTGGTGGTAGGAGTCAACAGTGTGCAAACTGCACCTGTTGGCAGGAATAACATCCTGCCCATATTCCACGAGAATGCCTAAGAGGAAAGGGTGTGTGAGGAGGAGCAGCTGGGCTCATTTTGTGTATTGAAAAGATTCTCTTTAATGAAAAATTTAAGCAAGTTTAGCCTCTGAGAGGGGTTGCTCCCCTTTTGAATAAACCCAGTCCCGCTATTCCTCATCTCTGTGTAGCTTCTTGCTAGTAATCAATCAGTCATTTGTTTTTGATTTCCCCATGTGGTGGCCCCCACCAGAGACACAGTGCTTCCATTCCCTTTGAAGCGAGCTCCTTTTCATGCCAGAGGGCAGGGAGTGCATGCACAGAAGAGTCTGAGTTGTGTTTCCACCCCCACCAAATGGTAAATAAATTCATGAACAAATAATAACCAGGGAAAACAAACATCCCTATTCAAACCTCAACTTTTTGCGCTCTCTCTCTCTCTCTCTCTCTCTCTCTCTCTCTCTCTCTGTGTGTGTGTAAAAAGATGCTACAAAGGACTTGCAACATAAGGAAGGCTCTAGTACAGTGGTACTTTGGGTTAAGAACTTAATTTGTTCCGGAGGTCTGTTCTTAACCTGAAACTGTTCTTAACCTGAGGTACCACTTTAGCTAATGAGACCTCCCGCTGCCGCCATACCGCCGGAGCACAATTTCTGTTCTCATCCTGAAGCAAAGTTCTTAAACCAAGGTAGTATTTCTGGGTTAGCGGAGTCTGTAACCTAAAGCATATGTAACCTGAAGCGTCTGTAACCCGAGGTACCACTGTGTATATCTGGGCCACGTGAGCCCTGTACAGTGGTACCTTGGTTTAAAAACAGCTTAGTTTATGAACAACTTGGATTAAGAACGCTGCAAACCCAGAAGCAGGTGTTTTGGTTTGTGAACTTTGCCTTGGAAGCAGAACATGTTGAATGTGTTCCATTTGTAAATTGAGTCCCCCACTGCTATGGGAAAGCACATCTTGGTTTAAGAACGCTTTGGTTTAAGAACGGACTTCTGGAACGGATTAAGTTCATAAACCAAGGTACCACTGTATTCCAGTAGTGATCTGGACCCTCCAGAAAGAGAAATTGTCTTGAGTTCTGCGCAGCAGAGGTCTGCGGCAAGGCAAGGACACTTTCCTGACCTCCTACCACCAGCATCACTGTGGCTCGCTGGGAGGGTTGAGGTGGTGAGTGCAATGTGACTGCAACCACAAGCTTTGGCTTCACCAGTGCCTTTGCACTATGCCAGTCTTGCTACTGCCTCACCTTCCTCCTCTCAGTAAGCTGTAGCAATGCTGCTGATGGGAGGTCAGGTAAGGGATGTCCACTAGGCCACCTAGCACAAGGCAGTTTTTACACATCTTACAGTTAAGTTTAAAAACATTTTTTTAAAAAACCATCAAATTACAGGGTGAGGAGAAAACTCAGTCTAGACAATGCTCAGCTAGAATTCATTCTTCTTCTTAATAATTGTTGTTGTTGGGAGGTGATGGGTACATAAGTGTATCTCCTATATATTTAGAAAAATGTGGGTTTGTGGTTGATTTTTTGTCTGATTGCAAGGCATTTGGATACTTCTTATGTGTGTGACAGTTCCTGAAATGAAGGAGCAGGTTTTTGGCTATGTTTAGATACATCTGGGTGTCATTTTGGATCAAGATGGGGAACTCAACCTTTCAAAAACTGCACTTATTTTAACCACTAATACCCAAGCAATGCTAGGTACGAGGCTGTCAGTGCATTAAAAATGAATATGTGTCACTAAAAGAAAGAAGGGGGGGGGAGTGGCTAGTATAAATGAGGTGGTTTGGCAAGGCTGTCAATTAATCCCCTTGACATGGGAAAATACCCACTGCCCATCTTACATACTACTTTAACAGAAGTCACAAACTGAGCTTGCACAACAGGTGAATAATCTGTCCTGGGCACCCTTAAGATGTTGCATATTAGAGAGCATAAGAAATTGCCAAATATCAAATATGACTACTGAAGGTGAAAGAGGAGAGCGCAAAATATGGTCTGAAGCTCAACATCAAAAAAACTAAGACCATGGCCACTGTTTCCATCACCTCCTGACAAATAGAAGGGGAAGAAATGGAGGCAGTGAGAGTATTGATGTATGGAAATGAGAGCTGGACCATAAAAAAGGCTGATCGCTGAAGAATTGATGCTTTTGAATTATGGTGCTGGAGGAGACTCTTGAGAGCCCCATGGACTGCAAGACCTATCCATTCTGAAGGAAATCAGCCCTGAGTGCTCCCTGGAAGGACAAATCCTGAAGCTGAGGCTCCAATACTTTGACCACCTCATGAGAAGAGACCCTGGAAAGTCTTTTCCACCTCCCTGGAAAAGACCCTGATGTTGGGAAAGATGGAGGGCACAAGGAGAAGGGGGTGACAGAGGGCGAGATGGTTGGACTGCGTTCTTGAAGCTACCAGCATGAGTTTGACCAAACTGCGGGAGGCAGTGAAGACAGGAGTGCCTGGCGTGCTCTGGTCCATGGGGTCATGGAGAGTCAGACAAAACTAAACAACTAAACAACAACAACAAAAATCGGTCCATTTAGCTCAACTTTGTCTGCTTGACACTGGCTGGCTGGCAGCCTGCCTGCTGCAGAGGTCATCCTCATCACCTGCTTTCCAACCTTCATGCCTGGGGTTGAAATATGGCCCTCAATGCCCGTGGAAAAATCCTCGGGCCACAGCACTGGTTTATACCCTGGTTTTTGCCTTGCTGGAATCTCTGCTTGCCTGGATGGAAGACAGAGGAGAGATGGGTGTGAGTGTCTAAACTGGCCTGTTGTGTCTTCATTGCTCCACCCACTTCTGCCTCTGGCCCCTCTCACCACTGCCATGTGGCCCCTGGAATATTGCCTGGAAGAAAATGTAGCCCTCAGGCTGAAAAATGTTCCCACCCCTCTTTTAACTTGAGACTCTGACTGCATGACAGTTATTTATCTGCTGAGCTATTATGGTCCTTCTCTTCATCAGCTCCCAAAGCCACTAAGCCAGGTCACAATGGGGATATGGAAGCTGCAGGGTTCAAAGAACAAACTGCCCATAGGCCAGAGGGGAAGAACAGAATGCAAGGGCAGCAACCTCCTTTTTTCTGCAGGTTTGGTTCCATTGCCCAGAGGCCTTAGTAGCAGTGCATCGGCACAGCACATCGGCAGCATAGCTAACCAGGAGAGGCACAGGCCATGCTAATTCATGCATGCCAGGGGAAGGGAGGGCTGGGAGAGAGGAGGAGGAGGAGGGAGTGTAGGATGCCCAAACATGAAAATGTTGGCTTTCTCTGTGCCTTTTTCTTCCTCTCTCTCCCCATTTTCAAAGCAGGAATACAAATGATCCCAACAAAGACCCGGCCATCCTGAAACCCTGTAGCCAATTAGAGACTATCAATATTTAATCAGCTCTCTGCCATTGTGCAGCCTACGATGAGCTTTTCCGGCCTTGCCACGCGAGCGCTCTCCCCGCCCCCCCCGCCCCCAATCGCAGACACACTGTTATGACACATAATGATATTGGCAATGAATAATTTACAGCAGTTTTTATTCTCTTCTCCCTTCCCCCACCCCCACCCCACCTTGCACATTGCACATCACTCTCACCATGCCCTTATTAATGGAAAATGTGCAATGAGATAGCAAGTCATGACCATTGGGGAGGGGAGGGGTGGACGGATGGATGGACGGGCAGGAGGAACCATTGGCCCATTCATAGGCCTCTCTACCAGCCATGTGGCTTCCCTCTTGCTTTGCTGAAATCCAGTGAATTCAGGATAGGCTGTCTCTACCCCCTCTACACTCCCTACCCCCAAGCAAATCCAAGCGGTTCCCTAAGGTAGGGTAATAATAGACTCAAAGAGGTTCAAAAATCTTTTGCGGGGTATGTTGTAGTCAAGACTGTCCAACGAGAGACACTGGGAAATGCCACTGATGGACCACATATGGTATTTCTGCCTCCAAAGAGCATCCCAGCCCTCTTCAGTATAAAATGGGGGTCTATTTCCAAGCAACTTGGCATGATGAAAAGGTCTGTTAAAATGTCAAAAATGTTTCCTAGGTGACGGTCAGACATTTGTTGGGAAAGTTAGAAGCACATTTGCCCAATTTTGATGGAGTCACAGCCTGGTTAAAGAAGACCTGTTAAAGGTCAAGCTAAACATAATAATTTTGATAAGCTTTGGTCCTTATATCTCCCCTATGTCAACAGAAGCAGCATTAATATAAGAAATCAAGCCACTCATGCTTACGTATGGAGATGCTATCCATAAAGTCAGGATGTCTTCATGATGCATTCAAGGACTCACTTACTTGACACTGCTCCTGCTCAAATTTTATTTTTATAGGTGATCCAAATAAGCATGTAATACTCTACAGTTTTTGTTGGAATTGATGTTATTTTACTACAAATTAATAAAATGCTGTATAAAAAAAGATTATTGGAGGGAGGGAATTAATCAATTGATCAATGCAATAACAGACTCTGAATTATAATTAAACCCTGCAACAATGCTCTTGGGGTGTGTTAAAAATCAGATGGGGTGAGCTTTTACTGTTTGGGCACCACAAATATTGATTGCAGCACAGAGTTTACTAGCAACAACTTGGGCTGAGGGATACTGAAAGTTGACCATTGGAAGAGGAAGATTTGCAATTAACCGTATTTTTTGCTCTATAAGACTCACTTTTCCCCTCCTAAAAAGTAAGGGGAAATGTGTGTGCGTCTTATGGAGCAAATGCAGGCTGTGCAGCTATCCCAGAAGCCAGAACAGCAAGAGGGATTGCTGTTCTGGCTTCTGAGATTCAGAATATTTTTTTTCTTGTTTTCCTCCTCCAAAAACTAGGTGCGTCTTGTGGTCTGGTGTGTCTTATAGAGCGAAAAATATGGTAATTTGCAATTAAAGCAGAACATACGAACTAGCGGTGCTGGATATGCACTGGATATGCACTATAACCTGTTGTATGAGGTTATAATTTGTTCTTTACTGGAATCCAAACAGTGTGCTGAATAGTGATGTTGATTATACTAAATATGTGATAAGCCAATGCGCTTGAGAGGTTGTATACAAAAATAATTATTAAACAATACCTTTTAGAAGTTTGTTGCTGGTATACATGGTCTTTATAGTCCTACTGTCAGATGTGTATTTCTACCACAATATATGCTTCAAACAGAGTTGCCATATATCAAAAACTGAAAATCCAGACACAAAAGTTGTTCAGCTTTTTGTGGCAACATCACAAAAACAATTGATGTTTTCTGAGCTATTTTTAAGGGAAATTGGCAAAAACCAACACGGGTTGCCATACATCTGGTTTTTCCTGGACATTGTGCCAATTTCCGCCCAGACACTGCTTCTGACTGCAGCATTCTGTGTATGTTCAGGAAATTCTGGATGTATTGCGACTTCACATCTCACCAGCCAAACTGAAGATCACCAAAAACAATCATTTCCTTTTAACTTCTCCAAAAAGACACTGCCCAAAGTCTGATGTAGTGTGTAGTTAATTCTTTTCTATTGAACTTCACATTGTCAGGATCTAGTGGGGATAAGGACATAAGTGGTCACATTTTCAAGGTCTGGAGGCAGCCCAGTTATGAGCCCAAATGAGGCCAGAGGAAAATCACGTGATTCAGGGTAGACAAGGGTCTTTGTTTCTGCGAAGAACATAGATCTGAAATAGCCACAGACAGGTAGTATCCAAGGCAGGCAAAAGGTCAAGTTCCAAAGACAATAGTATAGGGTAGAAGTGAGAAGGCACTTACCTAGGTAGGGTATTCACAAGTGGGAAAAATTGGTTCAATCAAATAATAAGTTCTTGGGTTGAAGCTTTGTAGGAGGGGTAGGGAACCTCAGGCCTGGAGGTCAAATGTCCCTCCTATCTGGCCCTTGGGATTTTCCATAAGTTACAGTCCTTCTATAGCCACACCCTCTTTTCCCAGGCCACATGCTCTTTGGCCTTACATCACAGCTTTATGTGCTCCTTGAATGTGTTTGCCTGGATAGAGGATAGAGAGGGATGTGTTGGTATGTTTAGAAACTAGTCTGTAGTACAAAAGCAACATGTATATTCATTACTCCACCCACTTTTTTGTTTCTGGCACCACCATCCAGAATGGAAGCAGCCCTTTGGTTGAAAGATGTACTGCTTCACCCTGCTTTATATGACCTGGTGAACAGGGCTTGGTCATTGAGGTCAGCTAAGGGCTCATCCAGATCGTGAAGCTGAGGCTCCAGTACTTTGGCCACCTCATGAGAAGAGAAGACGCCCTGGAAAAGACCCTGATGTTGGGAAAGATGGAGGGCACAAGGAGAAGGGGGCGACAGAGGATGAGATGGTTGGATAGTGTTTTCGAGGTTACCAGCATGAGTTTGACCAAACTGCGGGAGGCAGTGGAGGACAGAGGTGCCTGGCGTTCTCTGGTCCATGCGGTCACGAAGAGTCAGACACGACTAAACGACTAAACAACAACAAAGGCTCATCCACACTTTATTTTGTGCCACATTTTTCTAGGCACAGGTCTAGGCTTTAAAGGTCTATAAGTGGTTTCTTTTTTTTTCTTTTTGTTTGTTTTACTTTAGGCTTTTCCAGGAAAACCTGCAATTTATTGCTGAATCGGAGTAAATGACAATCAGGTTTTCTGCAGGTTGCCATTTGTTCCAGTTCAGCAGTAAAATGTGAATTTTCCCAGGGAAAGTACTGGGACAAAAAAAAAAGGTGAAACCACTAAGCACACAGAGCTTGGACACAGAGTGGACCTGTGCCTCAAAAGTGCAGCACAAAAGGAAGTCTGGATGAGCCTTGGGTCTGTTTGTATTGTAAGCTAGATGGCAATCCTGAATACCACAGCATAGAATGAGCTCTGGGGACCCAGAAGGCAAGGTGCTACTGCTTGATTACTGGGTCCCCAGTTCAACAAGCAAGCTATACCTGCTAAACTCTCTTCTCTGCACAAGTATTCAGCTGAGAGAAATCCCTGCATGCAATCCGCATCCTACCTCTGGTCATTCTAGAAGAGGGTGCAGCCCATGGCTATTGGTGAAGGATAAGTTGGATCCAACTACATTGTCTATTTGAAGGTGTCAAAGCTCTGCCCTCTCAAACAGCAGCAATACAGATGAGCTTGAAAACAAATAATGTGGTAATGCGTGCTTTGCTTCCTTAGAGACTAGCAAGAACTAATAGTGAGCAAATGGCTCCTCCTGTGTGGATAGAAACAACATCCAAGGTTGCAAAGGATCCATTGGGGATTTCAGACTGAGACACTGGCTCATCAAGAATTTAAACCTACAGCTAACAATAAATATCCAGAACTCATGTTAAACTGCCACCACCGCTACCACTGAGTATTCATTTAAGGCCAACTGTGAGATTTACATGCACGCTGCAACTTAAGGCACACAATAAAAGGTAGACTTTTTGCCACATACACTATTGGGTACCAATTCTATTTTGCAACCTGTCTTTTATAAGCAGGTGAATTTGCTGTCCTGTGTTCTAATGGGGTCAGTTCCAGTGCTCAGAATTAGCACGTGGTATGGTTTGCTTGGGAGTTGTATTACTTGAGAACTTAGGGGGGAAGGCTTCAAGCATGAAAAATTAGGATGAGAGGGGAAAGTGGGCTATTCAGTGGACTGTTCAGTGGAGTCCCCTCAACATGCATTGCCAATGTGTGGAGGAAGCAGCAGAGCTAAATTTGTCATTTATGCATCACCCAAAGTATTAGGCAGTATAGATTTACATACAGTTTGCATTTGCTGCTTTATATTTAAAGATGAAAGTTTAGAAATTACATAAATAGAAATACATTTTTGCATTATTATTATTTAATATTTATTCTCCTCCCTTTACCAATAGGTCCCAGAGTAGGTTACAACAATTTAAAATTAAGTATTGAAACACGTGCAAAACAAATTACAATCACAGGAATAGAGTGAGCCTTGAAAGCATAAATTTTGGGTGTTGAAGGCCAAGGTAAAGAGGTGCATGTTTAACATGGTGGAGAGAATATAATGGACACACCTCTGTTGAGGAAATCTAGGAACCACCACAGAGAATGCCTGCTCCAGGGCCAAACAAACAACTCTTAAGTGGGTATGTAGGGAAGGAGGTGGTTTCTCAGACAGTTGGGGCCTACGTTTGACCATACTGGAACAATTGTAGCCAGATGTGTGTTTGCTTAGTCTACTGTCCAGATGTTAACTGCTGATGGGAAACTTCAAGGCCTCTGCTTACTCTTCCTTCTTTGGGGTTTTTATCTTTAAATTGGGCTTGGACCACACAGTCCTTCAAATAGAACAGGGATGAGGAACTCAGGGCTTACCAGATGTTGGTGGACTCCAACTCCCATTACACACTACCAACATGTCCTGTGGTCAGGGATGGTGGGAGTTGTAGTCCACCCGCATCTGGAAGGCCACAAGTTTTCTATCCCTGAAACAGAGGATATCGAATAAAAACTGTCTCCCAACAAAAATGAGAGCTGTCCTGTGTCAAGTAGGGCACATGGCCACACTAAGCTGACCATGCCTGCTAGCCCTGGCCCTGATGGGCACACATCTCCCAGCCTTGTCCTTTGATACTGGCAAGTTCATAACAATTAATTGTATCCAATTAAGTTCTGCTCCATTAAAATTAATGGACCCAAGTTAGTCATGCTCATAAAATTCAGTGGGGCTGTGTATGACATGATGGATGTAAACTAATATCAGAAAGGGGAGCTTACATGCAAATGCAATTGTTGGTGCATAGGCTCCCACTCTCCTTGCATAATTGGCATGTGTAGACACTTTCCATTTTAGGGGTCAGGAGGTGTGCAAATGGGAGGGATGAGGCAAGCATGCAGAGCCAGTGTGGTGTAGTGGTTAAGAGCGGTAGGCTCGTAATCTGGTGAACCGGGTTCGCTTCCCCGCTCCTCCACATGCAGCTGCTGGGTGACCTTGGGCCAGTCACACTTCTCTGGAGTCTCTCAGCCCCACTCACCTCACAGAGTGTTTGTTGTGGGGGAGGAAGGGAAAGGAGAATGTTAGCCGCTTTGAGACTCCTGAAGGGGAGTGAAAGGCAGGATATCAAATCCAAACTCTTCTTCTTCTTCTTCCCACTCTATGCACTGGCTGCTTATATAGAGGGGTCTCAAGGAGAGTGCCGCATCAGTTTGCTAACTTTTGAAATAAGTCCTCATGGAAATTCATAAGCAATTTTCCCAAATATAGCATATTTTTGTATACTGTTTTCACTAGCATATGCATGCAACCCCCCCCCCCCCAATATATGCATATGGTGGTACCTCGGGTTAAGAACTTAATTCGTTCCGGAGGTCCGTTCTTAACCTGAAACTGTTCTTAACCTGAGGTACCACTTTAGCTAATGGGGCCTCCCGCTGCCGCCACTCCGTCGAAGCACAATTTCTGTTCTCATCCTGAAGCAAAGTTCTTAACCCGAGGTACTATTTCTGGGTTAGCGGAGTCTGTAACCTGAAGCGTCTGTAATCTGAAGCATCTGTAACCCAAGGTGCCACTGTATTTTTATTACCCATTATCTGGTTGGGGAACTGCACTGTAAAATTTGGAGACTATATGAATTTTGAAAGCTCACTGAATTTCAGATCACATCTTGTTCCAGTGGCTTTTATCCATGATAGCTAAGCTCTGCCTCGAAGATCATAGGATGCTTAGAATAGTCTGTAATTGATGCTGTTAATTTTGCCATCTCCGCAAATTCAAGAAATTTGATAAAGAGTGGGAATGCGTTAAGAAATACATTAAAAAAAGTTGGTGCTGGAGCTTAAAAATTAATATGCAAAAGTTTAAAAGGCGCAAGGAGATAGGATAATAATATATTAAGGATGGAATAACAAATAAAGCGAATAACGCAACAATAACAAAAATAATAGTAGGTAAAGAAGATTGCACACAGGTGGAGGGACGTCCTGGGCTGCGGGGGAGGGAGATGCAGGGATTAATTGAAACTGTTAAAGACTGGTATAGGATTTAAGAGATTTAAATTTTCATAAAGATTCTATAAGGAAAGCAGAAAGCAGCAAGAAATATCAAGTAAAGGTATCAGAGAGGAGATCAGTGCAAATGAAAACATGAGACTTATGGTTTTGTTACATATGAGTTTATTTTGGAGTTGTCTGTTTATTTTGGAGTTGTTTGTTAATAAAGAATGTATTTTATGTGAATAAAATAATAAAGGATGTGAATTTCCAGGAAAGAAAAAGAAAGATATCAGAGGATGCAATGCTCGATGGGCCATTGGCCTGATTCAGCAGGGCCTTCTTATGTTCTTGTGGACACATCACATCCCACAGGCAAAGTTAGTGTGGAAGCTTTGGTTTAGGAACATACATCAGAAGAGCCTTTAAACCATTTTAAAGTGTTTGGCTGTTTCTGTTTTGGGCAGAGGCCACTAGAAGAGGAAGGATCACACAACTAGGTGTTGTCCTGCACTCAAGGCTGATGAGAGAACCAGTTTTCTCACTGGCCTCTCAAAAGCTCACAAATAAGTGCTCTTAAAATCTCTGGCATTTTTTAGATGGTATAAGCTGTTTTTTCCACTTCCTCCCAAAAGAGCTTCTCGGATTCTTCTGGTGAATAATTTATCTGACACATTTTGCTGTTTATTTCTGTTTGTAAATTAACCACAAGCTGGTGCTGAATTTACACATGTGTTTGTTATCCTCGACTGTTCAAGGGGTGGTTGCGAGCCAGTCTGTCATTTTGTAAACTGTGCATTTGTGCCTACTTTCAAAGTTCTTGAAATTTGCATCTATGTAATATTTGCTTTTCTACTATTTGCCTCAATAGAAGCTAGGCACTTGATAGACACTGATGAGGGGAGCAAAGAGCTGGGTTCAAGTTTTAACTCTGCAGCATAGTATATAGCACTTTGAGGATTTCCTGTTTCCCGAGTTTATATATGCCAAAGCATTCCCGGGGGTAGTATCAAGTCAGAAAATGAATGGTTCTGTTCATCTTTCCTTGCAGTCTGGATTGGGGAATTCACACAGTATTGCCTACATAATTAGGAAATGTGACTAATGTATTGGTCCATTCCAGGTTTAGCCAACATGGTGCCCTCCAGATATTGCTGAACTACAACTCCCATCATCCCTGGGCATTGACCACACTGGCTGCAGCAGGTGGGAGCAGAAGTCCAGCAATAATTGGAGGGCACTGTTATAAGAATTTTAAGGTCTCAAATATAGGATAAATTCATATTCATAAATGCACACATATCTAAATATATAAACCATGTGTCTGAAATAGTATGGGAGAGCAATCCTGAAGCCACTTTGACTCTCCCAATGACCTCAAATATTCCTCTGCAGTAAGGGAAATGGGGAAAGCCTCCCCATTGTCTTTTTGCTTGCAAATCCTGCCTTAAGGGTGTGTTTGTGTATGAATAGGGTGAGCCTGTGACCTGGATTCAGGAACTAAAGTATTAACCATCACAAAAGAATTGCCAGGCTGTCCAGGTAATGCAATCAGTGACCATTATCAGGTATCCTGACAGACAGGATTTCTGCTATAGACTGCCTCCTATGAGGTATGTATGATGATTTTGGGGTGGTCTTTGGCTTAGGGGGTTGGGCAATGTCAAAAGTCTTTAAAGGTTCCTGCACACTTTTGTTCAGGGTCTCTCCCTCCTTGGAAGGTGGTGGGACTCTGTTGCATCAGAAAAATAAATATCTGCCTCTATCCATTCTTCTCTGACTGATCTTGGACTTAGGGGACTCAGAGTCCCATGGGGAGCTGGGGAGCAAAGGCCAAACCCCAATTTTTACATCAGCAGCATATTGGCTATCCCTGGTCCAGCCTCACTCCAGGTGACATGATGCAATGAGTGGTGAAGATATCCTGAAGTGATGGCCCTGTTACTTCCAGTATCAGCTGAAGTGTGCCTCTGAATGGCTGGAATTCACAAGTGGAGAGACTGCTGTTGTACTCAGGTCCTGCCTATGGGTTTCCCACATGCATCTGGTTGATCACTGTCAGACCAGAATGCTGGACTAGATGGACTGTTGCTCTAACCCAACAGGGGTCTTCTTATGCTCTTAAGCAGACCAATGGTCAATAAATATATTCCTATTCAATCAGAGCTGCTGCACAGTTGCTGCCTGCCTAGCTCAAGATTAGGGGTGAGTGGATGTGACCATTTCGGTTTTTCTCACTTTTCTTATCATCAATACTGTCGACTTGCATCTTGCATGCATTTAACTTCCGTGGTTTCAAATTTCTTGCAATTGACGGCTGGCCAGTTTAAATCAAACAAATGCACAGAAAACAAAGAACTTAAAAGCTCTTTTTGTGCAGGGTTTTCCCAGTGTAAAAGAGCTTTTAAGCTCTCCACCTTGCTTACCAGGGTCTGAGAGGCTCTCACACACTCATGACCCTAAGAGATTGCCTTTTTCCATATATACTGGTACTTTAAGACCCTCTTTTGGGGCTTTGCTGCCTTTGTCCCTGTTAGAAGAAGGGAAGTAGGTTTCTTCCCAAAGCAATTAGTATGGCAACTTTTTTTTTTTTTTTAAATGCTTACAGGCTTTTAAAATCTTGAAACCTTCATTGTAGATTGTGTGTGTTTTGTTATTCTGTGAACTTGGTTTTTGGGTTTCCTCTTTGTCTTCAGGAGTTTTTTAAATGCTGTGATAGTGCTTATGATTAGTTTTAATATTGCATTTTAACTTTGCAAGCTGTTCAGGTAACTGTGTTGTTTGGCATCCAATATAAATGCTGCAAATAAATAAATGAACCAGCCAATGAAGCAAATTATCTGGCATCATCAACGGACGACAATACCACACTTTGTTTTATTTGCATCTGTTCTTGGCCCCCGCAGTAGTCAACATGAACCATCAAAGTTCCTCTATCCTGGTCCAAAATCATTATTATTGGCAAAGTAATTGCAAGAACAAAACTGCCAAAAGATTTGTTTGCACCTTCTTTTATCTCAGCTCATCCAAGATCTAACCAGGCCTCATAATATGCATTTTAAAGATAGAGTAAGCAAAAACAGAGAAATGCACGCATAATATCGACAACTGGATATTCTTCTTCTATGAAGTGTGGATGCCTTTGAATCTAGCTTTGTGTCTGCATTTCTGAAGCAATAGGTGTCAAAGCAGATTATTGATTCAAAGCAGAGATTTGAAAAGCCATATGAGAAGCACCAACTGAGCACGCCGGTCCCTCTTCTTCTTCCTCCTAGGGGTTTAGGTTTGGGGTTTTGTTTTTCTTCTTCACCAGGACTGGATTGATCGTTTCCAGTTTTCTTACGCTGCCTCCCTGCTCGCTTTATTTTCTTTCCCCTTCTGGGGATTCCCGACTAAACTATGGCAGGCAGGACTCAATTGATCCTACTCCGAAAAATTCACTCACTTCTTATGAGGAAGAAAAACTGCAGCACTGCATAATTCAAAAAGCAAACACAGATTGGAGAGGGAGGCAAAAAAAAAAAGGAGAAGAAAATCAATAAAGCTACAACAGGGCCTGCAGATAAATGAGCTGGAGAACAGAGGTCCTCAGAATGGTGGGGCATAGATGGCTAAGTGATGATGGGATGGAACCAGAGCAGGGGCAACTGTTTGTAAACATCTGGAGCAGCTCCAGATGTTGGGGCGTTTAAAATCACATAAATCATCCCTGCCACAGAGCCAGTCTTGTAGCTTGTAACTGCAAAGGGTATTGTGCCTTAAGAATTCTGCTTTCCAACCCAAAAGCTCCACTACTGATCTACACCTCAAACCAAATGGAGCACACTAGTTCTTTGTTCTAAAGCTTGTTTGCTCAGAAATTAGACCTCCTCTGATTTCCAATGGTACTTGCTTCCAATTATTATCTATGTTTCGTTGGAATCCTGGAGGCCAAGACTCACAACTACTCTGTGGTGAGAGAACCTCAGCAGAGATTTAACATGGCAAAACATGCAGCAAAGGAAAGTGTGGAAATATAGGCCGTAAAACCTTTAAAACGTACATTTCAGTGAATCTCAGATTATCCCACTTCCCTAGCACACAGATAGCCCACACATTTAGTAAGTTATAAATAGTTTGCTAACAAAACTCTAAGGTCAGATTCATATGCTTTTCCAAACAGCAATCAGAAAAAGCTCCACAGGCAGTAAAGCATTGCTTGGTTACAAAATGGTAAAATTTCCTAAACTATTGGTATACCAAAATGCTAGTTTCAAACTCCTTTCTTGTCTGAAACAAAAGAGCCATGTGGCTGAGCCGGAGCAACCTGGTCAGACTTCCTCACACATTGAGGTTACCCATTGGTTACCCATTTCCTCTCAATGTGAGGGGAACTGACACAGACTAAGGCTGGCAGGACAGCTTACTCTATGGCATTAACCCCTTCATGCATTAATTAGACTCAAGCATGCTCATTATATAAGGCTGGTTATCATACATGTTTATGAGTGCAGCATAAGGTGAAGTCATGCAGTGCCAGAGGATTACTGACTTTAATGCTCGCCTCTTCAGGACATGGGCAGCACTTCAGAGGGGTGTTCAAGCCTAGAGATGATATAAGGCTTGTATAGGGAACGTGTGACCCTCCAGATATTTTTAGACAACAACTTGCATCAGGGCAAACCACCATGGCCAGTGATCAAGGATGATGGAGCTGCAAATGTTGCTAGACTCCAGTGCCCATCAACCCTAGCCAGCATGGCCAATGCTCAAGGATTTTGGGAGTTGTATTCCAACAACATCTGGAGAGTCACAGAATCCCTATATCTGGGATACAATCACCATTGCACAATCAGGCTCAAGCCAAGGCCTAGATCTCAAGTTATGAATATATGGGGATTTCAAACAACCTGATCCTGTGGGGGGGGGGGATTGGTTGACAAGGAGTGAGGAATATGCAATAGTGCACCTGGGAAAGCTAAGGGGGTTTCCTACTTAAAGGCAGACAATTTTCAGTTCTTGCTAGTCCACATAATACTGTGATGCATTTGGGAACAGCTGCTGAGGCAGGCTGAAGTTGTACATGTCTGGGACAAGGGGAGAAAAGGCTTTTAGGATTTTGCCATCACTGCTGCTTCAATATCCTTTAGCATGATTTAATAGGCATCTAAAGAGCAGCCCTGCACGGTCTTTGTTAGCTTGGAGAACAAGCTGTTCTTTTAAAAGGTTCTAATTGCTGAGTTAGAGGGGACGGAAAATGTATCCAGCGGCACCAGTTAAAAGCTCTTGGACCACTGTGCCACTTTTACCTCCCAATATCCATCATTGCCTCTTGATTTAATTGCGACTAACAGACACAGCTCGCTCATGCTCTCCTCAGCCAGAGTCTTCAGGAGGATTGCAGAAATTCTTTAGACATTGATAGCCCAAGAAAGTCCAAGGCTGCAATCCAAGATGCAGTGGGATGAATCAAATTTATTTTTAAGCAGTCAAAGCAGGAACAGGTGGTTTTATCTTCAAAGTTGTGTGTGGGGGGGTTGTGTGCATTTGATAAGGGCACTCAAGAACAAGAACAAGTTTATTAAATTTGTGAGGTCCATGCCTTTACACAAAATACCATAAACATTATTAAAAGATAAACAATAAAATTATAAAAGTAAGCTAAAATTCATGTCATGCTATCCCAGCAAGGAAACTACCCAGAAACCCCCACCGTTCAGGAAAGAAGATACAGCAACAGGTTAGGAGATCAATGGAAGGGACCTCACCGTTTCATCCAGGAACCGTACCCTAGTTTTCATAGCCTTCACCACAAAGACTGCTACCACGTGAGAAATCCGTGGATCAGCGTCCACCAGTAAAAACTTTACTTGGTCCTCAGGGTTGACTATTGATTTGGGAATAGTTTGTAACATCGCATCCCTGAAGGCCGAATAGATGGGACAATACAACATGTAATGTATGAGATCCTCCTTGGTTCTCATATGACAAAGACATATACGCTGCTCGACTGGGATTTTTGCATATCTGCCTGACAGATAGGCCGTAGGAATGGTTTGAAAACGGGCCATGGTGAAGGCTCTCCGAAGGGTGGGATTGGTGATATTCGCTAAGTAATTGGCGCAGGTTTTGACTGTTTTCAGTCGGGGGAGCCAGTGGGAGGACCCTGGGTTCTGTATTTTTGTGATATCTAATAGAGCGTCTCTCTCCAGGATCCATTCCCGAACTTTGTCCGGGCTCCACAGTTTGAGGATATTAAGCTCCGGTAGGGTGTATCTAACCAGGATCTCAGATATATTTTGATGCCAAGTGGTGTTCTTTTGAAGAGATACAAAGGCTTGTTTGGCTAATAAGGTGTTTGAGGTATTTGCAAGGTTGATGTAAAATCGTAGAAATCTTAAATGGGCCCTGGCAGACACAGAGGGTAATCCAACCTCCACCCTCAAGAAAGCTGCTGGGGTTCCCTGAGGAAGGCCTAGAATCCTCCTGAGATAATAATTTTGCAAAATTTCAAGCCGTTCCAACAGCCTCTGGTTCCACCCCCAGAGTTCTATCCCATATAACATTTGGGGAATAGCTTTCCCAACAAAAGCTCTTAATGCTGGGATCACCAATTGTCCTCCCTGGGTATGAAAGAAACTAAGCAGGACACCAATTGTTCTTCGTGTTAGGATGGTTACAGCCTTAAAGTGGGCTAGCCAACTAGATGTAGCCTGGAATGTGACACCCAGATATTTAAAAAAAGGGCACTGTTCAATCACATTATCATCTAAAGACCATCTAAAGGTGTGGCGAGCTCTAGTGAACACCACAAAAATGGCACTCAAAAATGTGACCACCCCTGTTGGGATTTCCATGGAATTTCTACTTGCAAAACAAGCAGTACACACACAGAGTTACATAAAATGGTATAACAGTCACTTGCCTGGGTATACTTCCTTAAAGAAAAAGTAATTGGCAGACTTCAAAAATTATGAAACTATGAAATAGGCAGGCAGTTCCACAGGTTAGGTTCTGCCACACTGAATAACTGACTTCTTGCAAGTGCAGAATGAGAGTAACATGGCACTTATAAAAGTGCCAGTTCCACAGATCAAAGCAATCGACTGGGCATGTGTGGGGTAAGGCAATCTTTCAGCTAGATATATCCCAGGTTCTTGAGGATACGATTTGTTAGTATATAAATTGTAACACCTTGAATTTGAGCACCCACCCCCTTTATTTCATGGTTTGTTTCATAAAATTTCTATACTGCTCGATTGTAAGGGGGAAAATGGGTTTACAAGAAGAATAAAACAATAAAATCTATAAAACAGCAATTTTAAGCATTCCAGAATAATTAAAATAAACCATGAGCTAAAAGCAGATTAAAGGGCATGTTGACATTCCACATTTCTGGGTGGGTTTGCCTAAAATGAATCTGTTTCTAGTAGGCACCACAAAGAGTACAGTGACGGTGCCTGCCTGATGTTCAAACTCCCTTTGTCTCAGCCGCTTCCTTTCCTTGCTCACTGAGAGTTGACAAACCTTACCTTGCGCAGGAGAAGGGACAGACAGTGGCAAAGGCAGAAGTGAGAACTCCAGCTCCCTGGCAAAGCACTTGTTCCCACTAAGGAGTGAACTGGGGCTACAAGTTACAGAATCTCCTCAGGGAGGTATTGTGCTATTTCTGAGCCCTTGGGGAGGGAGAGGCAATGGTGATGGGCAGCAGCAGGCACTTTAAGCACTCCAAAGTGTTTTACATGTGCTTGCATAGAGCATTGTGCAAGACATAATGTTCACACAGAGTACTGTACTTGCAAACACAGAAGACTGAGAATTCTGAAGGGAACAGGAACATGAGAAATTGCTGCAGTTCTTGTCAGTGGTTGAGAACGTAAATCAGTCAAGATTCAGGTAGGTAGCCGTGTTGGTTCTGACGCAGTCAAAATAAATAAATAAATAAGATTTTCCAGTAGCACTATAGAGGCCAACTAAGTTTGTTCTGGGTGTAAACTTTCGTGTGCATGCACACTTCTCCAGTAAATCAGTCAAGTGATTATGATCTGTATTCATTCACAATGTCACTGCAGAAGATGCGTAATTAATGACATCGTTTTGACATTTTGTTTACGCTGAATGTAAATTATGCAAGTTATGTAAAGAGTATGTAAAAAGCTACATTAAAGGTTACTTATGTAACATTAGCAGCTTAGGTTAAATGGCGGGCAATGAGACAGATAACACAGTATTTGGTGGAAACTGAATTTTTACCAGAAGAAAATAGTGCTGACTGCCATGAATACACGTTGGAACAGTAATGACTGCCTTCTTACATCCCTACTGGCAGAAAATGGGTCCCCTTTTGAGGTAAACAAGAGGATGATTCTGCTTCCCTTGCTGAAAGCAATACAATAGAAACCTCTTTCTCCATTCTGTAAGCATTCATCCCACTTTTATTTCTCTTCACAAGTTTTTCAGGGATTTGTGGAGTTTCCAAAACCTGCACAACCTGTTTGAACTAATGCCATAAATAAAATAAAAACTACGGTATTTCTCCAGGAGTGTCCAGCAAATTGGTGACACATTTTGGCCAAGCCACATGCTCCTCCTTGTGACAGATGAAAACACGGCTGAGCCGAAAGCCCTTTGCAGAGCCCTGCGCATGATGCTTTGCAAACCTGAAAAGCAGCTGACCACCAGAGAGCAAAGCGCTGTGCCTTTCTCCACAATTCAGGGTTTCCCAAACTTGGGTCTCCAGCTGTTTTTGGACTACAATTCCCATCATCCTTGGCCACTGCTCCTGCTAGCTAGGGGTGATGGGAGTTGTAGTCCAAAAGCTGGTGGAGACCCAAGTTTGGGGAACCCTGACCCATGTGGTTTGATTTGAAACCATGTGGGCAAAACCTGGTCACTGTATTCCAGGTGATTAAGAATCCAGCCCACAGCCTGATCCAGTTTTCCAACCTCTGATAGCATGACTCCCTTCATTTGGCAGCCTGTATGCAAAATACGAAGAGAAATCTGCAATCATAATATGACTGGATCAGAACTGAATAGAATACATATTTTTCCTTATTGAACTAAATTAGCAGACCATATCTTTTTTTTTAATAAATATTTATTCAAGATTTTCTTAATACAACAAATAGAAAACAAACAAAATAACATATACTTTAACAATAATAATACTTTCTTCACTTCTTTGGACTTCCTCACATCTCTCGTTCCTGCGTTCCAAATTTTCAAACTTTACCCAGCAATTTATCATCTTATTTCAATTCTTATCTTATAATTTTCCAATATTGTATCCCTAATTTTGGATAATTTAACCCAAACCTTAAAAACATAATTTTAACATAATATTTATCCAAAATTTATCTTTTCTCATATTTACATTTATCTTCATCTTCCTTTTAACTAGCTTGTTGGTGCCCTATTGTTAATAATCTTACATCTTTCTTAACATTCATACAATTTACAATATTTTTGTAAATAGTCCTTAAATTTCTTCCAGTCCTCCTCCACAGCCTCTCCTCCCAGGTCTCGGATTCTGCCAGTCATTTCTGCTAACTCCATGTAGTCTATCAGTTGCATCTGCCATTCTTCCAGCGTGGGCAAATCTTGGGTTTTCCAGTGCTTGGCGACAAGTATCCTTGCTGCTGTTGTTGCATACATAAAAAATGTTTGGTCCTTCTTTAACACCCTCTGGCTGACGATGCCCAAAAGAAAGGCCTCTGGTTTCTTAGGGAAGGTATACTTAAATACCTTTTTCAACTCATTATATATCATTTCCCAGAAAGCCTTAACTCTAGGGCAGGTCCACCAGAGGTGAAAGAATGTTCCTTCAGTTTCTTTACATTTCCAACATTTATTATCAGACAAATGGTATATTTTTGCAAGCTTGACTGGGGTCATGTACCACCTATATATCATTTTCATAATATTTTCTTTCAAGGCATTACATGCCATGAATTTCAAACCGGTGGTCCATAACCTTTCCCTAAATTAGCAGACCATATCAATGGAAAACACAATAAAATACACCCTTAACATCAACATAAATATATACTTATGTTCATTTTTTAATAATAAGAAAAGCTAAAAATAACAGGAGAAATACAAGTCAGAATAGTATTATATGCTCAAAACTCAGAAACCTACAACTGGAATGGACTCTGAATATGTTTGCCCCTGAGACTACTTTCCAAGTCACATATTGATTCACTCCATGTAATATTAGAAAAGTTGGTTTTCCTTTCACTTTCCAATACCTCATTTTCTTTAAAAAGGACTCTAAAAATAGTGTTATGCAATATCACGAGAAAGCTAGGCTTCAAGAATGTAGTGGGGATCAAATCCTCCAACGCTGCTTTCCACAAATACATAATCTGTCTTGGCATGCTGTAAAAGAGCTCACATCACTCAGGTTTATAGAATGGTGGGAGGGAGCCTCCCAGCCTCATTAAGAATATAAGAACATGTGAAGAGCCTGCTGGATCAGACCAATGGAACAGACCATCCAGTCCAGCCTCCTGTTCTCAAAGTGGCCAACCAGATGCTGTGGGAAACCTGCAAGCAGAATTCAAGCACAAGAGCACTCTCCCTTCCTGTGGTTCCCAGCAACTGTTATTCAGATGCATTGCTGCCTTTTAACTGTAGAGGCAGAGCACAGCTATTGTGGCTAGCAGCCGCTAATAGTCTTATCCTCCAATAATTTATCTAATTCTCTTTTAAAGTCATCAAGTTGGTAGCCATCATTGCCTCCTATGAGTGGCGCTGTGGTGTAAACCACTGAGCCTCTTGAGCTTGCCGATCGGAAGGTTGGCAGTTCGAACCCCCACAATGGAGTGGACTCCTGTTGCTCGGTCCCAGCTTCTGCCAACCTAGCAGTTCAGAAGCACACCAGTGCAAGTAGATAAATAGGTACCTCTGTGGCGGGAAGGTAGATGGTGTTTCCATGTGCTCTGGCTTCCGTCACGGTGTTCTGTTGCACCAGAAGCGGTTTAGTCATGCTGTTCACATGACCTGGAAAGCTGTCTGTGGACAAACGCAGGCTCCCTCGGCCTGAAAGCGAGATGAGCGCTGCAACCCCATAGCTGCCTTTGACGGGACTTAATCGTCCAGGGGTCCTTTACCTTTTTACCTTTTACCTATGGGAATAAGTTTAACTATGTCTTGCATGAATAAGTATTTTCTTTTATCTATTGTATTTTAATATTATGTTGGAATTTATAATAAATAAATAAATAAATAAATAAATATATTATTATTATTATTATTATTATTATTATTATTATTATTATTAGGCCTGAATATTCCAACATTCAGCTTCATCCACACTCCTACAGTAACACTGCCTCCAGCCATGACATTAGTTGTAGACTGTATTATAGCCAAGCAACATTTTTTTAAGAAGACATTGTTCTGAGAAAACATCTGAATTTTGCTTCTTTGCAGAAGGCCATTTTGCAGAATTTTAGATGAATATTGTCCACCATATTTTTAAAGGATGCAAAATGTAAGCAAGCAAGCAGGCATGCATGCACGAAGTATCCTGCTATTGCTAATAGTGAACCCCAACTATAGATGGGAGATAAATTCTATTTGGTTCACATTTTAAGACTAACCAAATAAATTTGCACTTTCTCAATGAAAATCTGCATCAAAACACAACAATATTTCAGAATTTGCACTTCAATGATTTGGGGGTGCAGTTCACCAACCAAAAAAACCATACAAAAATCTTGTTTCTTTTCCCCACACACTTCCATTCCCATATTTTCAGGTATCACATTTTAGATATTCTTCATCTTTTATATCATATACATATTATAACCCACTCTAATGTACTTTATATGCTATGATATTTATTCTCGTACAGTTGTTGGTTTTATTTTTGTTTGGGTCTATGACCACATAAATTGGAGATCGACAGGTTCAAACATGTGTATATGAGTGAATGCAACATGCAAAAATGAGCTATATAAGTGGAAATGGTTTGGCAAATTGTGTGTATAGGCAAAAATGTGTATATTATGATGAAATATGCATGAAAATGTGCATTCGTTTCCATATGTGGTTTTTTTGTTTTTTAAAAAATCAAACTCATTACCAATTAATTACATCTTGCCGCAATTGCTTTGGAATTGCCCCTTGCTCCAGTTGCTGAGTCACAATAGTCCAGCACAGATTTCTTACATTTTGGCAATGGAGTTCTGGATGATTCGTCTGAAGTGCTGTGGGTCTGTTAAACCTGCAGACTAACTTTTGTGCAAGATGGGGTGGCTAAGTGTTGCTTATGAGCTAAACACTGAGCTGAAACAGCTGCTCTCCCAGTGCCAGTCCTCCAATTAAAATATATGCCTTTTAAGCCCACGTACAAGTAAAAGAGATAAAACAGATATGCTCCTTGCCTGTATGTTGCAATTAACACAAACCGTTGAACCAACTGACTTAAAAACCATTCAAAACAAAAACAAATAAAAACTAGAACAGACTGTACAGCTCAAAGACAAGCAGCCTTATTCATCGTCATCTTCACCTGGAAGTCCCAACTCACTTACAGCTGATACTGAAATTGGACGAGCTGAACTCTAGACTGGAAAAATAAGAAATGGAAAAACCCAAAGTGGCAGATTCTTCCAACTGTTGGAGAATTTATCTTCCTCCTGGAGAATGTTGATGAAATGGAAACCCCCACCCACCCATTTTTCTGCTTTCAAGTAGGTGGGGGCAAGAGGCAATTTGCACACAGCTCTAAACTGCATCTTGGAGCATTGCCTCTTAACTGAGCAAGCTAGTCTGACAAGCAATAGAGCCGACTGCTTTGAAGTGATTGCTTGGATAAACAGAAAATCATACAAGCCACTGTCTGTGTTGTGACATTCAGCAGCATGCTTTAAAGAACAAAACTCCATGTGAATTTCCCTTTTGTTGCACTCAACATGCTCCCACCTCATCCTCCCGGGATGGGGATTTTGCCTTTTGTTGATTGTGCTACATGTTTCAACTTTTGTCATCCTCTGGATTGCCTGAGGCAAAAAAGGTTCTTGAGCCTCTCTCTTTTTGGTGATTGGCTTTTGCACACAAATTCACATCCTTGTATGAAGGACTTATACTGTTCTGCTGTAAAATTAATTTGTTCTCTTTACTCTCTCTCTCTCTCTCTCTCTCTCTCTCTCTCTCTCTCTCTCTCTCTCTCTCTCTCTCTCTCTCTCTCTTCCTCAATATTCTTGTTACCCCAGGCAGCTTTAGCCATGATAGATTTTGAAGTGAGCTTTACAATCCACAACTGACATATGCACTTGCTTTCATGTGTCTTCCTACCTAAAAGAGGTGCATAACCAGATGGCTCTTGTATTGTTAGTGCTGCCCATTCATCAAAAGGTCTGTCTCTCTTAGCCCAAGTCTCTCTTAGCCCATTATGTGGATGGCGATGAGGAAATAGCTAGAGATGTGTGTGAGGGGAGGTGTCATTTAGTTACTCCATTCATTCTCGTTGTTTAAAAATTCATTCACTGAATCATTTGCTGTCTATTTGTTTTCATAACTGTTTCAGAATTAATTTAAGCTACACACGGATTTTGATGGGAAACCCAGTCAATATTATGCTGCCTGTAATTTTAGTGTTTTTCATCCAAATGGTTTGAAGTGTTCAGGGCTTCTGCTACTCCTTCAAAACATAGGACCTGCAAAATTTCAGAGAGATCCATTTTGGGAGATAATTTATGGTAATAAAGTACACATTCTATAAGCTTACCATTGTTTTCAGTGAGACCCATCTGCCCTTCTCCTGCTTATAGTGTCTATGTTCTCCATTTAATTGGCACAACTTTCATGTTTATGTTTCCCCATGAGTGTTTTTGTTTTCTTCTTTTTGTTGTTGTTTATATTTGGCTAATTTTCAAGCAACAAAGACCCATCTGCGCTATACATTCAGAGCCATATCATACCACTTTAAATAGCCTGTGCCCATAAAGGGCCTTTGCCTTGCTATGCAGCCATTGACTTGTATGGCATGTGAGGGACAGAGGCTGCCCTGGGAGTGAGTCCTCTGAATCTGAAGCATCTTGAAATGCCATGTCTTCTGCTCTGGAAGGAAATGGAGGTGGAGACTTATCGTCCAGAAGCTCTGAGCTTTGAGTGGGATGGAAAACTCACTATGACACCAAACAAGAATTAAGCAGGGTTAAGACCACAGATCAGACCTAGAAGGGGGCTTTGGATCCAAAGTTGCCCTCCTGCTCACTAAATGAGTCCTTCAGTGAGCAGGACACCTTCCATGGGTAGATTTTTTTCAATGATCAGAGGACTCCTTCCGTGAACAGAAGGGCATACCTGGATTGAAACCAATGTGAGTGCCCTTTTTTCTTCTTCCAAAAATGGGTACGTGTTTTCCGACACACTCAACAATGTACCAGGTGCATAATTTTGATACAGCCTTACATTTCACATTTTGTAGACACATTTAAAAAACCCAACCTGATAGGTGCTTTGTAAGCAGTTGGCACCAAAACCTTTGCTTGTGTGCATTAAATACAGATGGAGCAGACTGAAACTGTTCCCTTGCACTCTAAATGAATGTGAATAGCTGGTCAGTTAATGGATCAACTCTTTTGGCTGAGGGCACTTTGAAGCAAAGACATGGTTCAATAATTATAGATGAGATCAGGTGGGGGGCAGAGTTCCAAAATGTTGACCTTCCTTCTTTCCATCTCTCTTTATGTGCATGGGACTGTACCCAATATTTTCTGTTCTCTGGTGCAAATGCTCTTGTGCTTGCAGATGGGTAAGTGTTCATGCTGGCAACAAAGGAATCCAGTGCAGATGTTGCACAAGATGGAACTTGCGGTGCAAGAGATTACATGATCTTTTGCGCAACCAAGTTACCAGCAACTTACTAATGCATTCTCTTGCATAAGAGGGTTTTGCTAGTGTAAAGCATTTCACCAGCAGAACAAGTATACTGCTAAGTAACTTTAACTTAGAGCTGAATTTGGTACAATGTGTTCCCAGACAAAGTGTCCTCTGGGATAGGGTGCCAGCCCTGCCTACACCTGGAATCTGACATATCCTAAAGGGAAGGAAGACCTCTTCCTTTTTTTTGCACCACAATTCACCCTAAGGTTATAACCACAGTCTGGGACTTGAGGGCTCAATACCAGTCATGTGGTTTCCTGGCCAGCTCTTGGACCTCTGCCTTCATAATCCCATCATATGATGAACCATATAGGAGCTTCAGGTCAGTAGTGAAATGCCCAGCTAGCTGCCAATGATGGGGTGGAAATTCAAGAACTGAAAAACAACCATTCCACAAAATTCTCCAAATTTTGCAGTTCAGTTCTCCAGCCAAGTAATATGTACAAAAACACAGATACTAGACTGAAATGTGTATAAGAATGCACATATCCATTAAAATAACATACAGAAATGCATTGTTAGGGAAAATTGCTTTGCAAAAATGTATATATTTGGCAAAATGGCACACAAATTTGTATCTTAGGATAAATTCTTCCTATTTTTTTTGTTGCCCTTTGTAGAACATAGCAGGGAGAAGGATAGAGGCAAAAGAAGAATGATTTGGCTGTGACTGACATTGGCTCTAGCTCTTCCTACTGTTGGTCCCCTTGCCTTCTGCTAAACCAATCTCAATGTACACCATCCACTATTATTTATAATAATCATTTTATTATTTATATGCTGCCTATCTGACTGGGCTGCCCCAGCCACTCTGGTTGGCTCCCAACAAAATATTAAAAACAAAATAAAACTTCAAACATTAAAAAACTTCCCTGTGCATTCAGAGGTCTTCTAAGAGTCCAATAGTTGTGTATATCTTCTTGACATCGGATGGGTGGCTGTTCCACAGGATGGGTGCCATTTCTGAGAAGACAGTCTCCCTGATTCCCTGTAACTTCTCTTCTCTCAGTGAGGGAACTGCCAGAAGGCCCTGAGAGCTGGATCTCAGTGTCCAGGCTGGATGATGGGGATGCAGATGCTCCTTTGGGTATAAAGGGCCAAGGCCACGTAAAGCTTTAAATGTTAGCACCAACAGTTTGACTTGTGCTCAGAAATATACTAAGAGCCAATGTAGATTCTTTAGGACTGGTGTTATATGGTCCCAGCAGCTGTTCCCAATAACCAGTCTAGCTGCTGCATTCTGAATTAGTTGTAGTTACCAAGTCACCTTCAAAGGTAGTCCCATGTAGAGTGCATTGCAGTAGTCCAAGCGGGAGATAACCAGAGCATGTACCACTCTGGCAAAACGGTGCACAGGCAGGTAGGGTCTTGGCCATCACACCAGATAGAGCTGGTAGACTTGGACACAGAATTGACTTGGGCTTCCATGGATAGCTGTGAGTCCAAAATAACCTCCAGACTGTGTACCTAGTCCTTCAGGGGCACAGTTACCCCATTCAGGACCAGGGAGTCCCCTACACCTGCCCACCTCCTTTCCCCCAGAAACAGTACTTCTGTCTTTTCAGGATTCAAGCCACCCCTGCCCTTGCCCAGCAGTACCTGTTGTTAACTTTAGATTCTGGGGTTGATGGTGTTATGGGTTTCAGAATGCAATGTGTTGAACTTCATTTACTTCAGAATGTGGTGAGCGAACCCTGTCGCATATGGGAGGGACCATCCCACTTGTTACATTGGATGGGACCCTGGGTTTCTGTCCCAAACTCCTTCCCTGATGGCAAAACTGCCCCACCTGCAGTTGCTATAGATTGATGCTGGGCAGGCTGTCTGTGCAAGCTGGTGTTTCCAGGACTGGGCCTCGCTTTGGGGCTACAGAGTAAATGTACTATCAGTGAAAACAGCTGTTATCTGATTCATCCCAACAGCGCCTGATGCACCGTGAGCTTCGTGGACAGTAACATCTTAATATCCTGTGCTAAATGTTTAATGCTGTGTGTGATCAACCCAATCATCGTCAAACTATATCCAGTTGCTTCAGCGGGGCCCAAACACTCCTAGGGGGTGGAAGGCTTCGGAGAGAGAGTGCTTTGGAATGCCACTGACTTTGGTTTCGAAACTGACTTCAAGGGACAGCTCAGAAAGCCTTGATCTTCTCTTCAGAGTAAACAAACAAACAAAAACCCAGCCAGTAGTTGAGTAAAGCAATCGTTGTGGGCTGTCAGCCCCCTCAGAAAGCCTTCATCTGCTGAGAAAGCCCACACTTGCTGGAAACAAGCACACCCTCCGTTTCTCTCTTTCTTAATCTCCTCTTTCTCTGGACTAATGCCTTTAGATTCCCCCCTCCCCACGCATGGAACACTACATAGCAGGACCAAACAGGACCTCCTAACCACAATCACTACCACCCCACTTCAAGCCTACCAAAGCACAGTGACCATGCCAGCTGCATTTCTTAAACTTTGGGACCATGGCTAACATTTACTTATAAAGATTAAAGCAGTAAGACATGGCAACTGAGTGTTGTACCAATTCTCAAGTCTAAGCATGTTAACCATCAGAGTCCCCTTACCCATTCTATTCAGGTGAACCTATGAGGTGATTTTTTTATTACTATTGTTATTTTCTGCTTATAGGTGCCAGGTTATTATTATTGCATCATTCGCCTCTCCATGCTCATTGCATTATGTACCTGTGTTGGATATCAGTAACTTTCCTGTATACAGCATATGGAAAATAAATGAAAAGATGTGTTGTTGTTTTTTGTTGTTGTTCTAAAGTACATTTTGCATCTCATCATTTTTCTCTGAAGCCACCCAATCTCTTGCCCCCAAACCTTCTTTTAAACAAATATAAAGGAAAGGATGAACACTTCAAATGTGAGGACATTTTTGTGACAGCATCAACTTGGCAGGGGAGAGTGAGGGAGAAGGAGAGAGGGGGAGCGTTCAGATGTGATTGTTGGGCATGGACCGCTCCATATTATGTAGCTTCCAGACAAAGTCGACAGCAACTGTCAGAATCTGTGTTTCAAGTCCGACCTTCTGCTTTTATCTATATTTTAAACCCCACACAAGGTATACAAGGCGAATGTTGCTGTTACAGTCAGAGAGTCCTAAATAATGGATGAAGAACAGAGGCTCTAAAGGGGGGGGGGGAGAGAGAGCTAGAGGAGGTTGGGAAAAAAAGAAAGGAAGGCAAAGGGGGGGGGGAATTTCTCCAAAATAAGAGTGAACATCTGAGTAGCTACTGGTGAGACTATTCCATAGCTTTCTGTCCTTTCCAACTGAATCCCGCACAGTGCCATCATTGGTATAGAATATTCACAAACATTCAATTGGAATGTTTGACAAACTGAATTGAGTTTGAAGTGAAAGGTAGAATTTTTTAAAAGAGAAATGAAAAGGTAATTGGGTGAGTTGTCAAGGAAGGGCATACTTTAAAGAGGATTCTCTTGTAACAGGGATAGGGAACTTTCCATTAGCCAATGGTCAGTGGTCAGGGATTATGAGCAGGCATGATGAGCATTGTAGACAACAACATCTGGTGGGAAGGGGCCACAGGTTCCTCAGCCCAGCTTTACAACTTTAAAATCCACAAATCCCCTCAGCCATGTTGCAGTGCTGTTTTGTGGTTGTGTTCTGATCAGTTCTTGCCATACTGGTGGGAGGGAAAGCGACAGAATACGGCATATGTATTTCCCCGCTTCTGTTAAATGTCTACAGTTCCCTGGAAACATTTGGTGAATTGTGGACAAGCAAGAAATGTATTAGCAAAAGTGCTGCATTTGCAGAAGTCCAGAAAAATGGAGCTACTGTCCTTTCACCCTGTAAAGAGATGACAAATGGAGACAGTGTTTTCTCCCTTCTAAGGGATGTAATCCTCCTCCCAGTGGAACTCCTGTTGATTTATTATTGTTGTGTGAAGCATATATAATTCTTAATGTACTGACATTCCTTACTGTGCAATCCTATACATGCCTGATTCAGAAGTAATTTCTTCTGAGAAATTTCATTTTCTTTCTGTTTTAATGAGAAACTACCTAATTCACACACCTCAACATGAACTGAAGCATAACTATGCTTCAAAATTCATACTTCTCCATATATTGTGATGTGGCTGTCCAGCAAAGCAATGTGGACAATACCGCATATATTAGGAGAAAGTATGTTGACAAATGCCTACATTCATGACATAACATACAAAAATGTCTTATATTAGGGGGAAATGTTCACAAAATGTGCATATTAGTAAAGAGTTGTATATTAGGAGAAATCTGCACTAAAATGAATTCAAGTTTTCATGAGGGTTCCTTTATTATTATTTTTAAATGGCAAAATACTTCAGAAATGTGGAAAACCTAAGATTGGAAAAATAAGAAAAATTGTACAAATCAAGACTGACAGACTACTCAGTTTCCCACGAGTGCTGCATAGCAGGCATGGCGAACCATTTTTCTATTGAATACCTTGACCTGAGCATACTTCAAAAGGACAGATCTATCCAAACAAGCATGCATTGGACAGTGGTGTTGAGCAGAGGTGGAGAACCTTTGCCCCTCCAGAAGTTGCTGGGCTCCAGCATGGCCCAAATCAGTATGTTCAGCAATTAGGAATGATGGGAGTTGTAGTCCAGCAACATCTGAAGGAACACAAATAATTATACCTGGCCTGGAGCATTCATCAGGGACAGGAAGGCTGAACACTTCACAACCAGATGTTGCTGCCATAGTCTCTTCAAGTAGCACATAACTGTTAGTCTTTCCTCCTCCAACTCTTTACAGAGTTTGGGAAAGGGGGTGCCACAGGTTGCGGTCATCCAGCCATTTCAGCTTGACTACCACTCTTCTCCAGCAGGGGGAGGAGACATATGAGCCTGCCTGCCATTTACTGAATGGGTTTAGATAACAATCACTGAGGAAGACGGGGGGGGGGGGGAATGCTGTTTTAGCTGATATGCCTTTCAGCAGCAGGAATGCATCCCAGCATATGGAAATGTATCCCATAGACTTATTGATTTCTTTGAAATGTTGATATATTGCCAAAGGTACTCAAGGAAAGCCCAACACTGTTGCCGTTGGCTGCTATCTGGGCCAGCCCTACCATAAGGCAGAATGGGCAATAGATCACTCTTGTCAGAGATCTGAAGTGATTGATTGTTGAGGGCTTTTGGAATTAGGCTGAGGTCTACAGGTTACCCACCCTGAGATGTGCCATAGTGTGGGCTGAACAGCTTCATTCTTGCTTATCTGTAATACTGCATCTTCCCAAAGTCTGGTGGCTTCAGGTGGATGGTGAGGGGGCACGGCCAGCTGTTTCCCACCCACAGATATTCCCATTCCCCTATGCTGGCCACCAGTAGTTCTCCAGTAGCTGTGACTTTTACTTGATATTCATTTGCTACTGGCTTGCTACTGACATGGGCTAGAATCATAGAATTGTAGCATTGGAAGTGGGTCATCTGCAGTACAGGAATATCAACTGTAGTGCAGGAATATTCCACTACAGTGCAGGAATGTCAGCTACCTAACTAGCTCAATAACAAGTACTTAAAGTTACAGCGGATGTCAGAAGAAGTTCTGGTTGTCTTACCCTTGATAAATAGAGTAGAGGTGTCTGCAGAAGCATTCTGCCCACAGATCTGATCCAGGAACAGAACTATGGAAAAGTCATCCAGGCCAAGAAGGCAGGGAAGACCTCCTGGATTGCAGTTTCCCCCTCAGATAGCTGATAGCTATTCCTCACAGAAGTGGGCTCCTCCCTCAAAGATGTCACTGGTGGTTCTGGCTGATACTGTTCACCATTAAAATCTCTTGAGGACAACTTTGAAGAGAAATGGGGGCCAGTCTCACTCATGAATGCCCATCCTTTCTTGACAAGCAGGTCTATCTTCCACAAGCTTCAAAAATCCAGTGGAAGGCTATAAATAAAGCCATCAGTGATTTCTCATACAGAGAAATTGTGGGTTTCTGTGGAAAAAAACCACATTCATGGCCCCTGATGACATTCGACCAGTAAATAATAGTGCACTTAAACTTAAAATAACTTAAACTAGTCCAGATTCTGCCAGGAACTGCCAGCAAATAAGGGATCTTGAGAAGAACAATATTCACAGCAGAAGGTTAAATTTAAAAAAACAAAAAAAAACCCTCTATGTTAAAACAATGCATTTTAATTGGTACTCTTGAGGAAAGGTCAACTGATATTTGCTTTCAACAACTGTGCAATGCTGTTAGCTTATATTTCTCAAACAACTCTCTGTGCATGTGTTTGAATGGGTGCGTCTTTGAGGTTAAGTCTTGCTTTCATTTAGTGATGGATGGTGCTATTGGGAGTGGTAGGGTAGAAGGCAGGGAGACCAACAGGAAATAGAGCCAGAGGCAAAGGCAGGCAGGGGCAGTTCATTCTAGTTTTGCCCCATTCTCCTCCAGTTCCCCAAGTAACACCTCTCAGACTAAGGAGGAGGAAGCTGACGGTCATGGCCACCCAACCCCCCAAGACTGGTTGTTGGGAAGCAGGCAGGCAGGCAGATGGGAGCTGGCCTATGACAGACTGAGGATGGTGGGGTAGTGCCTCATTTGCCCTAATGCCTCCACTATATTCATTGCTATTTATAATATCAGTAGTGGGTTTGTATGGGATGTGTGGGGTACATGGGGTGTTAGGGGATGGGTAGTACCTTTGGTGTGGAACATGTTGTGTACTTTCTAGGGTAGTTGGCCCACTTTTGGTCCCCACCCTGCACTCTGCACCTGTGGCTCCTAGAAGCTGTCAGCATGTGACAACGACCATACCCTGGGAATGGCTTTGACTTGCTGGCTAAACCAGGTGAGGGTGGCCAATGTTGTCACAAACCCTTGGTGTATGAGGGGTGTCCCTTGCCAATGAATACAGGCTCCCTGGCGGATTGAGCGGACAAGACCAAGAGTGAGTCCGACAGTCAAGAAGGTTTCTGCATGTGCTGTAGAGGGAAATGAGGGACAGATGGGGCTCTTCAACCTGGGAAGGTAGCCCATCTAGGAGAAGGAAAACTCTGATCCTAAACCTCTGCCGCCTGGCAGGATAGCTTAGGAAGAAGAAAGGTCTAAGGCAGGGGTTGTCAACCTGGTCCCTACCACCCACTAGTGGGTGTTTCAGGATTCTAGGTGGGCGGTAGGGGGTTCTACGGCACAAGCTGAATCCACCTTCCATCGAGCATTGGTGGCCAGTAAGGAAATTTTACCATCAAGAAAGATTCATTTGTGGACAGTAGGTATAAAAAGGTTGACTACCCCTGTCTAAGGAGTAAATCCTGAGCAAATCAGAGTGCAGTAGACAATTGAATGAGGCCTTTTACACCTCCTCCCGACAACTCCTGCTGCCAGGCTGGTGCCAAATGTATTGCTCTGCTTTTCTTTAGACTACATCAGTGAGGGATCTTGTTGTCTGGGCAGCCCAGGACCTCCATACACACTGCCCAGGCTTTTGCCTTGGGAAGGTCGCTTTGATGCTGTTAACACAGCTATTTGACTTTAATCCTGGAGGTGCACTCCATTGACTCCCAAGACAGATGGATGCCAACAAGTGGGCTTGTGGGCTATGCAGTTATTTGGCTCTAGGTGAGAGGGATTCCTTCCTGCCTTTCTGTCACCTTCTTCCCCACCATCCTATTTCTTGTGCAACCCAAGTGCTAAGGATATGCTATTGCATTGTATCTCTCCTGAGTATGATTAAATATGTCTGTTTCAGTTTCTCATTTTTAAAATCTTAAATTCAATTAGCAAGTTATTATTATTATTATTTTTAAAAAATCCTCATGAAAACCCACCAGCATTTTATTGCAAATATCTCCTAATAGAATAGAACCATGTGTACCACCTTGAGCTCCTTGGAGGAAAGGTGAGATATAAATATAAATATAATTATAATTATAAATATATAAATAATAGCATTTGTATGAGATATATTTTTAAAAGCAATTTTTTCCTAATATCATGCATTATCATGTATGTTATTTTCACTGATATAAACATTTTAGCCCTGGTTTATGCATTTTTTTATGCATTGCTTGGATGGAAAATTCAGAGGGGTGTGAATTTCAAAAGACAGCTGTTTCAGCTCTCATCTTTATTTGGAAAGTGTTCATTAGGTAAGTTCACCTTTAAATTGAACTGAATCAAAAATGAGCCTGGATAGCTCAGTTGGTTAGACCATGGTGCTGATAACACCAAGGTTGCAGGTTCGATCCCTGTATGGACCAGCTGCATATTCCTGCATTGCAGGGAGTTGGACTAGATGATCCTCAGGGTCCCTTCCAACTCTACAGTGCTATGATTCTGCTATGAAATTTGTTCTCCATCTCTAACCTGTGCCTACATTATGAAAAAACATAGCTATATTCAGATTTTTTGAAACCCGCAGCTTCTCTATATAACCATGTGCTGATTAATCCCTTTGTATCCTTCCATCAAAATGCCAAAAACCTTTGCAGTGTAAGTGGAGGTTATTAAAAACCATGAGATGCTTCACATAAAAGAGCACCTCTAGAGCCCTGGTGGGGCTCTTCGCTTGTAAAAACAAACACTAGCAATGCTCCATGGGCTGCAGTAGACCATGGTTACCACCAGTGGAAACCATAGGTGGCATGCACTAAGGGGCAGCACTATTAAAGCATCTGATAGGCTGGCAGATGGCAGCAGAGTCATTCTCTTAGCAAATACATGCTCCCCTCCCCCCATTTATTTTGTTTTATTAAACAACATTTATGTACCACTTGATTGGTATATGAATCAATCTCTAAGTGGTTTATGGAAAAAAGAATAAAACAAGAAAGCTGTTTACAAAAACAGTTTAAAACAAGTTTTTAAAGCATTCAATAAATAAAACAATAAGCTAAAACCAGATTTAAATATATGGCAGAATCTACACGCATGGGTAGTCTTTCATAAACAAAAGCATTTTTAGCAGGTGCTGAAAAGAGTACAGTGAAGTGTCAATGGGCAGGGAGTTCCAAAGTTGTGGGTGCTGCTACACTTAAGATGGATTTCTTAGAAGTGCAGAATGAATATTACGTGGCACTGTAACAGTGTCCATTCCACTGTGTGGGCATGTGTGTGATAAGACCATTTTAAAACATGCTTGCAACTTGCACTTTTAAATGTAGCCTACGCCTGTTGCAACAGTTTGAAGACCAATCAGAGAGACTCATGCTCTCAAGCTGTAGTTAAACCAGCTCTGAAAGCAATTCTGAGTCCAGACTGGCTCCTGACATTCATTTTCACAGCTCCAATGAATCCTAGTCTTGTGGTGATGCTGACAAGTTTGATGATTTCAGTAATTCATATTTAGAGAGCAGAGCAATGAGCAAATTAGTGCCAGGCATTCCTATAGCATTCCTTCATTGGCCTGGTTGAAACAGGTTGCAGCTTCTGCCCTCTTGCTCTGTCATAATGTACTCAACTACCTTTGCCTGCTTGATTGGCTTGGTCACTTTGGTTCTCACGTAACACCAGAACACACAGGGCCCCCAACACATTTTGGCACCAGAGGCCAACCGCAAAATGGTGTCCCCTTCCACCAAGAAGGAAGGCGTGAGTGAAGATCTACTTCAGGAACAAGGAAGGAATCAAAGGAACCTGACCCAACAATTGAAGTGGGAATCTAAGGCCATTATGGGTGTGGGTGTGGGAAGGGGTCAGCTCTGAATCATGCTGGGTGGGTGGGTGCAGAGCCCAGGAGATCCCAGAGGGCAGCCCCCGCCATTTGCTCCCAATGGGTGGGAGGAGACCAGCAGTGCAACCTATTGGCCTAGAGGTAGCTTTGGAGGAGCTGCTAAGGCGATAGCAGATCTGGCCTCCAAGGAGCATGCTGCAGGTATCACGACCACTATGGTGGCAGCAACGGGTGATGCATTCCTCAGAGGTCAGATCTGCTGCCGCTGTGGACCCTGCCACATGAGGCAGCCACTTCGCCTTGCCTCATGGGTGAACCAGCCTTGAGAACACCATAAGGCCAAAGGTCCAGCTGACTCTGACTTTCATTCTTCTGCCAGCAGAAGCCAACCAAATGCACCTGAAGAAGGTCACACATGTGGCCTTCCCCTTTTTGTCCTTAGCACCTGCCATTCAGAGGTATTCTGCTCCTGTACATGGAGGTTCCAATGAGGTGTTTATCAATGGCAATCCCTTTCACCATGAGATGTCTGTAGGGTGTTTGGTTTTTGCTTACAATACTGTAAATGATTTTTAGTCAAGGTGGCATCATCATCATCATAATACTGATTGTACCAAAAATGGAGTTTTCAAGGGCTCAGTAGCATCTGAAATCCTGAACTAGTCAACCCAAGAAGGACAGACACAGAATGCTTTCAAATGCTTTATTCACTCGATTCCATTAATATATTTAATTCCATTACACTTCAGATATGCATCTCCTTAGTCTAATAACTTCTTTGCAAATACTAAGTTACTAAATACTGTGTTGGAATTCTAAATATCCCAATGCAATATAAAACTTCACTAGACAAATGAAGCTGGTTAGTAGTTGAGTTCTTACTGAAGCCAAATGTTGTGGGCGGGAGTACAATCCCTGATGGTAGGAGAGCCCAGTGGTGGTGGTGGGGTGATGACGGTGATGATGATGATAACAATGATGACGATGAGAGTGAGTTTCCCCATAGAGTAGTGGAAGCCCTTTTATAGGATTTTTATCCTGGGATCCCTGCCAATAATGAACTATAGTATATCATACTATATCAGTCTTGCCACATTACGCTCATACTTTCCCTATATCCTTCTCCCTCATACTAAAAAACAGCTGATTTTATGAACTCTCTCATATATAATTTGTTGTTTCATGGTTATTTGGGAGCATGGGTGTGGCCAAGGGGGGCAGGTGCCCCTCTCCTAGATCTACAAACATTATTGAAAATCATTGAAAGTATTCTAATATTTGAGGTTCTGCCCTTTCCCCAGCAGAAGCCTGTCCCAGGTAATGGGGCATTTTTCACAGGGTATTTTTACTTATGATTTCTCAACTTTGATTTCCTAAAAAAATGCTCAACAACTTTGGCTCTCCGCCCCCACCCCATCAAAAATCCTGGCTATGCCCATATTGGGGAGGGGGTGCAATTTCAATCCATTACAGAATGGATTTTTATTTAGAAAAATGGAAGCTAAACATCTTGAAATGAGTAATCACATTACCCTTTCTGAGCCTACTACCAATCATTTTCATTGGTTGAACTCAGCTCCCCATTTGTAGAGAGAGGGAACAAATATTTTCATGCTCTCTGCCTTCCATTCACAATTTTACAAGTATCTTTCATTTCTTTTTTGGTTGTCTTTTTTCCAAGCTAAAAGGCCCCCACTTCCCGTGGCTCAAAGTTTGTTTTTTGTTAACAGACTCGTAGGGTCCTGTGTTTAGATCTAAGTTAGCCTTTTGGCTGTCCTGCAAAGAAGAAATTTAGCAAAGAAAACTGCTAAATCAGGATGGTGTGCTGAGGCTGTGGGATTCTCCCATAAAGCATAACTCGGCACAGCAGGTGGCTGTCTTGCCAGCAAGTTAGCTGGCCAGCAAAGCTAATGTGGTCACTGAGAGGGATTTTTGGTTATAATGTATTCATCCCAAGGTACCCCCATGTCTGTGTTTGACTGCTATAGAAGTCAGTGGGTGGGTGCAGGCAGCCCCTCCATGGTGCAAATTGGTCAGTGACAATGACCTATCTATAGGACTTGGTCCATGTTGCTTTAAATGATACACTAAACACTGAAGACCTAAACAATATAATCCATTTGTGTACAAAGTCATTCGGTTGTATCCAACTATGTTAAATATGTGAACCCATTGAAATTAATAGCTGTGAGCTAGTTGTGTCCATTAATTTCAGTGGAGCTACTCATGAGTATGAATAGCATTTGAGTACAGACCTACTGTCTTCTTTCCAGGTGGATCATACAACTACTGAAACTACCTGGAACACCCACTCACTCAAGGAACCCTACAAAACAGCATCCCAAGAAGTTCCTGAAAGGAGCACACTGCAGGGCGCTGAGCCTCCACCAATTACAGCTTCCCTACGGACTTCAATTACATCAGTCTTGCCTGGATTCACATCCATTTGGCTCACTTGCATGTAGCCCCCTATGATAGCCAGACACTAATTACTTAGTGAGACTTCACTATGACAGAATGCAAGTGAGATGCTAAGCAGAGAATGAGCTTCTGTCATACATAGTACTGAACTCTGGAGATGCTGTCTCATATATCCATAGGTGAAAAGTGGAAGGACAAGAAGGAGCCTGAGAGAAGCGAAAAGAAGGGACATGTGCCCTGGGAATTGTGACTTTGTAAAGGCAGAACAATAAAGGTATATCAGTGGTGCAGTCTTTTCCCCAGAAAAGAACATTAAATGCATACCCTGGAAACCCCGGTTCATATTTTTGCAAAAACCTCAGCATCAGATTGAGGACTGAAATGCAGGGTACACTGCTGGACATGTAATTTATGTCAAAAAATACATAAATGACATGTGAGGGACATATGATAATTGATGTTCAGTGATTTACTGTTTCACAATATTTGATATTTGGCATGATAGCAGTTAATATGTTGCTTGTATGTTATTTGAGATGCAATGGCTATTAGTATTTGACAGTTGGTGGTTAATTACATGTTGCATTTAATACCTGCCAAAATAAAAACAATCTAAAGATGGCAGTAGTTCTAACAAACTGATCTTGGCCTAAGTGTGTTTACTCAAGAGAAAGTACCACTTAGGTTAGTGGGACTGACAGTAGAATTCTATGCATTATCTACTCAGAAGTATACCCCATTGAGTTCAATAGGACTTATAGGTACTGTATAGGATTGGTGTGTTACTGCTAAGTAAAAACTAGTAAGTATGCTTAGGATTTCAGGCTGAAATGCTCAAATTTTGATGGGGGAAATTCACATCTTAACTTTTAATCTGAAATCTTCCATGCAGAATATTGAATGGCATGGTCAAAAAAATGAAAAGCACTTTTGAGCACCATTCAGATAAAGCACTTCTATGCTGCATTGATTTAAACAGTGGAGAGAGCTAAGCAGGTTTTTTTTATTTTCCTATTGAAAACATGGGGCTTACAAATGCTTAATTATGCCTGGATTATGCCATTTATGTTTCTTTCAGCTGTACTGTCTATAAGCAAAACATGATGCAAGAAGCAAGCCTGTGTACATTGAGATGGAGGAACAAGTAAACCCTTTCTGGATATTTCAACATTGCAGCTATTAAACCAGATATAACCCAATACATTTTGCTGGCTGGAACCATGAAGGACAAGATATTGCACTCTCAGTTCCATGTACAGAATCCAACTGGACTGACAGTTGAATCTTACTGCAATGCCAGCAATGGGATAGCATCGTTCACCATATCGGGCAGTAGCAGGTTAGCTTAAGCAATGCAGTGCAGATTGCATGCCACATACAACTCTGTCCTCCAGCACCTTGCCATTACTCCCTGCCCTCCAGCATCTGCCACCCAAGGGAGCCACCTCACTCTGTCTAATGGTAGGACTGGCCTTGCCATTCATATATAGCAAGAAGAACTGCCAAAAGATCCTTGACCATAATACTTAATCATTGTCTCTCACCCCTAAAACAAGACATTCTTTCCAGCATTGCCTGAGCTGTTCTGTAGGTAGCTAACTGGGAGCTTTTCCCACCCTGAAGTTTCCTGTTTATAGCCTGCTGTTCTTGTAGTGCAGGAGCCCATAATGACTGCTTGACTCCATTCTTCTTCTTCTTCCCCCCCTGCAGTGGAACAGAGCCAGCTACAAGCACACACTTTTTTCAAAAATGCATCTTCTCAGCACTGGAGCCAAAACACAGAGAATAATAAAATAAGACCTTTCAGATGGTTCTTCATTGCTGGAATGCCTTTCTCTCTAAGAGAAGAATCTCTTACAAGCATTGGGATATTTTCTGCCATCTATTGTTTCTACAAAAAGGTTTTAATGAGGGTTATCAGATGTCCCTTATTTCATGAACAGAGGCTATCAAATGCTGGTATTCCATTCTACAGACAATCTCTCCTGTGGCTAAGTATGTCACAGAATTCTGATGGAAACAGGAACGGAAATTGTTACTCTTCATTTATTTGTCCCATGTCTAGAACCGATAGCCATCCAGTGAATATGATTGTCACAATGTAATAATGACACAATTAATTACTTATATAAAATTCTACTATAGCGGACAGTGAGGCAAATAATATAGCTTTTGTTGGAAGCCAAACTGCAGTGGCATGGAAACAGTGCTGTATGCAAAAACATAGGGCAGAATGGAAACAGATGCCTTCTTACATTCGCTTTCCAGAAGCGAAGCTTCCTAAAACAAAAAGGACACCTTTGGCCAGACTTTCCTACAAATATGGAAAGGTGGGGAAGCTGTTTACCATGTACCTGATATCTATTCTTTTTTAAATGTAAAGTCTTTTAACTTTTAAAGAAATCTGCATGTAAAAAAATATTTCGAGAGGAAAAGAAAGGCTTTGTCTTAACAACGAAAGGCCAAGAGAAGACACAACGAAGTAATTTCTCCCTTGAGACTTTTTCAGATCAGGAAATGTGCGCAGCCCAGGAGGCTGAAGAACACTGGAAAAATGTTTAATGGATGGAGGTGGAGAACACATAAACCACCCTTGGCCTCCTCTCAACAATATGTTAAGCTCAACCCAGTGGCACTATAAAGACACTTCACTTTAAAGTCTCCTTTAAATTGCACAAAAGAACAGAAACCTATTTCACAGAGGGGAAAATTTCTCAGGAAATGGGAGGACAGATTTTGGCACAGCACAACTATCCAAGGGTTTTGTCAAGCCTTTTCAATGTGATCTGCTCCTTCTGCCAGCTGGGGCCTGTAGGTTTTTCATTTGCACTGTACATTTAAAGCACTATCAAAGCATGTTAAACAGTTGTGGCTTCCCCCAAAGAGGCCTGGGAACTGTGGTATGTAAGGGTGCTGAGAATTGTTAGGATCTCTATTCCCCTCACAAAGCTATGATTCCCAGGTTCCTTGAGAAGAAGGATTGACAAACCACTTTGGAAATGTACAAGATTATAATTTGTGAATATGTGATTATAGCTTGTGTTCGGCTACTTTGCATTGCTGCAGTATACCTGTTTATTTTTTCCCTTACATGTATATTTCCATACTTTATTGCTTAGAGTCACAGTCTATGACATTAAGAAGCCAACACTGAGTGTCAGAAGATCCTCAAAACTGGCGATTTGATAGTATGACAGTAGAAGAGTGTTATATTTCCTTCCTATTCAAAACATTGGTGAATATTCTGCGGAGTAGCAGTGGAGTCCACGGGGAGTGTCTTTGGCAGCAGGGGGAGCAATGGGTCTGTTTGATCAGGGTCTGGATTTCTAGGAGAACCTGGACTACTTAATACATTTCTCACTGTTACTTCTAACATCACCTAACATAAATTGACACTTGCATGACTTGAATTTTTGAATTGCCCATTCCCCACCCCCAGTAACTGCTCATTTTGGATCTGGCTACCCATTTTTTAAAGCCCTGGATCACACTGTAAATTATGCAATATCTTGCCCAGGATCAAAGAAGTTGCTATTTGTGTTTCTGTTTCCAAACAGCACACAAATCCATTCTTTCTCGCAATGTCTGAGAAGTTGTGGTTGTTGTGGTTGATTGGTGTGTGTGTGTGTGTGTGTGTAAGCAAGGTGTGATTCCAAACTAGTAGACTATCTTAGAGATAGGGAGCATGCACCAAGAATAAGGAGCAGGCTAGAGTCTGAAAAGCCTTTGGGATTTTCTTCCTTGCCTTTGTACTGAAGATTACCTGACCACAATGAAGCTCAGAAAGAATGCTCTGTTGATTTCTCCCAAGCCTATTATTTTTACTCAGCAGGAAAAAAATAAATGAACATGTAACTATCCTGTCTTATGATTGGTGTTGTAATTGTTTGCTTTTTACACTCTTGCATAATCTTAATAATCACTTCCTGACATTAGTGGTTCTGGAATGTGGGAATCTTAGATGGTTTATTCCATTCTGACTCACCCGGATCTGTACCACATCATCAATTCCCCAAAAGAATCAGGAAAAAAGCAAGAATGACATATTTCTATACCTCTTTGGGTATTGTGTCAGACAGGATAGCTTTGTGAGAAGATCGAAAAAGGCAGTACTGCTTCCTCCTTTCATTGAGGTACTATTAAGCACATAAGATGACAGGCATTCCATATTCAACAGGCTAGAACAAACTAAATTCAGGCCCGATAATATCCACATTAGCACTGATGAAAATAGAACATAAAATATAAGAAGATCATATTTCCCTCAAGCATAGCTTTTATTTACTCAGAATTGACTGGACTTTCCCCCTTCCTAGTTAGTAGGTAGGTAAGTAGACAGTGTTGCATGCTGTCCCAATCTCTGAGTAGCGATAAACTCCAGGGGGAAAGCTGCTTCCTGAAACCCTAGAGAGCAAGGGCTGCATTCAGCTAAATCACTCCACTAGCAGAAGCCAGTGCAATGACGCCTGCTAGCACAATGGAACTTCCCTCTCCTCCCACTGCAAGTCCCCCATGCCTTTCCCAAATCTGCTCCAGAGGGTCAGAATGGCACAAAGAGGCAGAGGAGGGGAGGCAGAACAATAAGCAAATATCACTGAAAACCCAAAGTCATGCAAGCAACAGAGTCTCTAGTGCTGCCTGACAAAATACCTATAAATGGGCATAAAAGCTCAAGCAGAAAGGAGGGAGCTGCTACTGAAAAGACCCTGCCACCAAACCATACCCACTGACAGCAATGGAATGCAAATGGCTTGCTTCTAAGCTTCCTGGGATTGTTCACCACTGGAAACAGGGTACACATCGGATTTTAGGGTTGGGAGAGCCTAGGAGGTCATATGGTCCAACTCTCTGCTCAGTGTCACTCACACTTCTTTCCCTTTTCTGAAGTTCTTCCCATTGTGAAGGACTGGGAAACATTTTCCATACTGAAGACCACATTCTGTTCTGGGCAAGCTTCCTGTTGCCACATTACAGTGGTAGGCAGGGCCAGTAGGAAAAGAGGTTGGAGCAAAGGAAGCAAATTATACCTTTGCAGAGGAGGCTAGTTTCTACGCACACTCACACCCTACTTTGTATTCTCCATCTCAGGAAGGAAGAGGCATTGTCAGAGTTCAGAGGCCTGTTCCAGCTAGGCAAAAACCCTCAAGGAGGGTATGGTGCAGGGCTAATGGAGGATATGGTCTGGAGAGATTTCCAAGATCCAGCAGAGGGATACATTTGTCCCTATCTAGCCACAGTGGGTGACCTCTTGATAGTTTCTGCCTTTTTCAACTTCCCTTTTTTGAGCATTTCACCAAGTGATGCTCCTGCTGGCAGACATCTGCTAAAAAGACATAATACTTGCCTGTGGACCTACATGACAGTGGAACGCTGGTGGAATATGCATTCATGTAACATCTCATCATGTGGTGAAGCTCAAAGATGATGGGGCAGAGCAGGAGATCCACCCATAGCACTTCTTGGGAAGTTTTTTTTGGGGGGTTGTTCCCCATTTCAAAAGATTCATATACTGCTTGGTTGTAAACAAGCCAAAAACTCAAATAAGTTTTCACAATGAAGAATAAAGAAAAATAAAACAACAAAATTATGAGTGAAAACAGTTGAAAACAGCTTTCTAAAGCTTTCAAAAAATAACTAAAAAGAGCAATAAGCTCAAAACAAATCAAAACACATGTCAAAATACCCAAATGTCACCCTCCAGAATACATCCAGTATACCCGCCAGAATACATCGCCCTCCAAGCTGTATTTGAGAATCCAATTTTGAGTGAGTCAGAAGCCGTACTGTGAGTTAGCAAGGATTTTGATTTGGTTCAAGATGTCACTTCTTCCGTCCCCTTAAATTAGCCTTTATATATCTGTTAAATCATAGCTCTTGTTGGCTTTACTTTTTGCTCATTTGCACCCATGCGAATGTAAAAATGTGACTAAAGGTAAGAAAAAACTACAAACCCTGATTCTGAGACATACACTAGCCCCAAATCATGCACAGACCAGTTTTATGTCTCTTTTCCATACCTATACAATAACATGCATGAGTTCAGAGATAAACAATTGCAGAAGTTAACAAAACTTCTTTCTGGCACTGCAATTGTATATATATTTATTTTGTTCTTGTTTGTTTTCTCTTTTACAAGCCAACATTGTTTTAAGTTTTCCATATTATGGGGGCGGCAAAATCCAGTGGTCCAACTAAACAGTTGCTCAAGCACCTAAACAAGAAGTCAAGTAATCCAAGTCTACTCGTGTCACTTGTCCTACATACTTGGATGCAGCAGAACATTCACTCCTCCTCCTTTTTTAAATTTCTTTTTCTTTTTATCTCTGTCTCTCTCTCCCCCCCCCCCCATTCTTTGCCCTTAGCTGCCAGAAGGTTCTTCCTAGGCTCTCCATCATTCAGTTAAGTTATCTGACAGTTCAGCACAGACTTTTGAAAAGGAAGTAGGTCTTCACTACTTCTATAACTCACCACCACAATGTGACAATGGCCACAGAGTTAGATGACTCTTAAATAAAGAGGAGAGGATTGATAAAGTTGGTGACTATTAGCTGTTGTAGTTAAATGGAACTTCCAGGTTCAGTAGCAAAATACTTCTGATAGCGTTAGAGACTGAGGATAGACAACTATTGAGGAATGTCTGTCTTCAAGTCCTGTTCGGGAGCTTCCCAGAGGCATTTCCATCCCCACTGGTCCTATAATAACAGTGGCTTTAAGAACTGATGCCTGAGCATGACTTTTTCCTTTCCTCTCTCCTCCCATTCCATTTTTTGTGTGTGCAGTGTCTTTTAGATCGTACGCTGTTTATTTAAAGTGTGGGGTGGAAGTACTTTAACAGTGCAAACCAAGGCATATCTACTCAGTCCCACTGATTTCAATTACATTTACTCCAAAGGTGGTATATATAACTAACTAAATAAATTGATTTCTGGAGTAAGGCTGCAATACTAACCACACGTACTAGTCAGTGTTGAACTTCCTGTGATTTGCTTCCAAGTAAATATGTATAGGAACACATTGTTAGATGGGACTTTTCATCCGGCAGAAAAGTTTGTCTCACCTTTTTCCAAAGTGCAGTTTTCAAGAACTTCAGTGAATTCATCCTACCACAGATTCATAGCACCCACAACACCTTGTGAGTTCCTCCAACTATACTACTTTTTTTAAAAAAGAAAAGAAAGTCTTGCACCAAAGTTTCTTTTCTCTCCCCCTCCCCTCTCCGCTTCTAGCAAGTCATTACATATTACCGCTGCCTAGATGAATAACTTGCAAGGATGATGCAGATCAAGAAGGAACCAAGAAAAGCATGTAGAGTTGACTCTGATGCTGATAATAACACTATACTAGGCGTGTGATGAGTTCGCTGGTTTTCTTAGCAGGCCAGCGCAATCGCTGTTGGCTCACGTGCACAACGCATTTGATCTATTTTGATTAGGATTTTTTAAATGGTAAAAACGAAAACAAACACACCAGTCTTGTTTGTTTGTTTGCCCTGTTCTGACCGCAAGACTTGCCTAATCGCGCAGCGTTCCCTTTAGAGAAGGGGGTGGCGCGGCTGCATTTTAGCTCCCTCATTCTCTCCCCCATCAGCCGCCCCCTCCACGAAAGGCCTTCTCTGGCATTAAGGAAAACCGCCCTTACCTGCTTACAGCCACTCCTACAGAGAGGAGGCTGCCTTATGGCCTTCGAATAGTACCCTCGAAAAAGAACTCCCCACAAAAACAAAACAAAAACGCCAGCAGCGGGTTGGTGGTGGTTCTGCCTTCCCCCAAACAACTCTTAAGCCCGGATCGATTCAGCAGGAGAAGCATTTTGCTTAAAGCTGTGTGAATTTTGAAACGAGGAAATACTGTCTCGCCTTTTTATTATCTCAGGTGATAAATATTGCATCGCGCGCATTTAAAACTTTTAATACAAGGGCCGGAGTGTAAGAGGCACCTGTGGGTGTTGTCATTTTGCTTAGCCGTTCCCCTTTCCTCCTGAGGAAGACGTGCACGAGAGGCTTGGCTTTGTGGGAGAGGGCTGCTGCTGGCACCCCATTTTTCGCTCCGTGGGGGGGCTCCATCCACTAAGGCGCGACGCGTCTTAAGCCGTGGAGAGTTTGATGTCTCTTGGAAAGAGCCATGACGGGGAGAGGGGGGCGAGAGAAGGGCTCTGCTAATGTTGCACTGAGATGATTCTCAAAGGCCCCCCAGGCAGCACTCAACATCCAGACTTCATTAAAATTTCATACTCAGCACTTGGCCAAGGTCTATTTATGAAAATGCGTTTTTCGTGGCATGGAAAAAACAGGACTCCGACGAAAGAACAAAGCGGAGACGGAGAGTGGGGGGAAGCTGAGCTGAAGGGGGTTTAAAACTGTGCGAAGGGTCCGGTCCAGGACTGGGCAGAGAGCATTCAGTGGAGGCTGGGTAGACGAGAAGGGAAGTTACAGAAGAGAGGGGGTATTTCTCAGATCTTCGGAGTGCTGTTTCAGCACCCGGGACAGCTCATCGGCTCTGCGATCGGGCCTCTCCTGTTCCCCAAACTCCCCAGAAGAGGCATCTTTTGCCCTGTAAGGGAGCCGGTAACCAGAGCCGAAGCAGCAATCCCTTTTTGAACTGTCCAGGGTCCTGAAAACAGCCCGAAGCAGGTCGCTTATTATTAACGGCAGTGGGGGAGGGTGCAGGACTGGTGGAGAACTGAACAACAACAACAGCAAAAATGTTTCTCATTCATGAAAAAGTCGCAGTCCAATCTATTCTCTTTGACTGGTGCCTGAGAGAGAGGGTTTAATGTGGTCCTAGGCGGAACGCCAAGCGCGATAGAAGCCCGGGGAGAGTTGTCAGTCAGACCAAGCAAGCGCCATGGTGGGAGCTGAAGGCGGCGGGTGCGGTGGGTGGGTGGGCGGCATTTCGGAGGAGAGAGCGGTGGACGGTGGGGAGAACTGACAAAGTTTTCTGCTAAGTTCAAAAAGCGGTGATTCGCCATAGGAGCTTAAAACAGAGCCCCTTTCCATTCTACTTCCGCTATGGTTGCCACCCAGAGTCAACGCTCTTTATACCTGCTTCCCCCTTCTATTAAAATCAATGGGATTTAAATGTGCTTTATCTTAGCTGATAATGCCAGCTAGCTAACTCTCATAACCTCCCCGTGGTCTTCGTTTCTCTGGTGGATGGATCGAATAGAATTCAATTTTCTTCTTTTACCACTCTATTATTATTATTATTATTATTATTATTATTATTATTATTATTATTATTATCCAACTACTGGAATAAAGTAGGTTGAGTTTGTTAGAATATTACCCCTCCCGCATTCATAAAGGTTTGAGGTAAATTATAGACGAAATCAAATCCATCTAGAAACCTTATACTAGATTACGAAAAAGATCAACTAACCCCTCCCCCCAAAAAAAACTAGTCGCGTGAATAAAAAGCAAAGCTCATTACTTAAAAGACCAAACACAAAATCAAAGACACAGGGTGATTTTTTTTTTATTAGAGGGGTAGGGGAATCTGAACTGAAAAGTTATAGGAACAGCTTATATTGTGTTACCTATTGCTCTGTACAAAAAGAAAAAGAAAAAGGGGGAAAAGTGACATTTCCTTCTCTTTTTTGGCAATTTCTTCTGGTTTCACCCGCAAACAAGCAAAAGTAAATAAATAATAATATCCAGCGCTAATTGCAATCAAGATCTTTCGTTGCAAATCGCCCAAATAATATAACTTCCAGATTTTGGTCATGCCGAACAGCAACTCTGAACTTTTTATCGAGTTGTATAAAGAGGAATAAGAATATTGCCCTTTTCAAAGAGGAAGTATTCCTGCATTGCAGGGGTTTGGACTAGATGATTCTGAGGGACCTTTCCAGCTCTAAAAATTCTATAATTCTATGATTCTAAGGATCGCCAAACGAAATCCCAAAGAAACCGGAGCAAAGATAGACGCTGAGCGGTTATTGGCCTGAGCAAGTGATTCAAGCCAGAGCCAGAAAAAGATTTCTGCCGCCCTAGAAGCCCCTTCTCCTCTAGCTGGAGGGGGCTAAGAATGATAGAATCATAGCTGTAGAGTTGGAAGGGACCCCGAGGGTCACCTAGTCTCACCCCCTGCAATGCTTGAATCTCAACTAGTTCATACGTACAGAATAATAGAATAGACGGAAATGAGCAAACGACTTTTTAAGAAATATAAGCAAAATAAAAACAACACCCACCTAGTTATATTTTGTAAGCTTATGTATGGAAATATTTAAGCAGAGGTTGTCAAGGATTCTATCCTCCCCAAACTCCTGATATCCAGGATCCCTTTCAATTTTGCTATTCTAAGTTTAACTGAACTAAATGTATATTCCTCCAGCCTCCTCGCCTCTCTTTCCATTGCTTCCTGTGGTGCTGCTTGAAAAAATAAAATAAAATGTAAGCGCCTCGGAGCAGGGACCTTTCTTCTAGTCAAGGCAATAGAATAACAATAACAATAGAGAGCGCCTGAACTTTACGTGTAAATGGCCTAAGCCTATTACATGGGAGGTGGGGAGGTCCCTGTTGGATTCTCTGTCCGTTTCTCCAACACAAGGCTGACTTTTTTTAGTTTTTACATTTGCGAAATGATTTTAAACTGCCTCCCCTCCTCCTTTCTCTTACTTTGGCTGCTAAGATTTGTGTTAACTTAGGTTCATTAATTTTAATGGGTCTACTCTGAGTAGGATTTAGATACAATTCCATGCATTTCCCTCTCCCTACCTCCCCTCTCAATTTGTGAGTTCCTCAGAGGGTAGGGACTTGCCTATTTTTGTAAGCCTTTATTAACCCCCATGAGGCGTTAAATTAACCCATAGCGTTGTAATACCAAGATATAACAACAACAATACAGATAATAATAGCAACAATTTCAGCGAAAATAATTTAGCTCGCATTTTGGCCTAAATGGTTTAGACGTTCTCCTTAAGCGGCGGCCTGCCTGCTTGCCTCAGGCTCAAGAATTGGCAAACGGCGGGACAGACAAAAGTGCCGAGAGCATCATTAATTGAAGAAGACGAGGCAATGGTGGCCACAGGCTAGGCGATTTTAAAAAAGGGATTAGACAGAAACACATGGAGGATCTGACTGTCAAAGACATGGGAAAGGATCCTCTCTGATTAGAACACCTGCCTTCTATGCAGGTCTTAGGTTCAGTCCCCAGCATCTCCAGGTAAAATGGGGAAAGAACCTGTCTGAAATCAATGAGAGCTACGCCCAGTCAGAGTGGGCAATACTGAGCTGGATGGACCAATGGTTGGAGGAGGGCCGTGACTCAGTGGTAGAGCATCTGCTTTGCACACAAAATGTCCCCAATATCCTCAGATAAGGCTGGGAGAATCCCACTCCCTGAAACCCTTGAAGAACCACGCCCTAGCAGTGTAGATAATACTAAACTGGATGAGCCCAGTGGTCTGACTGGCTCGTGTATTCCATGTGTACTACCCTATATTCCATGTATATTTCCCTATATTCCATGTGTATTTCCCTATATTCCATGCGTATTTCCCTATATTCCATGCGTATGCCTTGCGTCAGGGCTACCCAAAGGCACCCATCTACGCGCTGTAAGAAACAGTATCATCTTGGAGAACACGGTATTTTGATCTGATCCAGCAGGTCTCTTCTGACGTGCCAAGGAGTTTGTGTGCATCGCTGTTTTTCCTGCGCAGTATGGGGGGGGGGAAATTCCCCCCAAGGGAATTAGCCAGAAACTTACACATCGGTTTCCATAACCTTTCCACACGCGTGGGATGCACACTTTCAAGACCCCCGCGCTAAAAAGAATAAACTTTGCCTGATCTCAAGAGTTGGTATGTTGTTCTCATTGAAAATGTCTGGGGGCCTGGACTTTTGTATGCTTCCAGAACGATCCTGCTTCTGGACTCCAAAATTAAATATTTATTTATTTATCCCCCTCCCCCCTTCTCAGTAGTGATACAATTCACTACTATTTAGACCCTGACCATAAGGGCCATGAGAGGTTGGGTGCTTGCTGGCATGAGCGCGTGTGTACTGTCATTACTTCATTTACTTCAAAACACAGTGAGCCAGTCCTGCTGCGCTCGGGAACTTCCTTGCTCGTTCTGTTGAATGGGGCCCTGGTCACCTCCCCAAAAGTACTGACCTGGTGGCCTCACCGTAATTCCACACGGCATGTGAATGATGGTGCCAGATGGGCTGGGGGCAATGGCTTCGTTCCCCGCCCCCTTTTCGACCGAGAGAGTAAGGGAGTTGTGGTAAAACACCGGCTTAAGAATGACAGGAAATTCTCTGGTTGCCATATTCTCTACGCGGATTCTCTGTTGACGGATTTGTCGCAAGCGATGTAATTTCTTTTTAATGGCATTTCACTCAGCTGTATTTACCTTATAAATACTTGATGTTCCTAACGTATTATCTTCCGATTTGCCTCTACACACACACACACACACACACACACACACACACACACACACACACTTTCCAAGGAATGAAGGAGGGTGGCGTGAAGTAAAGCGTGCGAGGTTTATTTCGAAAATCCACAGAATACACAAACACGAAAATGCCACTGGTCGTACTTACAAAATAAGCGTTAATTTTAATGAAGGGGAGTAAATTAACTACGGAAAGCAACAACCACGATAACAACAACATAAGCTTATAATTAAATATGTGCAAAGTAATATGGAAACTGCTAGCAACTTTTCCTAAAAAATAAACAAAATAAAAACAAGCCTTCTGTAATTTGCAAGTGTTATATTTTGATCCAGCCGCCCTCCAGGCTTACAGCATGTTTACTTAGAAGCCCCAGTGAGTTCAATGGGATTATTCTACTAGGTGTGCTTAGGATAGACTTTCTTTTGGGACAATGCACTCTGGAATCAAAAGGAGAGAAACAAATCAAAGAGGGAAAGGAAATCTAACTGAAGTAAAGAGTCTAGGTATTACCTCCCATTTACTTTATAACTGATTCCACGGAGTAAAAATAAGACGCAATTGTGATATATTTAAGGATTTGATTGTCAAAGCGTATTGTTTTGCACTTAAATTGTACAGGCCTCAAGTATTTCACTTGGACTGTATGCAAAATAAAATCTTAACTCGATGTCCTCCATTTGGCTCCACTTCTTGAACGTATTTTCCCCAAGATAAACAATCTAGTTCATCTTTTATTTATTTGGGAGCTGCAGGCAGCTTGATCCCCCTCCCCAAGGCACGTTTACTTGGAAGTAACTTGATTCCCTCCGTTTTCATTGGGTCTTACTTCTAAATAGACGCTATAGGATTGCTCTGCTATCCCCAAATTTCAGTGCTTCAATGAGGCTTGCACCCAGGAAAGCTGATCTAGAAGACTGCAGTCTTGCAGCATGGTTTTACACATGTCTACTCAAAAGTAAATCTCATTAAGGTCAATAAGGCTTACTCCCAAGTAAATGAGTGGAGGACTGCCCCCTTCCTTCCTTAGCCAATGAATAGGAAGAGAATACCCTAGGCTTTTGCCTGCAGAGGAGGCACAGAAGAAGCTAAACCAAGTCAGAAATCGCTGGTGGTGATGGTGTCGGGAAGACCGTCGGAGGAACAAGCCATCAGCTTGTCTGAAGCAGGGAAGGTTTTGCCAGTTAACTTTACTCGCTTTCCTCTGCGCACGCGCACTAACTTTTTACACACGTTTTCTTGACAACAGGAGTCCGAAAAGCACAATAAACAGTAAAGAGTCCACAACGACCATTTTATTGTGGAATAAGCTTTTGTAGGCTGCATTCCACAATGTCAGATGCATAACGTACAAATCCACGAATATCTGGACAGCATTTCATGCATCTTAAGAAATAAATGGACGACAGTCCTTGGAAGCATGCTTCACAATAAATTGGTTAGGTGTCCAGGACTCTCCTTCTCTCTCTGCGGCAGACGACTCCTCTGGAAACATCTACCTGGGAGTGAACCCCGTCTAATTCCGTGGAACTTAACTTCAAAGTAAGGATGCACAGGACAGAGCTGCAAAGACACTGAAGAATTGACTAAGCCACACTAACAAATCTTACTAGCATTCTTCAGCTGGTCGAGGCAACTCCCGTTTTCACGACTTCGCTTATTTCTCTCCCCTCCCCCCCAGGCAACTACCCTGTTGTGAAGGGGATTTGCTGTGCTGGCTCAGACCACGGGGGACTTGTCTGTGAGAGGGGGCAACTGCCAGACTCCTTGGGAAGTCGATAGGCAAGGCACAGTTGTTGTTTGAGGAAGGGCCTTGACTCAGTGGTATGCTCTGCATGCAGAAGGTCTCAGGTTCGATCCCCAGAAAGACCCCTGCGTGGAACCCCAGACAACCCTGCTAGTCAATGTGGACACTACTGCACTAGATAGACCAGTGTTTCCTGTGTTCACCCGCCCACCTCCTAGGCATCAGGCAGCCAGGAAGGTACACTGCCTCTGATCGTGGAGGTTCAATTTGGCTAGTTATGGCTAGTATCAGGCGGGAAATGCCGTTTTAATGGGTTGGGAAGGCAGTTGAAGAGACACTGCTATGTTAGAGAGCTGGAAATGGGATTTCCACTGAACGGTAGAGAACGTCCTGACTACACCAGTTTGTTCGCTTCCGGAAGTAATGGACTATTCTACCTCAGAGTTTGTTTTGTTTGTTTTTTTTAAAAAAGCGGTGGCTAGAAATAGTCACTTTTTAGGGATGCTGTTTCAGCGGGTTTGAGATTCCAAGTTTACGATCCTATGAGCAAGACCCTTGTCTGAACGTCGGCCCAGACTCCGGGATATTTGCGCAGTCTCAGTTCTTGTTGCCTTCATCCTGGGGGAAAGTCAAATGCAGGGGGCACCATTTAGGGAGGGAGCAAGTCCCGTTCTTCAGGTACCCCTGCCTCCCAGGAATATAATAGTAGCAAATGGGAGAGCAGGCCGGCCCTTCCATCCGCCAGAGGAGCAGCAGATGCTCCAAAACTCGCTTTCTATTCTCTCCTCAAGCCCTTTTTCTTTTATATAGTGTCTGTTAGCTTGTGTGCCCTTAGCCAGGGACTGTCTTTCACATCCATTTGGAGATATATATATATATATATATATATGTATATATATATATGTGTATATATATATGTGTGTGTGTGTGTGTGTGTGTGTGTGTGTGTGTATAAACGTCAGATGCTTTGCAAGTGTTAATTCAAAAAATAATAGATTAATTGGCATATGTTTTCAAAGCACCACAGCAAATGGTTCTTTAATCCTCCCCCTCCCGCACGTCAAAGCCAGAGTCTCCCAAATTTATCCCCTCCCCCCCAAAATCCCCTGAAACCTGAAAAGTCATGCACCATTCAGAATCACGGGAGATGATTCTCATACCAGAATTTCTCCACATTGGGCAGTGGGTTAAACAAGGCAACTGATGTAGTGTAGTCCTCAGAGTGCAGGACTAAAGCCAGAGTCCAAGTTCAAATCTTTGATCGTATTAGACCAGTCACCCTATCTTGACCTGATCTGACCGTCCACACAGGGCTGTTGTTATAAGGGTTAAAAGAAGGAAGTGCTAGTCTGAGGCAGTGAAGTGGGATTTTTTTAAAAAGTAGCCAATACTATTTCAATATTGAGACGGGCCCTCGTGACCAGGGTGGAACTCAAACTCTAAAACAAGCACCCCCGCAGATAATAAGACACACCAAGCAGGTTGCTTCACAGCGCATCGTTCAGTGTTAAGCGCCCAGATCACAGGAAGCCACAGTTGTCTACACTGACTAGCAGTGGCTCCGTAGGATTTCAGACATGGAGTATCTCCCAGCCCTACAGGGAGATGTTGGGGGTTGATTCCAGGGCCTTGTGCGTGCAGAAGAGATGCCCAGCCAGGTAGTTACGGCTCTTTCCTAACCAGTCCAAGCTTACTGGCACTGTCTCCCCGGGTTTCAAACCTAGAGTCTCTTGCAACCCAGCTTGAGGTACCTAAGAGCTTTTGCATGCAAAGAAGATGCCATATCTCTAAAGCAAGCTTACATCAGAAATCTGAGGCATTCTGGAGCCTGCTGTGTGTGTATGAGTGTGCGTGCATCTTTTGATAAATATACAATAATTTTCTAAGTATTCCTGTTTTTTCTGTTAATTCAAGTAAAACGCTAATTAAAAAGACCCCTTAACCAGATAGGCTGGGCCCATCCTTTGAAATAACAAGGCAGGCCAGACCAAAATCGCTCCCACCCTTCCTATCCCTGTTGAAACCGAATTAAGTTCTCAACAAAACCGGAATCGATCCATAATATTTTCTCAGATAAATAGCCTGCAAGCTTATCTACTCAAAACAACTACAGAAGCTCAGGCACAACCTGGACCGCTAACCAACCAACCACCCGCCTCCACGAGAACTCTTATAGAGATCGGTGACTGTTTTCCGTTGACTGCTTCTCATTAGGAGAGTCTTAATGGAAAGAATTCCGGTTCAGAAGAGTTTATTGACAACTCAATATGTAGACTGTAATGAAATATTTCGTTGATTTTTCTGTGTCTCCCAGCTACTCCTTCCCTGCCGCGCAGTAATTGTGGGAAGTCCCAAGCCACCGGTCCAGGAGAAAATAGAAGGCAATAACTGCATGCACTCTTTTGCCCCCCCCCCCAAGAAGGAGCCCCCCAGACTTTAGGGGAAGCAGCCAGAAAGACTAAAATCAGCCGCAACTCCCCTGCTGCCTCCCGCTATTTAGACTATTTATTTATCCAATCCTTGGGCTCGGAGTTGGACATCCATAGTACTTCTAGTAAAATCAAAAACTAAAATATTCCACACTACGAAGAGGAAGGGGAGGGGAAGAGTAACGCCAGAGGTTTGTAAGCTACGAAGGTTCCAAAGGAGTTTTTTTTCAAAAGGAAGTAGTTACTGCGCAGCAACAAGGAAGACAAGTTGATTGTGGAGGGAAACTACCTCTTGGTTGCACTATAGCTATTTCCTTTCAACAGCATTTTGCGCTGTGCGTTCTACTTTGTAACATTTTAAAAAATCGAGGCGAATAGTTCCTCGACCCAAGACACATAGAATAAAGAACCTTTGCTTGTAAACAGGGGGCGGGGGGGGCGGGGGCGGTGATCTGAGTTGTGCTTAGATCCCGGGACTCACATTCCTTTCCTGCCCAGATCATCCAAAGCCGTGGAGCGGGATGAGGTAAAACGTGCGTGTTTTATTTGAACTTGTGTAGCATACATGGACACATCATTTCATTCGTCACGCACTCACACAAACGAATAATACAATCTTTCTATTTTCTTTCCTTAAAAAACAGTGACATGGAGACCATTTTGCTATTACATAGGCAAAGCGAAACGAAATAAAAATAATTTTTTTTTGTTTTTGTTTTAGAAAGTGCCAAGTTAAATCTTTGCAGAGGAAGAAGTTGTTTGCTAATAATTAATTTTGTTAACCACCGTGTTTGGTTTTTAAAAGAAGGAGACATATAAATCAGAATATTTTACCTTCCTCACACCGCGCAGAAAACAAAACAATCTTTTGGATAGTTGCATTCTAGAAACAAAAATGAGAGGGGGGGTCCAGGTGGGGGCGACAAAAAGCGTGACTTGTTGTATAATAACAAACTCAAAACATCGAAGCAAAGGGGAAGCCTGAAGTCACAATATCTGCACACTTCCCTGGGAGTAAGTCCCATTGAACTCAATACGATTTACTTCTAAGTAGAGATGCGTAGGATTGCGCTGTGCGTTAGAAACCAAGGAGCTCCTTCTGCCCTTGCGACATTCATATCCACCCCCCCAGCGCAATTCCACAGGTCTGAAGAATAATAAAGGCGATATTTAATGATTTGATTGTCAAAGCGCTGTTGTTGTTGTTGGTTGTACAGTGAAATTATACAGGATTAAATAGTTCAAGTGAAGTCAAATCAAAATTTTAAATCAAGCTCTCTCCACCATCACCGGGTTTTCCAAATCAGCCAGACAGGTTCCTTTGATATTTGCTCTTCTTTTCTCTCCCTCCCCCCTTTTAATTATTATTTTTTTTAAAGGATGAGGTAGGAACAGAAGATTTATTGCAAAGAATGCGGTTGGATTTTGCTGTGGGGCAAGGAGAGGATCGGAAGGCTGAAGCATGCGAGGCGAAGCCGGGTCTGGGATGGGGTGAAGAGTGCCGGAGAGGTAAGCCAATGGGAGCAAGGGTAGTAGTAATAATAATTAAAAAATCTCATCGAACAGAAGCCAGCAAAAAGTGTTAAAAAACAAACAAACTTTTGGAACTCGGGAGGAAAGAGGGAGTGTTTGTTTGCTTTCGGTTTCAAGCTTCCTTCCTTTCCCCCCTCCATATCTCGTTTGCTTGAAAATACAGGGATGGAAATGGGATGGAAATATGAAGTCCCTTTTTTTTCATTTAAAAAAAGAAAAGAAAAAGTAAACCCACGAAAAAGACTCAACTTTTTCACTCACCAGGAATATGGTACAGTAGCATAGGGGTTTCCCCCCTCACTCCTGTATATATCTATTGAAGTATTTGCATTGTTCTTTTACTTAGTAAACAAAGAGTCTTTATTCTCTCTTTCTTTCTCTCTCTCTCTCTCTCTCTCTCTCTCTCTCGGATGGGGCTGGTTGAGTTGTGTCTGCCTTTCCTTACCCCTCGGCCAGGGGAGTTCCAGTAAGTCCAACACAGGGTGCGCTATAGAGCTCCCCATGCTCGTGGGAGATGTTTTCACCCCTTTTAATTTTAGATTCATCATTGTCCCTCCGTTTTAGGCGTCCTTTTTGCCTTCTATCCCCCTCCGCTCTTCCTTCCCTTTCCCCATCCTCTCTCCTCAATAAGCGGCCGAGAATTTCATGCGCTTCTGCTTCTGCCTTTGATTGCAAAACCAGACCCTCACCACGTTCTTCTTCAGATCCAGCTTCTCGGCGATGGCGGCGATCTTCTCCGACGAAGGCCGTGGCTGGACGGCGAAGTAGGCCTCCAGCGAGCGCTTCTCCGGCGCCGCGATGGAGGTGCGCTTGCGCTTCTTGTCTCCCGTCGAGTACACCTCGGGCTTGGCCATCTTCTCGCGCTGGGCCCGCTCCGCCTCCTCCAGCCAGGCTTCCAGGATGGGCTTGAGGGCCACCATGTTGTTGTGCGAGAGAGTGAGCGACTCGAAGCGGCAGATGGTGCTCTGGCTGAGGCATCCGACGCCGGGGATCTTGAGGTTGGCCAACGCGGAGCCCACGTCGGCCTGCGTCACGCCCAGCTTGATGCGCCGCTGCTTGAAGCGCTCGGCGAAGGACTCCAGCTCCCGCGGGTCCGTCTCTGTCTCCGGGCCGGCCAAGACAGTGTGCGATGCCAGGCCGTGCGGCGGGTGGTGGCCCATGCCCATGGGCGGCTGGCCGTGCGCTGGGTGGCCCATGGCATTGAGGGCCGGCAGGTGGGCGTGCGGGTGGGGGTGCGCAGGCGCTGCCCCCACGTCCGGTAGCGGCAGGGCTGAGTTGAGGTGCTCCAGCAGCTCGCCATCCAGGCCCTGAGCAGGCTGGTGGTGATGGTGGTGATGGTGAGCGTGGTGCGAGTGGCCGCTCAGCACCGACGGGTGGTGCAGGTGCACCGACGACGAGGTGGGCGTGCAGGAGACCGAGACGCTGCTCATGGTGTGGTAAGTGGCGTCCGGCTTGAAGGGGTGGCTCTTCTGCGAGACAATGTCCACCGCCGCCAGGGCCTCGGCCCCGCGCAGCAAAGTCTCGTCCAGGCCGGCGAAGAAGTTACTTTGCAGCTGCGAGGGGGTGGGGAGAGAGATGGACAGAGCTCAGAGAGAGGCACGCAACCAGAGAAGGAAAGCAGGCACCTATCCACCACCTCCGACCCTAGCTGGGTCGCCTTGCTGCTGGGATAGATCAAATGAACCTTTCCTGGCCCCCCCTTCTTTCCCGAAAGTATACCGTTTCCTACCTCCACGTGTCTCCCCCCCTCATTTGTGCCACGCAACTTTTGAGAGGAGGACTGGGCTTGGGTAAACAGGAAGGGCCGGGACAGTACCGTCGGATCTCCGCAGAGTCGTCTTCTTCCTCTTTCCAGACTTTGCCCGAGTTATCTTTCGGGCTCACCCATCACCCCAAATGTCCCGCGCCCCTCTCTTCCCTCTTCCTGCACCCCCGACTTGGAAATTTGATCTGCACCTTCGCAGAGGCTCCCGTCTAGGGGATCAGAAGGAACCAGTCCAACTGAGTGGGTCACAGGGGTGGAGAAAGGAAGCAAGGAATCCAGGTACCGACATCCTTTCACAGAAATACTAGCTCCCACCATCACTTTCCTCTCTCCCCCACCAACATCCCCTTTCCGTAGAACCCGTTCCTTACCTGCGGGGCAGGCAAACAAGCCCTCCGGATGGCCTCGGAGCTGGAGTGGAGGTGGGTGTACTTGGGCTCGTGCAGGATGGGGTGCATGCTGAACGCCTGTTTGCTGTTCATGGACATCATGGTGGTGATTATGGTGGCGGCGGCGTTGGCGAGGAGCAGGAGGAGACCAGCAGGTGACCGCGCCAGCCCGGCTCCCCTTATTGTCTCTGCCGGCGCTCTTGCACTATCAATGACATTATAGAGCCGCCCAGACCACACCCTTCCAGCGGGCCGCCCTCCCATTGGCTGCGGCGGCAGGACTCCGCCCCGCCCACTTCCGAGATCTCCGAGCCTGAAAGGGATTTTATTTGGTTTAGCAGGAGAAGCGCTCACGCTCCTTGCTCGCCCTTTTGCTGCTAGAGCTCCCGGAGGCGGCTTGTCAAAGAAGAAAGAGGGCCAGGGTGCTTCTCTTCTATTATTATTATTAATATCATCATCATCATCATTATATCATTATCATTATTTGTTGTTGTTGTTATTGTTATTATTATTATTGTTATTGTTATTACTACATTAAAAACATTTTTTTAACTGTCACCTGTCCTGGAAATGAGTTATTTCCTTTGGCTGTGGCTGCCTGCCTTTGTGGAGTGACCTCCTGCTCATTCTGTTAAACGGGGTTGGGGGGGGGAGGAGTCTTGCACTGACTACCACTGTTCTAGCCCCATCTGAATTAAACCTCACGTGCAGCAAGCAGCAGAGTTAAGGAAGCAGAAAAAAATATCAGCGTCAGGACATATGGGGAGAGAAATACAAAGATAAGCAGTTCCGACGGGGGGGGGGTGCGGGGAGGGGAAGTCCTAGAAGCCCCCTCCAAAACAATGTATCTGAAAGTTGTGCTTTTGAATTGCCTCTGCCAGTGAAAATGAGGTCTTGATTTCTGTCCTTGCTTTTTTACCGTATTATAAATAAGAACCTGCGTTACGACCAACCAAAATGTCTCAAGAATGTATTTCCCCTGTTGTGGCTTTTGGATTTCCACTCCTGACATAGACTAAAATTGTGCTTGCTGCTAGCCTGCTTCTCCTTACTCTCTGTTTCAGTGTCTCTCCACTGATGGAGAAAAATGGAGTGACGGCGTGCTGCCAAAGAGCAGATGATAAACTTTGGCTGTCTTCACATTACCATTTACTCTGGCTCCAGTGCACTCCCCCCGCCCCCGGTTTTTTACACACGTCACACAGAACTATCCTGTAGTTTCTTGAGCAATGCTGCTCTTAAATGTGCTTTCCCCCGAACCACCTTTTCAGTCCAAAAGGAAAACCACCACATTTCACCACATTTACTGGTACTTCTCAGTGAAGCTAAGGTGCATGCATTTGAGACAGCAATTGCATATATGCAGCTGACAGTATATGCACTGATGACAGCTTTATGAATACAAGTTGGGAGGGGTTGTAGAAGTGCAGAGACCAAACAGGTAGTGCACACTGGGATAATATCACACACACCACGGCGTGTACCACAGTATGCAAATGTGACTTGAGACACAGTGGCCTTAGAATTTATTCCCTGGGTAGGCAAACTAAGGCCAGGGGGCCAGATCTGGCCCAATCACCTTCTAAATCCAGCCTGCGGACAGTCCAGAAATCAGCGTGTTTTTACATGAGTAGAATGTGTCCTTTTATTTAAAATGCATCTCTGGGTTATTTGTGGGGCATAGGAATTTCTTCATTTTTTCCCTCCAAAATATAGTCCGGCCCCCCCACAAGGTCTGAGGGACAGTGGACCAGCCCCTGCTGAAAAACGTTTGCTGACCCCTGATCTATTCTGACTCTCTTCGCAATGGCTCATCAGAGTATTAGTAGTCAGAGCATTGGTAAGAGGTTTTTTTCACATCACCTGCTAATTTCTATCTACAGGCGTCAGGGACTGAGCTAGAGACCTTAAGCATGCACAACATGGGCTTAACCACTGAGCTTCAGTCTGTCTCCTGGTAAATAGGAGACATTTGTAATCACATAGAATCCTAGAATTGTATTGTTGGAAGGGATCCTGAGGGTCATTTACTCCAATCACTCGCAATGCATGAATCTCAACTAAAGTATCAATGGCAAATGGCCATCCAACCTCTGCTTAAAAACCTCCAAGGAAGGAGAGTCCACCACCTTCCCAGCTCTTGCCATCAGAGAGTTGTTTCTGATGTTTAGTCGGAATCTCCTTTCTTGTAACTTGAATCCATTGGTTTGAGTCCTACCCTCTGGAGAAGGAAAAAGCAAGCTTGTTCCACCTTCCATGTGACAGCCCTTTGGATATCTGAATATGGCTATCATATCTTCTCTCAGTCTCCTCTTTTCCAACACACCCAGCTCCCTCAAGCATTCCTCAAAAGGCTTGATTTCCAGATCCTTAATCATCTTGGTTGCCCTCTGCACACATTCCATCTTGTCAAAATCCTTCTTAAATTGTTGCACCCAGAACTGGACATAGTATTCCAGGTGTGGTCTGCCCAAGGCAGAATAGAGTGGGACTATTACTTCCCTTGATTAGGACATTATACTTCTGTTGGTGTAGCCTAGAAAAGCATTAGCTTTTTTCCCTGCTCTATCAGAGAGTTGACTCATGTTAAGCTTGTGGTCTACTAAGACTCCTAGATCCTTTTCACATGTACTACGGGCAAGCCAGGTACCCCCAATTTTATGTTTGCGCAGCTGATTCATCTCGTTTAAGTGTAGAACATTACATTTATGCCTATTGAAATTCATTTTGTTAGCTTGGGCCCAGTTCTCTGTCTTCTGTAGCATAAGCTACCCCTCTCAGTTTGGTGTCATCTGAAAATTTGATGAATTTCCCCTCAATTCTTTCACCCAAGTCATTTATAAAGATGTTGAACAACAATGTGCCCAGGACAGAATCCTGATGAGCCCCACTGGTCACTTTCCCCCAGGATGTTTAGGAACCATTACTGAGCACTCTTTGGGTTTGGTCAGTCAACCAGCTACAAATCAACCTAAGAGTAACCTCATCCAGTCTACATTTTATCAGCTTCCATACACGAATATCATGGGGGACTTTGTCAAAGTCTTCACTGAAATCAAGATACACAATGTGCACAGCATTCCCCTGATCCACCAAGCTTGTAACTGTATCAGAAAAGAAAAGAAAAGAAAAGAAAAGAAAGGAAAGGAAAAGAAAAGAAAAGAAAAGAAAAGAGCCATCTAGGGGGATGGGGGGCTGAGGGCTCCCCCCAAAAATCAAGGAGGGGTCTGAGCCCCATCAAAATTCCATGCTTCTGCCAATTAAATGTGTTGTCATGTCACTCCCATTCCAAGTATCCTGACTGAGGCATGCATGAGTCAGAAAGTTAGCTTTATTCAAGGCATGCAACAGTACAGGTCAGGCTTGACATAGGTACAGATTGCCATGGACAGGATTATGTGGGAATGTTCAGGGTGGCAGGAGAGGATATATTGTTTATTAATATCTTTCCTAACTTGCGCTAGCAAGTTCCTTTACTTAGCAGAGTTTACATTCCCCTATATACAGCAGAAAACTAGTTGCAAACTCGTGTGAGTTTCTTAAGACAATACACAATTCAATCTGGTTGATCCAGACTGAAATGTGTTCTAATATTTTCCTGGTAGGACCCCTTGAATCCCTTCTAAAGGAATAAAGACACCAAGGTCTTATTCATAAGCAATAAAAAGAAAGTTTACTCACAATCAGGCAGAGCACAGTGTGATCCCTGAAGGCAGGTGTTAGGCTTAAAGTTACAAACTTATACTAAAAAGTTTATCCCATAAGGGAGATGACCTGGGGCAGGCAGCAGTTCATTCTGGGAAGTTTGCAGGACGAAAGGAAGATGGAAAAGAGAGAGAGTAGCAGCATGCCTTGTCCTTTTACCAGGTTTGGAAAGGTCATGCCCGCCCACTAGTCACATACAAGGAAGGAAGCTCCAGGCCAGGAGGAACAGGAAGTTTCATCTGGCTGGACCAAGCATTCCCTTGCATGTTCACTCTCGGAAAACAAGGAATGTTGTGCTTGACTGCTCTCAGTGGATTATATCCCACAGATTAGAGAATTCATGAGTGGCATCAGGAGTCCAAGATTTGATGCAAGTGACAAAGATATCTCAACAGATGGATTTGCCCCTCCTACCAACATTTAAAAGCAAGACACGGCATGCTTGCACCTTCCAAGATTGGCTGCAGGCTTCCAAACTATGAATGATGGATGTTTTCATAGCGGGGGTAATCTGATACTCCAAAGCATTACACCATGGCTCTCAGGAGTGAGACTTCCTGTGTTGTCATCTGTCATGGGGTGGGACACACAAGATCACCTGCCAAATGCTAAAATGGAAGGAGCTTAAGAATTTGATGAGATGCATACTATCTATGCTATTCATGTGACTTTCTCTCACTAAGAGATTGCTGTACTTAAAGGTTTGCTGCACTTCGAGGTGCATGCTTCACTGGAGGCATGGACAACAGAAGAAGTGGTGCCTAGTCCTGGGTGACGGAACTGAGATCAGCTCCTTCCTCTGCTGACCAGTCTCTCATCCTAGCAGGTTGGTGCCCTTTCTCATTGCTAAGGGCCCCCTCAGTTTTATGGATGGAGGTTGACAGGGAGCCGGCAGGACTGCTTTCCCTCCCTGGTTCCTAAAGACAAACAAACAGGGCTCCCATCCTCTTCCTTGGGCCACTCCACACACATAGTATCATCTGCATCCTTCTGCTCCTGCTCCTCACCTGAGAGCAATTGCTACCCCAGTGCGGAGTCAACCATGGCTCACATCAGCTATGGTGCTCATCTTGAAAGCTCTCAATGTCTTGGGACCCAAATACAATTAGAAGATCCTTGCCCTAGATCAGCCTGCCTGTGTATTAAAATTAACAGAGGAGGATTTTAATCATGTTCTACCATTATGGGGGGGGTTCATTCAATTGTGATGAAGTTTGTGTAATACCCTCCATCTACACAGGAGCACTCCTACCAGGGAGTGGTAGGAGAGTGAGACAGCCACTTCAGGCATGAGATTTACCAATGAGATTTCGATAGTATGGTGGGGTAGAATGTTGACCCCAGAGGAAATTGTCTGTAGCAATGTCTGAAGGACTATCCTGTAGGTCTACTTATGTGTGAAACGCACAATAAAAAGGATGCTGGGAGGAATGGTTTGTGCCTGACAGGATTTGATTAAGGCTAATTTCATGTGAGTGAGGAGAGTCCAGAGGGAAAGGAGAAGAGGGGAGCCAAAATAGATGCAGCAATGAATGGAGGGTGGTGGTGGGGTGGAGGATCTTCTTCCTGTGATCAGGGCAGATGTGTGGCAAGGGTCCTCTCTTTCTTTTGCCTGCCAGCCCACTGGGTAGAGATGAAGACAGCAAGATAATGGGGTGCCAGAGGGAGAACTAAGGTGGTTCCTCCCATTATTTGTTCTGGCTCTGCCCACTGTCAACATGTGACCACTGATAAATTGCCATTGAGGGAATGGGCTCTTAGATAAGGGTGGAAAGTCTCCCTCCTTTGCTGTAACCACTAGACAACAGTGAGGAGGAGGCCCATGGTTGAGGTTGTGTATCACTGCCATCATGGCTTGGGTTGGCAAGGGAGGTTTGTAACCTAGTTGATCTAGGTAACTTCGAAGAAGGGCTGAGGCCTAACAAGTATATCAGCCTAGCCCCAGGGGCAATAAACCACAAGGCGCTGATTATGAGGATGCCCATAGATGCTAGGGAGATTAATCAGGTCTGTAAAAACCTTTATTAAAAAAACAACCTGACCCACTTTGTACTAAAGGAGAGCTCTTAATTTAAAAAGTGCAATTGCCCACTGAAGGTGCCAGGGGGGAATTCATCGAGGCCAGCTGCCTTTTCCCTCAGTGTTAATCCTGTTTAGGATTTTAAATGGACAACTTGGTGAGTTTCCGGAGCGAACGCGGCTTCTTCCATTAAGAAGCGGGAATCTTTTTAACGGGTCACCCAGGCAGCAAAATGCCCTTCTTGCCGCCTCCTACATTAGGAGGAAGGCTGGCATCCCTACCACTCCAACTCTCGGTAGAGAAGGGAGTGTGAGGGAAAAGAATAAAAGGAAAAGAAATTACAGATGGGGCAAAGTGTGTCTCTACTTTTTAATACTAAATTATTCACCATAAGTAAAATCATGTGTGTCAATTGTGAAAAGAGTCCAATTTGTTTGATTTACATGGCAGGGGGGGTGCCCTCGGGTAGGGGGTGTTTAACTACCTCCTTTAATGCAATTGCCTGTGGCAGCTCACTAAATATTTTATAGGCAGCCTCTGCAAAAAGTGAGGCTGCCTCATCTGATCTGCGCTTGCAGCCCATCCTGTGTATAAAACGGATCTGCTTGGGCAGTCAGAAGAAACCAAACTTATTTTAATTGAGTTAAGCAGCACAATAAAACCACCTAGGCCGTCCAAAATACAAAACAAAAAACAAAAACCCCTACCACTAACAAAGTCCTAACATGTCTGGAGAAAAGCAACAGTTCCCCCCTGGAAAATATATTGACTCCTTGATCCTAATGGTGAGCCCAAAGTTTGGAGCTGCAGAGAAATAGAATTTCTGTAAGAAGCCTAGAAAAGTTTCAGGGATTTGAATTAAAATATGTCCTGAAGTCTTGGCAATATACAAAATGTTAATACAGTAACATACATCAATGGTTTAGGTATTGAAAAACATATAAATAACTTGATAGATGTAATTATTTCCCTAAAGTATTGGAGTGTGTATTTGTGTGTGTGTGTGTGTGTGTGTGTGTGTGTGTGTGTTTGTGTGTGTGTGTGTGTGTGCTTGTCCAATCCTCCCTAAGTCTGGGAAACAAATAGCCTTATACCTCAAATGCATTGCAGTCTGACTTCCAACTTGTTAGGCTATCAAAGAGCTTTCTTGTTCTCGACTTTTGTATCAGTCACTTTTCGAGGGATGATAAGCAAAAGAGAAATCAATAGATTTCATAGAGGCTCCTGAGTAATGCTGCCTTTCCCTGGGGCTTCCCCATTTGCATGGGTGTTATACAGATTGTGGGGACACTCAAAATGGGTTTGGCAGGAAGTTGCAGACATGCTCAGATGTCCATATCCTCAGGTCAAGTTATTTATCACCATTTGCCCTGGCAGTGGTGGATGCTGGGAGGTGTCCTTCAGAACAAGCAATTTTTCACAGTACTGTGCACCCACAGCTGGCAAGCATTTGCACTATTGATCTGGGGAGGACAAGCGCAAGCCACCAGTGTCAAAAGCTGTGTCAAAACACAGAGCTATTAATTGAGAGCCTCTGGTTGGCTTTGTAACATTTGGTAGTGCTAGAAAACAATTGGGAAGGGCCTCCTTTTAGTCAAGCATTGTACTGAAAAGGCCACTGAACAGGATGCCGAGAAGCCCACAGATCTTAAAGTGGCCACCCTTTAACAAAGGAATTTCAAAGGAGGCTTTAAAGTGGAATAGATGACTTATATCAGTAAATTCAATTCTACTCATTTGAGTCTGAATAGAGAAAATGGTTTCCTGTCCCATTACATATGTTAATCAACAAAGCATTGCCAAGTTGGTTGTTTTATCACCTCTCACTGCTGTTTAAAGGGTCACTGAGGTGTTGTTGTTATTTTTTTGCGTGCATGCATGCATTCTAGTTCTAACGGGGTTGCCACAAGCTGTACTTTTTGCATTTCATTTTCCACACCACTTACAATTCCACTTCACCACCACCGTGTGTCTGTGTGTTTGTGCATGCATTTGGTGCATTATGCATTTGGTGAAATAGACTCTTATATCAGGGGTGGGGAACCTCTTTCATCCCAAGGGCCAGATTCAAATATGACCAGGCTTCTGAGAGTTGCATGCCAAGGTGGAAGTGGGCAGGACCAAAGTGAGTGGCACAGAAAATACTCTGGCTGTGTACACACATTTAAAGCACATTCCTCCCTCAGTCCCACAGAATTATTGGAGCTCCAATTTGTTAAAGGTGCAGGGAATTGCCATTCTGTGAGGTGCAAATGCCACTTCTCAATATTTGGAACAGGACAGGGAGTTGCTTTCAATGCATGGTGTGCATGCAGCAAAAACAAAATAAAGGAAGAAAAAAAGAAATAAAATTTCCTCCAGTGGAATAAATTAAAAATAATTATAATTAGGAAAAACTGAGAAATAAAGAAACACAACCCCCTCCATTGAAAACACACACACACACTCACTGTGTGTGTGTGTGTGTGTGTGTGTGTGTGTATGTATATATACAGTACACACAAATATATTCTACAAATATATTCTTCTATCACTAGTGGGCTTCTTTGCACACATAGGTTTGCCCCAAATAATGTGCAGAGGATAGGGAGTGGGATAGGAAAAGAGAGAGAGAGATAATTCTTGCACTTTTGAATTGATCCCCCACACTCCTGCCTTTCTTCAGCACCTTTTGGATTTTGTTGGTGGAGAGAGCAGTGAATATGAGATTCAGGAACACTGAAAACAGGCATCTCATTCCTGGTAAAACTAAGCTGTTAAAACCTTGATGACTCTTGAGGCATTTATTACCCCCAGTTGAGGTTCCATTAGGATGATCCACCAACATCAGCCAATTCTCAGTAACCTCCCACTTGCCCACCTTCTTACTTACAACTAGTACAAGGGGTGTCCCTGGCTGGCAGCCTCTTCCGCCTTAGTCTCCAGGTGTTGGCTCTTGTAGAACTCAGCAGGGAGGAGGATGGCGACAAAAACTAGAAGAAGCTGGTTCTCCCTGTTGTTGGCTCTGATTCCACCTCCAGTTGCCTTCCCTGTCTCACCAGCCCTCTTGGCCACCAGCCATCACTGACTACCCCTTTTTAAGAGAGGCTCCTTCCCTGCATTCCAGTGCAATTTCTCCACCCCAAGAGAAGTATCTCTCAGTCAACAAACTCTGCTAAAGAACAGTAGATAGCCAGGAGTTCATACGGGAGGAAGCAGAAGGTGACCACCTGACCCTCTGGTTAGAAAAGTACAGCTTGCCATGACCTCACGAACATGCTGGCCCCCAGTGAATAGCTCACCCCCTCTTTCCTCCCTGCTTTTTAACCTTAGGACAAAAACCATGGCTACAGGTTGTGTCCAAAGGGGAGAGCTTTTAACCATGATCTCAGGTTTCGATGACATGCTGAGGCAAACCTTGGCTTGGCTGCAGTCCTGCACTGGCCTAAAAAGCCAAGGGAGGAACAAAGTGTTTGTAATCTCCTCCTTGGGAACCAGTGCATTCATTTTAAACTATGGCATGATGTTCAAAAGCAGCCATTGTCTGCCAGACTCCCTACCCACTTAAGGCTTCCTAATTTAATTTCTAGCTTGTTGATGTACATTTACCTGATGGGGAAAACAAGTAGCATCGGCTGGGAAGGCTGGTAATCATCAGAATAGAAGAAAGGGTGTAACTCTTTCCTCTTCTACTGCAAAAACCCAACACCTGAAGCTGATATTTGTTTAGGGTAGTAGTGGTCTCCAAGCAGCTCTGTCTGGCACCAGAGACTGTCCCTAGTGCATGCCTCCTCCCCAAGATACACCCCCTCACCAGCTTTCTTTCTCAAGTCTCTCCCAAAGCCTTTGACTGGCTGGAATGTATTCTTGAACTGAGATAATGCTTGCAGCTTGCTGGATGGGACATAGATGTGTGTGGATGCAGGTGTGTAGAAACCTCTGGCTTTGGCATGGGTGGGATGTACTCTACTGTACAAAAGTTTTATCTGTTGCTCCACCCACTTTTCCATCTGGCCCCATCCATGTGATCTCTGGAAGATTGCCCACAAGGAATGCAGCCCTTGAGCTGCAAAGGGTTGCAGAGACTCAGACAGGGTAGGGCTGCAGAAGCATGTCTGTGGAGGCTGTCATGATGACCACCTGCACTTCAGAAGTGACCCTTACATCACTCACTTTGGAGAAGGAATCCTCACTTGGAACCTGTCTCCACTGCACCCTGCAGAGCCATAGGAAGACCACATGGCTCCAGGAAACACAAGCCTCAGAATGACTCCCTTGTGTACTGGCAGGCGACTACTGTGGGGAGATGGCTGTGTTCAAATCTGCACCTGGGAGCAAAGCCCAACTTGCAGTATCCATTGCACAGCCACTGGGGTCTTGCAGCCAAAGGGAAGCCAAGGCTAGGCACTCTGGGATTCTTCTGCTGTGTCCCTGGAATCCCCCTTCAGCAATAATTTCAGACCTTCAGAATTCCTAGAAGACATGCAAAGGCTTGAGTGGTAAATATTTAATACAGAGAACACTCCCTTCTCCTCACCTCATGCATATTAATGTTATTAAACCATCTCTTTCAGCAAGCAGCAATTGGCTCCTCTACTTCTGACTCCTGCACTCCCTCCTGTGGGGCAGTAGAGAGGGAGGGCAGATACCTCAGAGAAAAGACTGGATGAAGCTGTTGAGCACCCATGAAGGATGTTGAGGGGCTTGGCAAAGGCAGGTTGGAGGAGCGAAGTGCGTATTGCAGGGGCGGGGGGTGAATTGGAAAATGTCCCCTATGCAAATCACAGTAATTCAGATGGAGGTAATTTGCATTGGAAAATCTTCAGTTTGCATTGGATAAGATGTCTGCCCAGGCAGTGATCTAATCTGGCATGGCATTATCTCACTTACATTTAGTAAGCAAAGCTACAATGAAACCCCATTGATCCCTGCCATTGATATAGTCAGCAGCCTATTCAGAGTTGCAAGCTACATCCCCCACCCCCCAGAGAGGCTTCCTATGGTTTAAAGGGTTGTGACCTGATTTTAAGACATTTATTCCAGTGCTTCTGTTGCAGGGAGTCTTCAGAATCTGAGTCAGACAGTAGAACAAAATTCCCCATCACCGCTGCCCCCAACATGGCTGCCCCACAGAGCCTGTATGCCTCCCTGCCTCCCATTGTGTCTGAGCTCCTGCCAGCTCTGCCACTGCCACTGAATCCTTGCCCACAGCTTCACTGATGATGATGCTACAATGCAGCAGTGGCAGTGAGGCACAGTATTAGTGGGCACATCAGTGGTGGCTGCATGGGTGAAGCCATGGTGGTACTGCTGGTGGTGAACTGGGACTGGCAACTGTGTAACCATTGAGACTGGGAAGGGCAGGGTGGATAATGCTTGAAATGGCTTCACCTCACCTCAGCTTGGCCCTGTGTTTCTAAGCCTCATTGAATTCCTGTTCAGTTCAACAGAGATCCACTTGGAGCTGTCCATGGTCCTGCTAATTTGTTTGAACTCCTGCTCCTGTGTTAAATAGTCTGCTTGAACTTTGGCCTGGCCTACAAACTCCACCTGGAACATTCTTGACATTAGAGGCTTAATGTGGTTTAACATGTTCCCTCTTTCCAGGGAACCAAACTACAATTCCTTGAATTCTTTAGGCGAAGCAAGGAAAGCTATGCTTTAGCAGTGTGCCTATGCTATGCTTTAGCAATCTTCTTGAAGCTACTAACATGAGTTTGACCAAACTGCGGGAGGCAGTGGAAGACAGGAGTGCCTGGTGTGCTCTGGTCCATGGGGTCACAAAGGGTCGGGCATGACTAAATGACTAAACAACAGCAGTGTACCTGTCTGTACCGTATCCTGCATGTATCATTTGGCAGCAATATAAAGGACACCAGCTGCCTTATTTTTAGCATTTTAGATGCTGTACTCATGGTGGCTCCCTGGCCATCTTTTTATATGTTCCAGATTGTCCTCTGATGCACCGCTTTCTCCTCATGGTCCAAATTTCCAGTCATCTCTCCAAATTTAAATCAATGCTTCCTCCTTCCCCCGCTTACTTTCTGAGAGGTGATGTCACTGATGACCTGTCTTCTCCTTCCTCTGTAATGGCTGGCGCCTGGGCTATTATATCCCAGCTGCTCAGCTCTGATTGGCTGACAGCCAGTCCCAACCTCATAAACAATGGCTGCGTTGCTGTAAATGGCTGTTCAGGAGGAAGAGGGAAGTGGGAAAAGAGCTAGAGGAAAGGAAAGAGAAGGAGGAGGAGATATTGTTGGAAACAGCTCTTCGACTAAGGCGGGGACTTTACCAGAAGAAGAGGCATGTGAGCTGTCAAATGTTTATTGGCACTGATCAGCAAAAGAGCTTTCTTTGCAAAAGGGATATTTGTGCTGTTTAGTGGGGTTTTAAACATTGGAACTAGGGATTTTGCTGAGGGTATGCTGAAATTAATTTGCCCCAAGAAATTATTCCAAAGGTTACAATGCCCCAGTTGGTGTTATGTGGGAAGAGTAGCTGTGCGCTCCTGGTCTAGACACCGTTCTCTGCATTGGCCATGGAGTTGGTTTGGGGTGGAAGTGGGTGCTTACTTTTTGCTCCACTGTGAAAACCAAGACAGCTGGAATATGAACAGACATCAAGAATTCGGTAAGGGAGCCTGTTCCTTTGTGCAAAAGTAAAAAATGTACAGGTTAGGGGAAATCCCTGCAGAGCCTGTAAACAAATTTATTCAAATGTGTTTGCAAGCCAACTTGTACTATGTTAAAATCCTTTCCAGACATTTTGTTGAAAAACTGCAACAATATTTTCAAAAAAACAAAGCATCATCAAGACACTAAAAATATGGCATTGTTCTGAATGATTATATCTTGCCTCACATTGCCCCCCAAAATCATAGGATTACAAAGTTGGAAAGCACCTTGGAAGTCATTTAGACCAAACCGCAACTCAGTGCAGGAACTTGTAACAAGTACAGCATCCCTGGCAGATGGTTGTGGAGCTTCTGCTTGCATACCTTATGGACCTGGGTGCTCCCCTTGCATGAGCAGATGGCTATTGCTAGGTGCCTTTCCCTTGCACCCTTGGAAAGGAGCTGTATTGGCATCCCGCCTAGGAAAAAAAATAACTTTACCATAATAACCACATTAGAAATTACTACATTTTACACAACCTAAGATCTTGAAGTGTCCAGATTGAGGGCAACGCAAAGAGGAAAGGTAAAAAAAGATGTCATGCACTTTTGTGCCATGGTGCAAGAAGGATTGGAAGCTTTTCCTGCGTTTGATCTTGCGGCAACAGCAACATTGCATCACCACGCACATATACATCATACACTCCATAGTCTGATAGGTGCATCCCTGGAGGGGCAGGTTTCACAAACGCTAGGCCACTGCTTTCTGCATGTACAAATTATGCCAAATTTCAGGAGAGGAGCTGCAGTAATTTTCCCATAAGGGAAGCCATTACAGTTCTGGGAGGTGGGGCAAAGTGCACAAGAGCCAATGCTATCAGGACATTTCACAATGGGCAAAATGAAGGGCTGTAGGGATGGGGGTTGAAGATGAAAGTGTGATAAATAGATTCATTTCCACCACAATATTACATAGTAGCATTCCATTTTGTGTCATGCATTTGATTGCTTTTGATTTCATTTCAGATTGCCCTAGGTGAAAGCATATTAAACACTAAGCTCTAGGGATGAGTGAATCTGTCAGTTTTGGTTTCTCTCAGGTTCTTAATTTTTGAATCTTAAGTTCAATTCACCACTATATCAGTTTTCAAATTCACTTTTTAAATAGTCCTCTTGAAAAATTGTTAGCCTTCCAGTGCAAATTTCTTCTAACATACACAACTGTATGTGTGTACTTTTGCTTAAAATACACATTGTTGCAAGCAATTTCCTCTAGCCCAATGCGTTTTTGAATATCACGAATATATGCATTTTTAGGCACACTTTACTCTAGTATATGCATTTGTATACACATTGCTTGGCTGGAAAATTGCATTCCAAAAATGAGAAAAGTGTTAATTTTGAAGGATGACTGTTCTGGTTCTCATATTGTTTTGGAAAGTGCAAATTAGGTGCAGATTTGCCTTTAAATATGAACTAAATCAGATTTCTCCCTGTTCCTTACTAAACATGGAATCGGTGGTGTTTAAGGGATACAGTGGCAGAAGTGGAATCATATGGCAATTTGCTCAATATCTTTCGAAAAAACCTGTTAGAAAATATAGCACTAAACTCTCCTTGTGAGAGAGCTGCTGCCCCCACTCCACAGTACCAACTCAGCAAGGTTGCCACAGCCGTGGCCATTCTTCATGCTGGCCAGCAGGATCCTTGCAAAATCCACTAACCCAACAGTGACTGAAGGGCCCCACAGTTGTTCCAGTCCAGCAATTCTTACCCATGCAGCAAATGGCTCACCAATGGACCTTCTTGGTGGGACTCCAAATAGGCCTTTCACAAGACTAATAAGGACTCCTGGATGTACCATGAATGTGCAATACATGTAGACAGGCAGGGTCACATCTTCTAGGTCAACAAAAATAAAATGGCTAGGTTGTACTCGGGTGAAGTGCAAACAGAAGCAGGGGAAGTGGCAATAGAAAATCCCCAAGAAAGACTCTTTACCGATCAAATATCTTAAATACTGCCTCCGCTATAGACCTTTATAATAAGATCAGCAGAGACGAACCTCTTGACAGTTCCACCACTCACAGAAGTTCAGGGAGGGGAACCAGGAGAGGGCATTCTCTGTAGCAGCTCCTAGGTTGCAGAATTCCTTCCTCACATGTGTTCATTAGATAGTTTCTATCATGTGTGGAAGATGCTCCTCTTTACCCTGGTCCTTAACACCTGAGATTACACACACACACACACACACACACACACACACACACACACACAGAGTGGAACATCTGGTTGCGAACTGGATCCGTTCCGGAGGCCTGTTCACAACCTGAGAGGAACGCAACCCGTGTCTGCGTGTCTGTGTATGCGTGGGTCGCAATTTGATGATTCTGTGCATGCGTGTGATGTCATTTTGTGCGTCTGCACATGTGTGAGTGGTGAAACCCAGAAGTAACCCTTTCCGGTAATTCTGGGTTGCTGTGGGACGCAACCTGAAAATGCGCAACCTGAAGCAAACGTAACATGAGGTATGACTGTATATATATATATATGTGTGTGTGTGTGTGTGTGTGTGTGTATTTTCAGGTACCATGCTATCCTGGTGGTGGTAATTTGTTTTGAACTATTTTTAATATTGGATTTTAAATTTCTGTAACCCACCCAGGGACCTTATGGTGAAGGGTGGGCAAGAAATCAAAGTACTATTAATAACAATACATGGATAAGCTTCCATGAGTTATTTTTACTCCCCAAATTTTCCACAGAAAGAGGGAACCCATATTAAAATGGGGGCCGGGGAGTATGGATTGGCCTTGTGACTCTGCAAAAACAAAACAACGCATGCCCCCCAACAACTGTGCGCACCAGTATCATGGGTCTGGAAATACCCTAGAAGAAAATAAGTCATTACATTAATTGTAGTTAGTTACAGAAAGAATGAATAAAAAAAAAAAGATGGGAAGGGAGGAAAGGATACAGCAGAAAAGAGATACTAAGACAGGGAAGAAAGGAAGAGACTTAGTTTCTTAAGTGAGAAGCAAAATTATCTTGATTTCTGGCTGAATAATTCATATTTGCCACAGGCCATGTATTCTTGCACTTAGGTGTCAAGTGTTTACTGCATATCTCTCCTGACAGGGTGCTTGTGTGATACTCCAACATCACTGTCATGAGAAAGAAAACACAACAACTGTACAAGGGAGAAGAAACAGTAAATGCCGGAATGACAGCTTCCTCCACCTCAATTTGAGAATAATTGCTACAAATGATGCCCCCCTACCCTTTAATAAAGAGTTTGTCTAGCTCCCCCAACCCCTCCTCGTACAACAAAAAACAGCTGTACAGCCAATTAAGATGCTAAGTGTGTCCGCAGGGACTTTTCTAGGAATTGTGGGAGAAGCTTCTTGGTCCAGAGAAATCTGATCCTTGCTCACCGGTGCAAGCAGAATTTTCTTCTGGATCTTGGACTTTGGCCTAGGCAGGATGCATCACACAGGGGCTTGCAATGGGTTCATAGATGAACTACCACCACTTTACCAGAAGTTAAAGCTTTGAAGGTTAAAGCTATTAAAAGACAAAGCCCTTCCTTGCAACAGCTACCACTGGACATCAAAGATGGGCTACATTTTCTGGGAAGCTTTGCAATAAGGGTGAACAAATGTAACCAGACTTCACCCAAAAGAAAAAAAAGTTATAAACTTTATTTTATTATATTTGAAAATCATTTATATGCCACCTATAATTCAAAAAATATTAAGGCTGTTCATTGAAACAAAATACAGATTACAGTACTTAAAAACAGCACATTAAAAAATGTCTAATTAATAAATGAAACAGCAGCACCCAGTGCTGATTAAAGTGCTGGAAAAATCACCTGAATAAGAATAAAAGTTTTTAGCAAGTGCATTGCCAGCACTTCCCTGAGGGGAAGTAGTTCCTTTAGACCAGGCTTTGCCAGGCTGGTACCGTTGGGAAAATATTGGGGTTCAATACCAAATACCCTGTGACGTGAGTAGGCAAACTAAGTCCCAGGGGCTGGATCTAGTCCAATCGCCTTCTAAATCTGGCCTGCAGACGGTCTGGGAAAATACAGTGGTATCTTGGGTTACATACGTGTCAGAGCTGCCCAAGGTCCCAGCTCACAGAGGACCAACGCCAGTTCTTGTTATATACAAAAGTCTTTATTAAGGTTCAGTTTCGATTCCAAAGCCGCGGCGCGCAGCTCTACGTCTCAACCCTAGACCGCTGAAGCTCCGTCTGAATCTCCTCCCCCCAGACACCAGTTCAAGACCCTAGCCTTTCTCCACGTCTTCCTTTGCTCCTTTCTCCTCTGGGTCCGTCTGCCCGCCGGGGTGTTGCCCTTTCTGGACTCTTCTGATGCTGAAGAGTCTTCGGATTCTTCCCCCTGCCTCCGGCGTGCTTTAGGACCTGGCTCCCAATCCTCGCTCCCAGCTGTCCCGCGCGCCTGTGCATTTGAACTTGGCGCGCGCTCCCAGCCGGCAACTTTCCTCCTGACCATTACGCTGCTTCTGTCACTGCTTCCCCCTTCGGGGGGGTTCGCTGGATCTGACTTCCCCTCTGTTCCCTCACTCAGCGATAGGGGCGTGGTCAGCCCTGCCTCATCTTCTCTTTCCCCTGGAGTGGAAACCGGTCCTGACACCTGGGACTCTTCCCCCCTCTCTACGCTCTGGTGGGGAAACTGGTCCCGATCTCCAGCTGCTGCTTTGGGAGTCACCGCTGGTTCCTTGCTCCTGGTGCCTCCCTCCCGGGAACCCCCTTGCTCTGGCTATGGGTGCCCCCTTCTGTGAATCTTCCAACTCACTGGACAGTCTCATGGAATCTCTTGCCCCACTGTCTTCCTCACCTACACTGCCTTCGGATTGTTCCCCTTCGCTCTCCGCTTCCTCCTTCCCCTGTGCCTCCACTCCTGAACCCCTGACAATACGCTTCAGGTTACATACGCTTCAGGTTACAGACTCCGCTAACCCATAAATAGTACCTTGGGTTAAGAACTTTGCTTCAGGATGAGAACAAAAATCGTGCAGCGGCAGCAGAGGGAGGCCCCATTAGCTAAAGTGGTGCTTCAGGTTAAGAACAGTTTCAGGTTAAGAACCTCCAGAACGAATTAAGTACTTAACCCGAGGTACCACACTATAGTCCAGCCCCCCACAAGGTCTGAGGGACAGTGGACCGGCCCCCTGCTGAAAAAGTTTGCTGATCCCTGCCCTGTGGGTTCAGCCTCAACAGCCAATAAAATTCAGATTCCAGAGGTCAGCAAAACTGGCTGTTTATTTAGGCATTGCAAGGCCAGTGCAACACAACCCCAACCATCAAGTAGTGAGGGGTGGCATACCCAAACATTTCATAAGGCAATATTTGCACACTTTTCAAACTTGCAAAGAGGCAGCTACTCATGAGGCACAGCAACAAGCACAAGGCATGGCAAGCAGCTTCTGTTCCTTCTGCCATCCTGCTTCCAAGATTCTGCAAGAGGCCCCTGTGTATGTGTTATTCTGTCTCACTCTCATGGTAACTTTGAAAAACAATCCTTCCTTCACAATCTAACCTTCACTTGCTCAATCCTTCTCACCCACACTTCAGTTTTCATTCTATAATTTCAATAATCTTATATAATTTCAATAATCTCCTGTCTCAGTGACATCTACGCTGGTTTGGCCATGTCCACAGAATGGAAATTGGCAAGATTCCCAAGGACAGGGTCTACAGGGAGCGGGCTTCAGGCACCAGATCTGTTGACAGGCCAAACTCTGTGTTACAAAGATGTCTGTAAACATGACATGAAGGCTGAGAATGAGACAGAGGGCCTTCTCTGTAGTGGCGCCCACCCTGTGGAACACCCTCCCTTCAGATGTGAAGGAAATAAGCAGCTATCCTATCTTTAAAAGACATCCGAAGGCAGCCCTGTTCAGGGAAGTTTTTAATATTTAATGCTGTGCTGTTTTTAACACTTGATTGGGAGCCGCCCAGAGTGGCTGGGGAAACTTGGCCAGATGGGCGGGGTATAAATAATAAATTATTATTATTATTATTATTATTATTATTATTATTATTATTATTATTATTATTATTATTTAACCCGACCATGTGGGAATCCCTTGCTGACAACCACGGTGCCTGGAGCCAGTTTGGTTGTGTATCCACAGCAGTGACCAAAGCAGGAATGACCACTAGGAGGAGCAGAGAGAGAAGAAATGCCATGGTGCATCTGCAGCAGAACCAGACGCCTTCATTTGCCCCAGCTGCAACAAAACATGCCTCTCCTTTATTGATCTCTGCAGCTACAGCAGGCGCTGTAACTTTCCAGCAGTTTGACTTCACCTCCAGCGGTGCCCTCCTCCTCATAAGGGAGAACTGTGAGGGGAGAGAGACTCTGAGCAGCTCTTTACTGTACAATGATTTGGGTTCTGTGAACCAAAATGAACTGAGTTCACAGGCCTTTCTAACACAAATTCATCATTACTTAAACCACACTTTCTTCATTTTGCAGGAGAGAGGCTCATGTTATTGTGGCTATTGTTAAAGAATTGGGAATCAGATATCCTTAGTGATCAACCACAAATTACCCAGCGGTTGGCCAAAGACTGGGCAGTACAGTAGATCCTGATTTGCTTTTTGACCATCCTTGTTCTTGGGGGGCTCCACTAAAAGACTGTCTGATGAAGAAATTGCAGCTTGTCAAAATCATCACTGGGTTTACCAGCCACTGGTGGAGTTGGACCTCTGTCCCATAGCCCCCTTTTCTTTATATTTATTTTCACTCTCAGTTGAGCAAACAGGAGATTATGGGTTATTTCTGCCTCATTACTTCAATTGTCCAGGGACTCCCCATGAGTTTTGTAAGTGTGTAATGTGGTCACACACCCCTCCAGCTTCGGCCTCCTCTTCCCTCAGCTTCAAGTGTCTCTTAAAAAGACAAGATCCATCCCAAATCTCTCCATCCCCTGGAGGGATAACAGAAGGATTATTATTGCCAATTTATCTGCTTTCTTTGGCTTCCCCAGGGCTTTAGATGACATAGATGCAAAGACCATGGCAGTTTGTGGAAGAAGAGAAGATCTAAAAGGGGGGGGGGACAGAAAGAGGGAGACAGAGAAAGAAAGAGAAAGAAAGAAAGAAAGAAAGAAAGAAAGAAAGAAAGAAAGAGGGAAATGGGAATATGAAGAAAGGAAAGGAAAAAATTGCCCAACTCTGTTATTGTTGCTGTAATCATCTCAATGTTATTTTTATTGTTAATTAATTATACATAATTATATTTGTTACCTGCCCTTTACCATAAGGTCACAGGGTGATCTACAGCTTAAAAAATAATACAATACATTAAAACAACTCTACTCCAAAATACATATAACTCATACATATACATATCAACACGCAAATGGTATATTTTGGTATAATTCTAAACAGCATGCTTTGGAAGATTTATTTGTTAAAATAGCCACAAAAATATCTTGTTGATGCCACTGGTCTCCAATTTATGATCAACAATGAATGATTAATGAGAAGCTGTTCAAATTCAAAAGACAAGAATCTACTTTTGGGTCATTTTGGGAAACAGGAGAAGAAACTCTGGCTTACCAAGCCCGAAGACACTCCCCCCTTCACAAATGTATGTTGAAATCTGCAAAGAGCATATTTCTATGTGTGCAAGTGTCACTGCTGACTCTCAAATGGTAAACCAGGATTTTGCATTGCACAACTTGCCCAAATTGGTCATTTGGCAAGCAGAGGCACCATCAGGGTACATACTTTGGGGCAGGGCCCTACTCAGCAGAATAAGTAGGAGGGACCCCAAACACAGTCTGCCTTCCCACTTTTGGAAGTACCGGTAAGTGAAGTAATACAAACTACCATCCACAGGGCAAGAGGTGGGGGCTTCCATTAGACCATTATGTCCAGAGCCAACAGTTACCTAACTGCACTTCTCATTGCCAGAACTTTCCTTATGTGATGTCTGCTGGGCCCATCAAGAGATTTTATGTTTTGTAGGTTTGCTCGTTTATTTTTAAATGAATATTTTTTAAAAAATCAATAAATATTTCCTGGGTGGCTTACAACAGAAAATATTACAAAGGTAACATATAGTAATAATTGCAATCAACTGTAGAGTGCTGAAGAGGAACAAAGTTTCTTTACAGCATAAGCCAGAGATAAGCAAAAGCCTGGATTTATTTATTTATTTTTAAAAATGTTAGAGCACACTGTCTATTTATTGAGCATCCCTTCTGATTTGCTTGCAGCAGGGTTATATCATGTTACACCAAGCAATTGTTTATCCCACACTTTCTATTTTTTATAATAATTTTTTAATTAAATTTTCTGTTTTGCAATTTCAAATAAACATTTTGCAGACTTTAAAATATCCACTGACTTCCCTTCTTCTCTTTCCATGGTTCATTTTGCACATCTTAAAGGTAAAGGTAAAGGTACCCCTGCCCGTACGGGCCAGTCTTGCCAGACTCTAGGGTTGTGCGCTCATCTCACTCTATAGGCCGGGAGCCAGCGCTGTCCGCAGACACTTCCGGGTCACGTGGCCAGCGTGACAAGCTGCATCTGGCGAGCCAGCGCAGCACACGGAACGCCATTTATGCATATCTTACATCCCTGCATATTTTACAATAACCATTCCAATCGATTTTCCACTATTACATCCATCAAGAGTACTCTGTTGAATTTATCTTAATGCTACCAGTGTTTTCAGCTGTACACAGTTATTTTCCATATACTCAATAAATGTATTCCAATCTTCTTTAAACCTATGTTCTTCTTGCTCTCTTATTCTATATGTTAAATCTGCAAACTGTGCATATTTTGTCAACTTGAGTTGCCAATCCACTTTAGTTGGGACCTCACTCACTTTCCATTTTGGGGTTAACAAAACATGGGCCGCAGTTGTTGCGTACATGATTAACCTTTTCTGACACCTGGGGATTTCATTCTGGATTATCCCCAGAAGAAAGGAAACTGTACTTTATGCCCTCACAGACCTACAGTTCCCAACATGCTTAACAAACTACAGTCCCTAGAATACTCTGGGTATGTGTGCTTTAAATGTATGGTGTGGACACAGTCAGTGTTTTACTTTTAAAATTACGGCCACTATAAGTCTTTCAGTTATGCACCCTGCCTCCCCCCCACCCCCATCCTTTAATTCCATTTTGGGAATTCCCTGCTCAGTGATGAAAGGGAGATACTCTGCACATGCTTGGGATCATGCCCCCTTTTAATCAATGTGCTGCTTCGCTGAAAAGAAGTTTCTGTGAATATAAATGCTGGTGAGAGCCTCCCAAATACGTTAAGATTCTTGATATAAATTAAGACACACACGAAACCTTCACTTCCAGTGTTGTGGGCCTGACGAGCAGCTGGAAAAACACGAGACAAGTGTCACAGGGGGAAAAAGCAGGCGTATTCTCCCCCACCCCCACCCCCCAGTATTTTCCCCCAAGGCATACAGACAGCCACAGGGAGCGAGACCAACTTGAGTGGCCCTTTTAAGAGCCGTCATTCAGAGACCTGCTTCTGCAGAGGGCGAGCAACTGCCGGAGACAGACAGGGAGGCGAAGCTTTTCAATGTGCTCTTGATCGACGGCACCCAGTTCACATCTGGTGCACCAGCAGGTAGCCCTGCCTGGCCATATGTTATTCGGGCTGCTACAATTAGCCCTCCTAAGGAAGCAAAGCTGGGGAGGGAAGACGAGGGGGAAGAGCGAAGCTGGAGAATACTCCATCTCCAAGAGCTGGGGAGGGGTGCGGTGGGGGGAAGAGGGAGGAAAGGGCGGAGGGAAGAAAAAAGCAAGAGTAGCTAAGCCAACGCATCTTTAACAAGCATCAAAGCTTTCACTTCTCCAGCTGGTCTGGGGTCTACAGCCTCCTTCCACCTCCCTTCAAGTTATTTCCACCTGGCACAGCACCATTGATTAAAGTGGTTTGTTTGTTTTTTTATCATGCTGCATTTATTTCAGCCCTATCCTATATACAGTATACCTACTCAGAAGTAAGTCCCCCTGAGTTCAGTTGGGGTTTGCATACTAGGGACAGAGGAGGAATTCGATTTTGTTCGCATTTTAATTAGAAACTACCTAATTCCTACTTTGCAGGCCAATATGCCAGGCCCTTTGATATCTTTGCATTTTGCTGTGCAGTTCTCCAACCAAACAATATACCGTATTTTTCGCTCTATAAGACGCACCAGACCACAAGACGCACCTAGTTTTTGGAGGGGGAAAACAAGAAAAAATATATTCTGAATCTCAGAAGCCAGAACAGCAAAAGGGATCGCTGCGCAGTGAAAGCAGCAATCCCTCTTGCTGTTCTGGCTTCCGGGATAGCTGCGCAGCCTTCATTCGCTCCATAAGACGCACACACATTTCCCCTTCCTTTTTAGGAGGGAAAAAGTGAGTCTTATAGAGCAAAAAATACGGTACGTATACAGAAATGCATGCATTTGGGATGAAGTCGCATAAAATTTATATATTAGTGAAAATAACATACAGTAATGCAATCATTATATTAGGGAGAACTGTTTGCCAAAATGTGCATATGCATCATTGATTGATTGATTGATTGATTGGCTGACTGCAGTGACCTGCTTAACCAGTGTGCCCCCACCCCCAAACCGTGTAGGGAACACAGGAGAGAAGGACTGGATCCTCTTGCTGTTTGCAGTGCAGTCAGAAGAGGAGAAGTATCTCCTTCTTAGCCCACCCTCAAATTAATTCAGGACCAGATCCAGGTTTGTTGGGGTCAGACCAGGTTAGTTTATGGGAGGGGGTGTCATGCACAGCCAGATCAAGGTTAACCAATATGGGACCCTGACTGCTGACAATGTTGGCTGAAGTTTGTGGGAGCTAGATAACCACACTATCTCTGGACTAGGTGGATTGTTGTTCTGATCTAGCAGGGCTCTTTTTAAATTTTAGGTTGGCCTATTATTCATTCAGGAACGTGGGTGGCGCTGTGGGTTAAACCACAGAGCCTAGGACTTGCTGATCAGAAGGTTGGCGGTTCGAATCCCCGCGACCAGATGAGCTCCCGTTGCTCGGTCCCTGCTCCTGACAACCTAGCAGTTCAAAAGCACGTCAAAGTGCAAGTAGATAAATAGGTACCGCTCCGGTGGGAAGGTAAACGGTGTTTCCGTGTGCTGCTCTGGTTCGCCAGAAGTGGCTTAGTCATGCTGGCCACATGACCCGGAAGCTGTATGCCGGCTCCCTCAGGCAATAAAGCGAAATGAGTGCCGCAACCCTAGAGTCAGCCATGACCGGACCTAATGGTCAGGGGTCCCTTTACCTTTATTATTCATTCAGTGCATTTATATATTCTCAAAGGAGCTCAAGACGGTGTGCATTGTTCTCCACCTGCCCGTTTTACCCTCGCAACAACCCTTTGAAGCAGCCATAGCTGAAAGGCAGCAACCAGCTTAGGGGTCACCCATGAAACTTCATGGCCAAGTAGGGATTTGAACCTGGGTCTCTCCAGGTCCTAGTCTGATACGAACCTCTGCGGCACACATCCCAACTTTTAACAATGTCTCAGAGACACACAAGTGAGAATATTGCCCCAAAGGCTAATCTTTACTAGAGACTGAGTCCCTTGGACTCAGCATTCAAGAGACCAGTTTGAGAGACGTTGTTGCTTGCGGAGTGTGAGGAGGAGGGGTTCTGCTGAAGCAAAGCTTGCCTGACCCTGTAAGTAGCCCGGGCAGAAGCCACTTGGGAACTATATGTAAGCCAAGCTGGGGTCCTCGGAGAAAGAGTGGTGTATAATAATGCATAATTTATTTCCGAGTAAACATGTTTAGGAGTGGGCTGTAAATCACATATATTATCTCAGCGCTCCCTTACACTCAAGTCTTCTCATGCAGTTCTGTCTTCTTGAGGGATTTTGTTTTTATCTGGGGAGGGTGACTGAAAGTACATGCCATGTGTGTGGGAGGAAAATAGGGAGATAAATACCAAAATAGCTAGGACCTAAACACAGGCTTAGGGCACCAGCTAAGTAGAGGCACACATACACAAATAGATTTTTTTTGGAAAGAATTTCACATTTGATCCCTCCCCCTTTCTTTGTTTGTTTTAGGCATCAAACTGGAGAAAATCAGAAGTTTGTTAGACTTCCTTCCTTCCACTATATGCTCTTCCCCCATTTTCATGTTCTCTTTTTATTACTTATCCCCACCTGTTTTAATTATATAGATCAAAATAATGCAAAGAGATCAGATCTTGTCTTGTGTTGCACATGCCATACATGCATGGACATTGCAGCATAACTCTTAAATTTTGTGTCATTTCAAAAAACAGTTTTGTTTTATGGTTTAGTATTGTTTTCAGTTTGCCTATATATGACAGGGGCACCTTATATTGTGCTCAGAACCTCTAAAGCTCTTAATCTGGCCCTGGGTAGAGCAATGTGTTTGAAGGTGTTTTCTTTAATTTAATACGGTATAAGCAAGTGGGCCTTGGAACAAAATGCTGCAGTGGCAAATGCTCCTGTTCAGATTTCCAGGCAGCTTGCCATACCCTTAACAGTGAGTGCAGGGATACAATTCCCAGCCATACACTCCAACATTTCTCCAATTAAAACAGGGACGTCTCATTCCATAATGATAATTTTACTATCTATACCCCACACATCTTACTGGGTTGCCCAAGCCACTCCGGGCAGCTTCCAACACACATATATATAAAACATAATTAAACATTAAAAAAACCTTCTTTATACAGGATTGCTTCCAGACAGATCAGGGATTAGATAACTCCATACCCACCAACGTGGGACATTCCAGGATCAAATCAGAAACCAGGACAGCTTCTCTAAATCAGGGATGTCCCTGGAAAATAGAGACACTTGGAGGGTCTATTTCCAGCAGGGCCACAGTGGAGAAGAGGAATGTTTTTGCCTGGCACATAAATATATGCAATGAAGGCACCAGACAAATGTCCCTAGGGAAAGCACACCCCAAATGGGGAGCCATCACAGGAAAGGCCCATTCTCGTGTTGCCAGCCAACCCCCAGGCAGGGCACATGAAGAAGGGCTTCAGATGATGATTTCAGGGTCTGGAGGTTGTGAGGACTGTGAGGAGTATGGAGGAGTATGTTAACCTTCTCCTCCTCCAGGGCCTTTGGTGATTTAAACAACCCATGGCCTTCTTGTTGTGTATTTTTGTGCTTTTGTATTGTAAACTGTGATCCTTAGAAGGGCAGTATAGAAATTTAACAAATAAAATAACATAATGCCCCCCTCTCTTCCTGCTAGTAATTGTTTTATAAATGAAAGGAATGCAACAGGCAGCAATGAGGTTAGCATATTTAGTTTGTCTCTGAAACAGCAAAAAATAAAATGGCTTAGAGATTTTAAAAAAGGCAAGCGCTTGTGCTGTTTTAGGAGTGTGCAGGCCTGCAGAACTATCACTACCTAGTGGCCTGGTTCACACACCGCACTAAACCAAGGAGACTGCTTGAGCATCATACCCTCTGAAATATACTCAGAGTCCTGCAGTGATTTCGTGCTCTTTATTGCAGCTTGTAAAACAGTGATTGAATTTTCCCCAAAACCTCAGGCTTTTGTATACATTATTTACACAATGAGTCCCGTCTGATTGGCTGATTCTGCTTCCCTCCTGGAGGCTGATTGGTCTTCTCCTGCAAGCCAATCAGTTGTTGCATTCTAGGATCCTACCTGCCTATTGTTCTAGGATCTAAGTTTAGTACATAACACCCTCCAAGTGCCCTTCCCCCCCCCCAAAGGACAGTCCAAGATTTATGAAAGCCACTCCAGCTTCTGATTTGATCCTGGAATATTCCTATTTCTCACGCCAGCACCACCATAGCTGAGCTCAGAGAGGAGTTGGATCTGGTGCTTGTACTGAATGGCGGCAGCCACGGTGGCTGTGAAGGAACATCCTGTTGCCTCTCCATGGCTGCCACTGCTGGCCTTCTCCTTTGCGCAGCTTGGAGTAGCTGGTGGAGAGCAGGCAAGAAGGGGGAGGGGGGGCAGACCCGCCATGGTCAGGAAGAAAGGGGGTGGGGGTGGGAATGGAGTGCAAGGAGTCTTTATTTTTTTTAAAAAAAAAAATGCATTGTGTGTCCATATCTAACATTGCCGCTTTCTAAACATGGGTTTGTGTGTGTTTTGTAATTCTACCGTAGAATAAACTTAGATTAAATTTGGGATGGTGGAGGGTGTGTGGGCTGTGTCCATTGTTTAAGTGGTAGTGGCACCCACCCTTCTTCTGATAGGGAATGCTCTGTGGTTTTGGGGACAAAAATCAGCCAGCTCTGAATGCAGGACCAAACCATGAAGAGGATTCTTAATGGTTTCACTGTCAGAAACCGGACTTCAGATCTGTGTTAAAATTAGTCAGTTTCAGAAGACAACACAGTGCACCTTAGAACTTCCCTCACATTCAGGAAGGCCAGTCATTTTGCCCTGTTAATTAAAAAAGAAGAAATCCTAATGAAAATATGTCCTCACTTTAGTGCAATTTTTTCCTATGAAACACAGCCGTGTGCAATTTTGCCTTACACTGGTTTGCAGAGCAATTCTCCCCAATATGTGAAGCATTTTTCTATGTTATTTTCACTAATACAGATTCTTAATGCACATTTATGCTAATAAATATGCATTCTTGTACATGTTACTTGACTGGAGAACTGGAGAACTGTGCTGCAATACTGAGCTTTGGATAAGCAAATCAGCATGAATGTGAAATATGCAAGTTATCTAGCAGAGCTCCTCAGCTGTTTAGCATTTCTGCAGACACAATACCAAATACCTTCTGTTCTAGACAGCTGCATGAGATGGAGTATTTTTGCCTGGAGATGAGAGAAAGCGCAGCTTTCCTAGTTCACAGACAGAATTCTCCCAATTAAGAAGCGGTGGAAAGTCAGCTGCAGGTGGGAAGGGGTTAAGAGCACCCTAGGCCATGAGCTGACCCTGGGACTTTCTCCGTATTCTCTGCTTTCTTTCCCCCACTCACTAGGGAGATTACCAACCAGCAGATTAACCCTGAGTGTGACCCTCAGGTCCTTCAGGGAGGGCCAAGAGAAAGTTGCTCTTTGAATTCCAAAATAGTTAAGCTTTCTACATGAGGGCTGGGGGATGGACCTTCTCTTTCTCCAGGGGAGCAGGGAGTAGAACCACTGTTTACATATGTTTATTTATTCATCAGAATGTATAGACATGGGCTCAATTGATTAAACTGAGCCCATAGATTAATCAACTGTGGAGGCACAGGCCAGTTCCTACAGTGAAGGCAAAGTGGTCCCAGCTACTTTCATGCCCTCCAATATTTCTCCAATGAAAATAGGGATGTCCTAAATAATAAGAATAAGAATAATATTTATATCCTGCCCATATGACTGGGTTTCCCCAGCCTGGGCAGCTTCCAACATATATAAAAACATAATAAAACATTAAACATTAAAAAAACTTCCCTATGCAGGGCTGCCTTCAGGTATCTTCCAAGGGTGCTATAGTTACTTATCTCCTTGGCTTGGGGTCACATAACTCCAAGCCCACAAACATTTCTCCAGTGAAAATAGGAAAGTCCTAAGGAAAAAAATGGGATATTCTGGGATCAAATAAGAAACTGGGGCAGCTTCTGTAAATCCAGGACTGTTTCTGGAAAAGAGGGACACTTTTGAGCGTCCCTATGGAAGGAATCCAGTATTCCTGTATTCTGAAATGATATTTTATTGGTATACTACCCTTCATCATATTTGACTCCAATGGGATTTACAAAATTTATAAGAGTTCGAAAACAGTGTACAGAACTGTGGAGCAAATGGGCATGCTAGCAGTACCACAGTATTCCCAGCAAAGAGCCAATTACCTAGCGGGCTAAGTTCAAAGCACTTTGTACTGCTGTCCAATCCCTAAACAATAATCTTACCCTATATATACCCTGCCAAACACTGTACATTGCAGGAGATGGACTCCCACAGATGCCATCTCACCAGGAGTTTCTTTCTATATGGTGTAGGAATCAGGCCTTCAATCTGGTTGGCACATACACTTTGAAGCTCCTTCCCATTTTACATCAGACAAGTGCTGTCTCCATTATCCTTCTGGTTCCTATTGCAGGTCTTCACTTTCCAACAAGTCCTTTAAGTCAAGATTGTTACCCTAGTCTGTACAGTCATACCTTGAGTTGCGTTTGCTTCACGTTGCATTTTTTCATGTTACGAATGCGGTAAACCCGGAAGTGTTTACTTCCGGGTTCGCCGCTTCACGCATGCACAGGAGCGCTCTATTGCGTCACGCACACATGCAGAAGCGATGCTGTACTTACAGACTTTTTGGGGTGCAAATGGCACCCCGGAACGGATTGCGTCCGTGAATATAGGTACCACTGTATTAGGTTTGAAATTATTTTTATTATTGTTGATGTTTTCATTGCGAAACTGCTTCAGGATGTGTCATGGAAGTGATTGATAAATGAAATAAGTAAATAACATTCAAAAGAGTGCTGGTTCTGCTCCCAAGTGATTAGGGTGAAGTCACACAGGTAACTGGGCAGTCATGATGGGCATGCCAATCATAGCTGGCTTCTGAAGTACCAAGCACTACTCAAAGAACCTGTTCCAATGAAACGCTGATTGCATTCAGACATGATGAATACTGAGTTAGTTTTCTTGATTATAACACTGGCACTTCTGACTCATTTCCTAAGGTTCCTTTTGCATTGCAGTACCTGTTGTGTTTTGGAATTGTGGGGTTTTGACCAATATAGCAGCATGTCACACTAATTTCCGTTCACATCAGTAAGCATGGTGGGACCCAACAACAAACATCACTGGACAATGTTGCTACTGTCGGAACACGCCTGGGGGGCACACACAGCCCCCAACCTTTCCACACATGTGCGCTTCTGTTCTCCCATGATAATCCCGGTGTGTGAGGAGGAGATGTATGCCAGTCTAACACCCCCAAATTTCATCACTCTACCCCTGAGTTATTCTGTGTTAAAAGGACAGAAAACATATTTTGTATGCGTGTGTGGAATCGAATAACATGAAAATGAGCACTAAACATGCATTTCATTGAGTAGTTTTCCAGGAGTGCCTTTTACTTTGTGTGAAATCTCAAATATAATGCTGAAATCAACAGGTCGGAAAAGTTCAGGGGAAAGGATTAAATTGCCATATGAATGCAACCACTGCCAGCCAATATAGAGAAAAAGGACATTCATTTAAGCAGCCAAGTATTTAATTTTGCTCACAGAATACCTGCCACTATCAAGGAAAGGACTGTAGCTCAGTGCTAATCTGTTTGTATGCAGAATGTCCCAGGTTCAGTCCCCAGCATCTCCAGGTAGGACTGGGAGAGAACACCTGCTTGAAATCCAGTAGAACCACTGCCAATTAATGTAGACAGTACTGAGCTAGACAGACCAATGGTCTGACAGAGTATCAGGGAGCTTCCTAGAACCAATATTGAAAGATAGGTCAGGGAGCAGGCACCCCTACAACCCCAACACGGCCAAACCACCACCACTGACAGAGGCCCCCAGTACAGTGGACGCTCAGGTTGCGAACGTGATCCATGCGGGATGCACGTTCGCAACCCGCAGCATCCGCAACCCACAGCGGTACGTCTGCGCATGCACGGGTTGCGATTTGGCACTTCTGCGCATGCGCGACCACCGAAACCCGGAAGTAACCCGTTCCGGTTTCGGCAGTCTGTAACCCAAAAAACGCAACCTGTAACCCAAGGTATGACTGTATACACTAAAGCTACACAGTCAACAACTGCAAGCTATCTGGTGCATTTCATTTAATTCACTTCTGAGAATTCACAGATTACTAATGCAAAATGCTCCCAAGCATCATACAGCATATTAAACAAGAAAGTATAAATTAGCATTTGCTGCATGTTTCCAGCCCAGGGAACTCACACATAGTCCACCACATTTATGTGGAGGCCACATAGAGTTAGCACCATCTGTGGCCAACTACATTGAACTGTGGTTTTTCTTTTTAATCAGGACCTGCCTTTGCTTGAACTAGATTTCATATTGGGAATGGCTGCCCCATGTGGTGAGATGCCGAACCGCAAGTTGCAGCTCTTGGAATACTGTTGTATCTGCAGGCTCTGGACTAATCCCACCCACCCAGTCTACCTCCTGGATCAGAGGCAATGTGCATTTTTGGTACCAATTGCAGGAAAGCAATAGGAGAGCACAATTGCCTTCATGCCTTGCCTGTGGACTTTTCAGAGGCTTCTACTTGGTGAATATGGAGAACAAGAAGCTGGACTTGGCTAGGGTATCGGTCAAGTCCAGCAAGACTCTTTATGTTTCTAGTCTCTTCTGCTGTTCCAAGTTCGCCAGTCCAAATTTTAATAGTATGCAATGTGCCATCCCTTCCCTTCCTTTGTTCCATTAAAAAAAGGGGGGGGGGAATATTTTCTGGAAGCTTGTCTGGAATATTTTCATTTTCTTAACAGCTGTTGCTTCCTGGTGGGAAAGAGCAGCCTAGAGTCTTTGCCTCAATGGCGCAAGCAGGGTGGAGAGCTAAGCTCTGCATTGAAACCCTAGAGAGCTGATGCCAGTCAGTGTAGACAAGCTTGATCAAGATGGAAGAATGATCTGAATCAGTGTAAGGCTACACTCCTCTTTAAAAGAAAAGAGAGCCTTTTTTTCATAGGGAAAAGGAGCAGTAAATAAGCATAATGCTTATGATTCCACAAACATCAATCAATCCTTTTCTTTTTTTCTGGGGGGTACTCAAGAGTACGCCCTACCAGCACCTATTTTTTGCTGTTGTTAAAAAGTGTAGCACTTACTGAAACAAACAAACAAACAAAAAACGTACTGACAGCAATAAACCACCTTCCTCACCAATTCTATCATCCTCCATCCAGCCTCTCAGAAAATGTTATCCCTTCCCTTGGGAAGGTGGGTCTTCCTTTCTCCATTGGGTTGCATGTTTTTCTGGAAATCCTGAGTTCATTGTAAAAAAAATGGCCCCAGCAAGAAGAATGAATATAGACATCTCTCTTTGCCCTAAGCCCATTGGTAAGATGTATTGGAGGCTGCTGCATTTGGGTGAATGGGGCACTGCCCCACCAAGCACAGTCTGCTCTCAGTTGCCCCCCACCCCCAGTCTACTTTCTTGCAGGCAGTACCAGGAAGGTGGGCGCTGGCTGTCAGCCTCCTCCCAAAGGCAAAACAGAACTCAAAACTAGAGTTATTTGGCTCTGAATTTCGTTGGCTCTGACTCCAACAACCGTTGTCCTCCTTGCCTCTCACCCTGCCAGTCCCAATGAGCACCAGCCTCCACTGCCAGTGCAACACCTGCACACTGCCCCACTGCCAGTGCCACCACTGGGCCAAGATTTCACCGAGCCTTCGCTATGCACATATACTGCAGATCTGAACTTGGCCCATTGATCAGAGCTTTCAATCAATGGGCACCAGGGAGCCAAGACACTATCCAGCTAAAGATAATACAAATGGCAATAAAATAGCACCATTGATTTTAAAATACCCCCACTCAAAGCTTTATAAAGTATTCATTAAACGTCTATTAGAACAAATTGAAAGCATTAGGAGCAAGGCTAGCTAGTTATGTGGATTTGCGTCATTTTGGTTAATTCAGAAATGCCATACAGAAGGGTTTTTGTAGGCGTCTTTGAGTTTGGAATGGGGCACTGCACATAAGTTAATGAATGTGCATACCAAGGGTGGGGAACTTTTTTTTTCAACTGGTGGGCTGCATTCCTCATGGGGAGCATTGGGGGGGGGCTGCATGTGAGTAGTGGATGTGGCCAAAGGCAAAAATGAGTTGGTCAGAAGCAAAAGTGGGTGGAGCAATAAATATTACCTTTGTAGAGTATATTGAACTCCAGCCATGCACATATATCTTCCTTCTCCATTCAGACATACAAAACTGTTATCAAAGTGAAAGAGCATATTCCAGCCAGTCAAAAACAACTGAAGAGGGGCTGGAGCAGAGTTGGTGAGGCATGGTTTGGAGAGTCCTAGGGAAAGGGTAGGGAGGCCCAGAGGGCCTATATATTTGTCAATGTAGCATATACAGTTTGGTCTGTATGTGTAAATGACTGCCAGCTTTGAGGAAGTAATTTGAAATGGGGAAAACAGCAAGTTGGTTAAGGGTTAAGCACACCTCCTCCTCTCCCACATTTCTCATTGTTAAGTGATTCTCTAAAAGCAATTATCCCGGTTTAATAAAGGGTATCTGGATGATGTTGCATGCACCTGCAGGTAATCTATGCCCCACTTCTTCTCTCTCAAATATATTGTTTTTCCTATCCTCCTTCTCCCCTAGACAAAATTGATGAGATAAAAATAAAAGTTTGGGAAGCCTTTGCAGGGTGGTGCCATTTCAGCAGCAGACTTGTTCCTGCAGGAGGCACTGTGATGTGACAGCATTGCCACTAGGCATGGCTTCTCCCCTGATGCAAGTGATCGGCCCATGCTATCTCCTGCTGGTTGCTTCTAAATACTTCCAGGGGAGCTAACACAATGTCCTGCCCAAGATGCAAGTTATGGTGATGAAGACAGATAGTGATTCTTCTGCCGCACAAAAGAAAAGGCCAACATGGACCATGGGTTTCAATACCCAAGGATATTAATTTTGTGTGCATGTGCATTTCTCGCACTCCTGTCTACTGCATGCAGGAAACTGCTGTGGTAAGTGAGGTTTTTAATCTATTGGCTTGCCCAAGCCCTCTTTTAGCCTCTGTACTTCAAATTGCTTATTGTTATATACAAAGCTGGAGGTTTCCTGCTTGAGATATTAAGCTAAGCTGTATCAAAGCAGACCGCCAACTATTACAGCTTTATATACTAACAACAACAAGAAGAACAACAAAATATATTTGAATGCTTTTAAATCAAGCACAAAGAACCTCAGGTCTGGGGCTAATGTAGCCATCTGGGACTCTCTGTCTGGCCCCTCAGACTCTCTCCAGTCTATATCCACTCCCCAGGCCACATCTCTTTATCATCCTCCCTTTGCACCCTCCTTAAATGTTTTTGCTTGGCTAGAACTCTGATAATGCCTCTTGCTCTCTCTGGATGGAGAATAGCAAGTAGGGGTGCAAGAGTGTGCAGAAATTAGCATGCTGTAGAAAGATAAAATTCACATTGATCACTCTGCCTACTTTACCCTCTGGCCCTGCCCACCATTGTCATGTGGCCCTCAGAAGGAGAATATGGCCCTCAGATTGAAATGTGTCCTGCAGGTGTTTTTCATTCATTCATTCAACCATTTCATTCAAATATTTATATCCTGTCCTTCTGATGATTTCCATTACGTGGAGTGCCTTGCAACATTTAGAATGTAAAAATCTCTTAGTAAAGCAGCGATATTAAAACAAAACAACATAAAATGTTTTGCAGGTCTCACTTGCTTTATCCAAAGACTGTCTTTGTAGTAAAATCTCCCTTCAATTGAGATTGGCTGGCCTCAGCTTGGGGGATGCCAAATACCTTAGATGAACTGTAGCCTGTTGGCAATATGTTCTTACTTGGGTGCTCTATCACTAGGGATGGGAAAGAAATTGAATTAACTTCTCATTTAATTCACACTTTCCAAAACAATATATGAATTTGAAGACAGCTATCCTTCAGAATTTGCACTTTCCCGAACTTTGCAATGGAAATCATCCAGCTATGTGATGTGTATACAACTGTGTATACTTGGCTGAAGTATGCATCAAAATGTGTATATTTGTGAAAATAACATGCAAAAATTGCTTTGCAGAAATGTGCACATTAGGCAAACATTCCTAAAGATGTATGTCTAGGCAGAAATTCACACTAAAATCCTGACGAATTTTAATGAGGACTTTTAAAGAAGAAGAAAATGGAAGCAGATGGAAATGTGGAGAACTGAATATAAGCATAGAAAAGTGAGAAACTGAAAAACTGAAATGGATGGACTCACCTATCCAGCCCATCACATGTCTGTGTGCTTCTTTTCAAGCTTTCACACAATCTCCCTCCCTCCCTCCCTTCAATAGAATGGGAAATACCCACCCCTGTTTGTAAATGATTAGAGACGCTCACCATTGGCCTCCATGAATCATGCATGGCTGTTTTTTGTTCGTGGGCTCTGATGTAACTAAACGATTCAATTAATATTTAAATGTTAACTATTTTTAAAAGCCAAGGGCTCACCATTGCTCTCTTCCATGAGAAGTTAAAGATGAAGGATATTCCAAAAGGGAAACCCCAGCAAACACCAACCTGCACGCTGCCTTGGCTATTTGCCTTTTTCTTCCTCCTCTCCATTTCCTTTGTTCTCTCTTCTATGGCAGAAATTTAGATTCTAAGCTGCTTAATGGAGGGAGAACTGTGATTTTTGCCTACATTTTACTGTAAAAGTATAATGAATATTCAGTTCCAGAGGGGTAGCTGCGTTAATCTGTTGCATCCCTGTGTATAACTCTTCATTAGGGACTTAAGTCAGTGTTGCTTTTGGTTCTGCCCTGCATTCATCACATGCAGCAGTTTCTACAGCAGTTCATTTTCCACCAAAAACAGTCGTCCACTGTGTTGAAATGGCATAACTTATGCAAATTTACAAAATTAAGCATGCTGGGAATTATAGTTCTGAGACGCTAGCACTCAACTACAGTTCCCCAGAATCTCCGCTGATATTATAGTGCTTTAAATGTATGGTATGTATGTGACCTGTATTCTAAAGGGCATTCCAGGTAGGAAAATGGCTATCTTATCCGGCAACCTAGTAAGTGGGTTTAGGGATGGCAAAGATGCTATCCCTGGAGCAATGCTATTTTAGAGAAAGTAGTAATAGTGGCAATGTATTTATACTATATTGTTCTATTTCAGCTGTTTTGGATATTCTTCTGTGCCAAATGGGAAGATTGAAATTAAATAGGAAGATTTCATCACCACAATCTCCACCCACCCATAGAATTCTGGGCACATGCTTTTGTGCCACAGAGCTCAGTGGCAGAGCACATGCCAGGTTCAATCTGCAGCAACTCCAGGTAGGGGGAAGGATCCCTGCCCAAAACCTTGGAGAACCGCTACGAATCAGTGAAGACATTACATATGTGGGAGCGGATGGTCTGATAGGACAAGGCATCTTCCTATCATGCAGTGCATACTTAAACTATGGAACTCATTCGCACAGGAAGCCACCAACTTGGATGGTTTTAAAAGAGGTTTAGAAAAAAATCATGAAGGAGAGGACTATCACTAGCCATGATGGCTATGCTGTGCTTCCAAAGCTGGGGGTAGAAATGCCAGGGAGGGGAGTGTGCCCTTGTGCTCAGATCCTGCATGGGGATTTCTCATAGGCTTCTGGTTGGGCACTGTAAGAACAAGATGCTAAACAGGCCGTTGGCCTGTTCCAGCAGGCTGTTCTGATGATAATGATGATGATGATTATGGCAGCAGCGATGGTGAAGAGGAGGATAATGGTAATATTAATAAACTGAGACAAGATATTGTCAATTTGGAATTCCTTTTAAGAAGCTTCTCCAAATGATAGCCTTCTGTAGTGTCAAGTTAGGAATGAAGAACTCTAAGTCCAGTGTGGAAGTCTGGGTATTAGACTAAGATCTTGGATGAAGATAAAGGGACCCCTGACCGTTAGGTCCAGTCGTGGCTGACTCTGGGGTTGCAGTGCTCATCTTGCTTTATTGGCTGAGGGAGCCGGCGTACAGCTTCCGGGTCATGTGGCCAGAATGACTAAGCCGCTTCTTTCCCGCCACAGCAGTAGCTATTTATCTACTTGCACTGTTGATGTGCTTTTGAACTGCTAGGTTGGCAGGAGCAGGGAGCTCACCCCATCACAGGGATTCGAACCACCGACCTTCTGATCGGCAAGTCCTAGGCTCTGTGGTTTAGACCACAGTGCCACCCATGTCCCAGGGATCTTGGATACCCACAGATATATTTCCTCTCAGCCATCAAACTCCCTGGATTACCTTCAGCCAGTCACTCTCTGCCTCAGCCTAACCTACCTCACAGGGTTGCCATGAGCATAAAATGGAGATAACCACACATAATAGCTTGGCAAGAAAGTGAGATCGAACTGCAAGAATGAAATAAACAGCCCTGCTACTTGCAGACCTCCGACGTTCTTCTGTGTTTCCACTGGGAACCTGGGAGTTTATTCTGCAAGAGGTTCCCTTTGCCTCCCTCTCCGTGTGTTTCAGGAAATAGGTTGGTTTAATGCCCCTTTAGATTTCCTCTGACGGGAATTGGTGTTTCTGGTTTTTTTGCTGCCACTATATAAAGCATTACGGGAGTAAGAGGGAGTCTCGGAGTGGTTTCCGCTTGTGTCCTGCCCAGACCCTAATGATTCGCCCAGAGTGATTTATGCAGCTTTCCCTTTGATTAATGCCCAATTCTGCCCAGCAATGTGTGTGTCATCTACTCACCTTCACACACACACACACACACACACACACACACACACACACACAGCTCGCTCTGAGCGGGTGCAACCTGTGTCTTGGGAAATACAGTAGAGGAGGAAGTACACAATGGCTGAATAATAGATGCTGGGCTGCTTTTGCGAAGGACTGTGTAACGTGATCTCCAGCCCAGAGACACATGGGCAGAGCTCAAAGGGGGGGGGGGAGAGCAGCCACCCAACAATGCCAGGCACAGTCACTTGATACAGCCTAAGGCCGTCCCTTGAATGCAAGCTGGTGTGCGTCCAAAGGGGCCTGTGACAAGGAGGAAATGGAAACCCAAGCCTCAAGAGAATAGCGCTGGGACAGACATGCACATACCCCTTTGCCCAGAAGGCTGTTGCACAAAAGAAGGCAGCAGGGATGTCAGCTTGTACCCCTTTCTCCCATCAGGGCTGATTTAGGGGCAGAAGACTCAGGCAATTGCCTCGGGTTATGCCAGTGTGTATTGGGGGGTGGGGTGGGGGGTCACAGGGCCTGGGGAAGGCACCTGGCAGCTATTGACTCGATTATACACTCCATACCTGGAAAAAAATAAAATTTGCAGACAGCTGGCCATAGTGACCTGCATTAGCATTTATTGTTTTTAATTCACAGGGAAATTTCAAACCTCAATGCCCTTTCTGGATCATGAGAAGTACGGTAATAGCACCAGTCTATTCTGCTTTGGTCAGACCACACCTGTAGTCTGAGATGAGGGAATGCTCTCACTTTCTCATTCCTGCGCTCCACCCATATTAAGTAGAGTTCTCCACATTTCTGCACCAGTTTGCAATTAAAAAGTCCTCATGAAAATTTGCCAGCAGCTCTGTGTGAATTTCTCATTGTTATGAATCTTTCCCTAATATACACAGTTTGCATAACCATTTTCCTTAATGCTTTTTTTTTTTTGTATGCTACTAATATATGCATGCTTTACCTTACTTGGTTGGAGAACTATACTGTAGAATTAGGAGAAGGGAGAGTTTCTAAGGGCGGCTCTGTGTTTCAGTTTGCAACTTGCTTCAAAAGAAGCAGATGTGGTAGGTTCGCCTTTACATATGATACACTGAGTACAGCATCCAGTTCTGGCCACCACACTTTAAGAAGGGTATTGGCATGCAGTTCAGTCTGTCCCAGTTCTCAGAGGGCGCTCAGTCTTCCTTCCTCTGCTTCCAGGTAGATTTTTAATGGAGAATACCTAATAATCCACCCAGAAAGACAGTGTTAAAAGTATTTGTGAATTACAAGCTGCACGCTGCTTCCATTCCCCCTACCCCCATTTTCTCCCTCCAGACTTCAGAAAGAGAGTATGAAGCCATGCACAGCCAGAGCAGCTAGTGCATGGGGTTTCCTACTGTTTCTTACATGTTTTTCAATGCACATAGAGCAAGTCCTCTTGGGAGTTGGCAGGACTCGGACTGCATTCACATGGCGGTTTATTGCGTTTCCCCCAACATTTCCCCAAAGATTAAATCCACATTATATCTAAGCTTTCACACAACATAAAAGCCACTTCAAAAAAATATATACAAAAAAAAAAAGAAAATACAGTGGAATATGTCACAAGTTTAGCACTCATTTGTGTATTGTTTGCTTCCAGTTTGCAAATAACATGGAAATGAGTGTGGGGAAATTGCACTATATTCCACTATACTGCTAGAAGTAACTTTTGCATTGTGTGAAAGCTCAGATATAATGCAGAAATTGACATGTGTGGAAATGTCTTGAAAGTGAAAGCAAAGTGTTATGCGGATGCAGCATTGATTGTGACATTATGACATTCCATTGCTCCCAGTTGGAACAGTATGGGGGGGGCGGGAAACATGACTGCCCCAAGGGCCCTGTGGGCAGCAGGATAAAACTTGCTGAAGTTTTAAAGTGGGGGGGGGGAATGGGTAAGGGGGTGGTGAAAATGGGTGGAGGAATCATCACCACCATCATCATCATCCACCCATTTGACTGGGTTGCCCCAGCCACTCTGGGTAGCTCCCAACAAAAAATAGTAAAAACACAATACAGTATCAAACACAAGGGCATGCAGACCTCACGGCATCTCCTAATAGAATCCACCAGATTGCCCATTCTGAAGTAAATCATTTATCAGATCAGTTGAGTCCACTTTGTTTTTGTTTTTTTTAATACATTTTTATTGACGTTATACACAAAAACAGACATATAGGAAAATACAGAAAAAAAATTACAAAGAAAAGAGGGAAAAAAAGAAAAAGAAAAAAAAACACATCCGAAAAAAGAAAAACACACAATCTGAGCTTCCTTCCATCCTTTTGATAAGTATCAAATATCTCCTTCCATTACGTATTTGATTTTCAATCTATAATCTTAAATTCACTCGCTGGTCGTATTGTTCTAACCCCGTCAGTTCACTTTAAACATTTATTCCAATATATTTCCAAAATTTGCTCCAATTTTTCAGAAATTTCTGTTCATCCTGATCTCTTATTTTACCTGTTAATTTATCAAGCTCAGCATAGTTTACCATTCTAATCTGCCAATCCTTTATGTTGGGGATAGTTTCCACTTTCCAATATTGTGCCAACATAATTCTCGCTGCTGTGGTGGCGTAGAGGAATATTGTCCTATCTTCCTTTTTAATTTCTTTATCCATCATTCCCAACAAGAAGGGTTCAGGCCTTTTGGGGAAAGTATACTTAAATATTTTTTTAAGTTCATTATAAATTGATTCCCAAAAGCCTTTCACCTTTTTACATGTCCACCATAAATGATATAGGTCACCCTCCGCCTCGCCACATTTCCAGCATTTCTTGTCCTTTAATCTATACATTTTGGCCAATTTCACAGGGGAGTGGTACCATCTATATAGCATCTTCGAGATATTTTCTCTCAGTGCCATACATGCTGTAAACTTTATGTTACAATTCCAGACTTCCATCCACCTTTTGAAATCAATATTATAACCAAAGTCAATTGCCCATTTAATCATTGCCTCCTTCACCTCCTCGTCCTTTGTGTACCACTCTAATAGTATATCATAGATTCTGGACAGGGTTTTGTTTTTGCCTTCTATTACTTCTATATTAAATTTTGATTTTTTATCATCAAAACCCACCTTCCTCTTATCCTCTTTTAACAAATCATTCACCTGGTGGTATTGCAGCCAACCAGTGAATAAATTTTTTATTTCTTCATAAGGTCTAAGTTTGGGCCCTTGGTCTGTTTTTCTTAACATTTCTTCATAGAAATGTTTATCTCCTCCATATTTATTTTCTTGACCGTTAAAACCTCTATTGGTGAAATCCACCATGGGGTCTTTCTTTCAAGGAGGTTTTTGTTCCTTTCCCATGCTTGGTATAATGGTCCCCTAAAAATATGGTCTAAGAAACTCTTGTGGACTTTCACTTTCCCATACCAAAGGTACAGTTGAGTCCACTTTGGAATTGGAATCTGGCACATTCCTCCTCCATCCTTAGACAAACTGGATCATGCCCTGAGTACATGGAACAATATGGTGAGTGGTCTCAAGGTCCAAGGAGGAAAGGTTAGTGGAGTTGGGTGTGTTTAGCCTGAGGAAGGGATACAGTGGTACCTCTGGTTGCATACTTAATTTGTTCCAGAGCTCCGTTCTTAACCCTAAACTGTTCTTAACTTGAAGCACCACTTTAGCTCATGGGGCCTCCCGCTGCTGCTGCACTACCATTGCACGATTTCTGTTTTCATCCTGAAGTAAAGTTCTTAACCCGAGGTACTATTTCTGGGTTAGTGGAGTCTGTAACCTGAAGCATGTGTAACCTGAAGAGTATGTAACCCGAGGTACCACTGTACTTGAAAGTGGATAATGGAACCAATTTATTCCTCTTACACCCAGTGGCGTAGCGTGGGGGGTGCAGGGGGGGCTGGCCGCACCGGGCGCAACATCTGGAGGTTAGGGTTAGGGGGCACAAATCCACGGGTTAGGGGGCGCAGATTACTTGCCTTGCCCTGGGTGCTGACAACCCATGCTACGCCACTGCTTACACCAGAGGCTAGGACCCCAGTTAACAGATTCAAATGGCAAGAAGAGGATTTTGACTGAACATTAGGAAAAACTTCAATAGCTGTTCAATAGTGAGCAGACAGCCTCGGAGGTCGGGGACTCTCCTGTGCATTTTAATGGTGCCTTCCATCACAAAAATCAAGCACTCCCCAGCAGCTGGGTGCATTGCAGATCCAGCAAAGTATCCTTGCCAGGGCCTGCCCTTGCCACTACAGTGTGCCCATCGATGGTGTAAGGCAGTGAGTGGTTTCTGTATGTCACCATCACAACGCTGTATGCCAGTCACAACCAGCGGTGTTTAAGAAAGCAGCTCTCACCGCTGGAGCTGATCGCCTCTGAGTCCAGAGGGATAAGGTTCAATGAGCTTGGAATAAGAATCAGCACCAGTGGCAGAAATGGGAAGAAAGGGGTCATGTCCCAAGGGGGCAGGAGCTAATCAGAAGGTGTTTTAATGACAAAGATCATTCTTCCAAGCGAGGGTCACTCTAGCTCTTGCTAGTGCCGTGCTTGGCGTTGCATCTTTCTCCATCAATTTACTTATTTGATATTGTACTTCCTTGTCCATTCTCTCCCCCCCCCCAAATAATATTGAAGGAAGGTGTCTCTGATAATAAAACCTTGTGATTCAAATGGCAATTTATCAGGCCTTGGTACCCTACCCCTCTCCCCTAGCACTATGTAATGGATTCAGAAACATAAGAGGCTGTCTTACAATGAGCCAGTTCATCAGACTATCTAGGTCAGTAGAGCAAAGGTAAAGGACCCCTGGACAGTTAAGTCCTGTCAAAGGCAACTATGGGGTTGCGGCATTCATCTCGCTTCTCAGGCCAAGGGAGCCAGCATTTGTCCACAGACAGCCTTCTGGGTCATGTGGCCAGCATGACTAAGCCACTTCTGGTTCAACAGGAAACCGTAATGGAAGCCAGAGTGCATGGAAACGCTATTTACCTTCCCGCTGCAGTGGTACCTATTTATCTACTTGCACTGGTGTGCTTTCAAATTGCTAGGTTGGCAGGAGATGGGACAGAGCAATGGGCGCTCACCCCGTCATGGGGATTTGAACCGGTGACCTTCTGATTGGCAAGTCCAACAGGCTCAGTTGTTTAGACCACAACGCCACCCTCCCTTCATCTAAGTCAGTATTGCCTGCACTGACTAGTAGCATCTCTCCAGGGTTTGAGATAGGGAATCTTTCTTAGACCTACCTGGAGATGCCTGGGATTGAACCCTGTATCTTCTGTGTGCAAAGCAGATGCTCTACCGCTGATCTATGGCCTTTCCCCCAGTCAGGATTCCCATCTGTTTGCCAGCATGTGGTGGGGGCTAGGCCTGGACACGTCTACCATCTTGCAGGCAGTTCTAACCCAGCATTTTCGCTGCCCAAACTCACTCCGTAGAGCTATTCTCAACAGACAGCACCCTGACAGCCGGCAGCTAGCCCTGCCCTTCTCAGAAAAGGAGATGAAAAGTACCCCTCAGCCAGTTTTGCTGGAGGCAAATCATGTGCGCGCGCACACACACACACACACACACACACACCCCACTACCCGGGCTGGAGCCACAACAGTAAATGTCAGACATGTGGGGAGGGAAGATAGATAGCTGGGCATGTCATGCTTGGACCTGTGAGGTCACATGACAGAGTGTCAGCTGTCAAGCAGGGAGGAGATCCTTCTGCAATTACCTGCTTTCACCGCGTATACCCACAGGGCAAATATAAAACGACCAAGGGAAGATAAGTAGTGCAACGCAATACAGACAGAGAGCTGTTACAAGGATTCTGTTGTTGCTCCTTCTGCCTGCCCCCCTGCCCACTTCCCCTACTTCAAAAGCTCGCTTTTACATAGAACATTGTTTAATTTCAATAGGTAATGGCATTCCTTGCCTAAGTGGGTTTGCTGGTGGGGGCCAGGAGGCTGGGGCAGGCAGAGCAACCTGTTACTTTGCTAGACTTTACAGAAACAGGTAACCACAAAGAGGTGGAGGCATTTAGCAGACAATGGAGGCTGCTGCCCATTGGGGCTAGAAAATCAGAAGGCAAGAAGCCCAAGAGTAAGTGGAGCCAGAGCCTATGACAGGCAGAGCCCACTCATTCTGGTTTTGTCCTTATCTTTGCCTCCCCTGCTGAGTTCTACAAAGGCAGCACTGAGACACCGCTCACTGACCCTTCTTCACAGCCTAAACATTTTTATCTTTCTGGAATGTGTATTTGAGCTCTGATAATGCCTTTTGCTTGCCTGGATAGAGGGCAGAGAGGAGTGCATTTCTGTGAAGAAGCAATTCTACATTTCCCCACCCAAGGTTTCATTAGGTGCCAACTCCCTGGGGCCTTGGATGCCAAAGCACCCACAAAATTCCTCACAAAGGCACCTGTCACCCACAAATTTCAGTGCCAGGGCCATGCATGCTGCCTGGCACCCCTGGCCCCGGGCACCCCCAGTCACTCCTGCCTGGTTTGACTGAGAGATTGAGCACTGTCAACTGAAGTTTCAGCTGATTAATCAAATGGGGGCATTTTCAACCAGTGTGATTCTAAAGGGAACCTACTTGACATTCTAAGGGACGTAGGTGGTGTTGTGGGTTAAACCACAGAGCCTAGGACTTACTGATCAGAAGGTCGGCAGTTCGAATCCCTGCAACAGGGTGAGCTCCCGCTGCTCAGTCCCTGCTCCTGCCAACCTAGCAGTTCGAAAGCACGTCAAAGTGCAAGTAGATAAATAGGTACCACTCCGGCGGGAAGGTAAACGGTGTTTCCGTGCGCTGCTCTGGTTCGCCAGAAGTGGTTTAGTCATGCTGGCCACATGACCCAGAAGCTGTACGCCGGCTCCCTTGGCCAATAAAGCGAGTTGAGTGCCGCAACCCCAGAGTCGGCCACGACTGGACCTAATGGTCAGGGGTCCCTTTACCTTTACCTTACCTGACACTCTACAAAACAGCATGCAGCCTGAAATGAAGCTATTCTTCAAGATTCACCCTCCAAGTGTTTGCTGTTTTGTGTGATTTTTTGGTGGAAAAAAGCTGTGTACAGTAGTGGAAAGTGTGCATATATTTTTGCAAAAAAATAACATGCAAACACACCGTATTAGGGAGAAATGCCTGCAAAAAATGTGTTTGTTAGGCCAAGGTGCACAGAAATGAATGTACACTGATCATTATTTTGTGTGTGGGGACTTTTTTTTAAAAAAAGGAAAACTAAAAATGAGAAATAGGGAGAAAACAAAAGTGGCAGATTCTCCCACCTCCACCCATCAGTCTTCTTTTGAGTGGGCTTGGTGAAGGTCCATGGTGCCTAGTGCCCATTTCAATAGTTGGGCAGAATGCAGGGAGGCCAACAGGGGGGAGCCATAGCTAATAGCAGGCAGGACCAACTAATTCTAGTTCTATCTGCATCCTCCTGCTGAGTCTGATAAGGTCGAAACTGAGACTGGGGGATCTGACAGCCAGGGCCACCCCACTGGTCTGGTTGGCAGATGTGTAAACCCAGATAGGGCTGCAAGCTAAGGGCAGCTTTGTTTGAACCTGATAATTTCTTGGTTCTCTTGCATTGCTGTAATAAGAAGTGAGAAAGACATCCTTTTCTTCTACAGGCATGTGGGAACTTTTGCTTGTTAACTTAAGTTGTCCTTGTACAGTGGTACCTCTGGATGTGAATGGGATCCGTTCCGGGGCCCCGTTCGCATCCTGAGTAGAACGCAACCCACGTCTGCGCGTGCGCAGGTCATGATTCGCTGCTTCTGCGCATGCGCGTGATGTCATTTTGAGTGCCTGCGCCTATGTGAGTGGCGAAACCCAGAAGTAAAGCGTTCCATTACTTCTGGGTCACCGCGGAGCGTAACCTGAAAACGCTCAACCTGAAGCATATTTAACCCAAGGTATAACCCGAGGTATGACTGTACTGTAAAAGGTCCAGACCATAAAAGGTCCGTATAGTTAAAGCTATGGTTTTCCCAGCAGTGATGTATGGAAGTGAGAGCTGGACCATAAAGAAGGCTGATCGCTGAAGAATTGATGCTTTTGAATTATGGTGTTGGAGGAGACTCTTAAGAGTCCCATGGACTGCAAGAAGATCAAACCTATCCATTCTGAAGGAAATCAGCCCTGAGTGCTCACTGGAAGGACAAATCCTGAAGCTGAGACTCCAATACTTTGGCCACCTCATGAGGAGAGAAGACTCCTTGGAAAAGACCCTGATGTTGGGAAAGATTGAGGGCACAAAGAGAAGGGGACGACAGAGGACAGGGGACAGTGTTCTCGAAGCTACCAACGTGAATTTGACCAAACTGCGGGAGGCAGTGGAAGACAAGAGTGCCTGGAGTGCTCTGGTCCGTGGAATCATGAAGAGTCAGACACAACTAAACGACTAAACAACAACATGACTATACTTCTTTCAGTGTCCCAAAGAAGCACCTTTCATTGAGGTTTTGTTAATAATGCAAATAATGAAATTTAGTCACTTCAGTTCAATGAATCAGTTAAAAGACAGGTGAGCAATCAACCCCACATACTCTTTAGTCAATTGACAGTCCTGTTTGTGAGCCGTTTTGACCAAACTTGCAAGAGCCAGTGCACTCAAGACCCAAAGCAGCCCAAGAGAGCAAACCCAGTTCTCTCAAAGAAGAGATTGCATCTAGCCATCAACCAAGCTCCCATGCCAAGCAGCGAATAATCAACATTCTGGAACAGGGGAAAGTGCCCTAACTGATTCCCTTCTTTGATTATGACATGGTTGTGAAGTATGTGGTTTTTTTACTCAACTGGTTGCTGTTTTTCGATATTGTCACTCACTGCTCATGCTGCCCCATCTAGTGGTAGCAAGGAGTAATACCAACAACCTCTCTAGGGTCCTGTTAAAACTAAAGAGATCAATGGGTAGAATATTTTCAGGGTGATTTCTCCCTCCCTCCCACTTGCATCTCCACCTTCTGTGTTCATTTTTTATTTAATCCATCTACCAGTTTAGGGTAATTAAATAAGCACATTTCCATATGCAAGGAGAGATTTTTGTAGCAAGGATGAAAAGACTCCTGGTTTCAGCTTTAATGCAGAAGAAACCACACACGCAAGACAACAGCAATATGCTGGTTTGGAAGGCAGGATGCGATCACAATTCCAGTAAAGGCACAATGGTTTAAGTGGAAATGACTGGTATTGATTCTGGCCGACAAGAGGCCAGCAGAAGTAAAAATAAGCTGCTCTCAGTTAACCTGCATTGATTGGAATTAAAAGTGTTGGGGTTGGGGAGGGAAACAGACCTGCCCGGACTGTAAGTCTACATTCTCAAGTCAGAAACCAGCAGTGAGTGGCAACAAGTGTTTGAGTGTGGAAGAGGAAATGGCTGGTTTTAAAGTGCGGTCATACTCCAATAAATGAAAGGTGGGGAGTCCATTTGTAAAGGAAGCGCTTTATGGTAGCAGTTTGGTACTAGATGCTGCCAGAGGTGAGCAATGAATGTGTCCTGCTTAAAGTGGAAGCCCAGCTGGGTGGGACAAGAGAGAGAGAGAGAGAGAGAGAGAGAGAGAGAGAGAGAGAGAGAGAGAGAGAGAGAGAGAGAGGTCCTCCTCAGTGTTCAGTGGCTGCTGTTGGTGGCTGGTCCTCTTTGGGACAGGTAGTTCAGGGCTTCCTGTCCTGCTTTACTGCCTGAGGCAAAACAGGAAGGTGTCGCCACCACCTGCTGCTACCCTGCCCAAGTCTTGCTTACTAGGGTTGTGGGCAGTGGGTTCTGTTTTTTTTTTTTTTATAAATTTTTATTGAGTTTTCAAATTTTTTATAGACAAACACACTCACACAGACACCAAACACAGAACAATACATATATAATTTTCATTACCCTCTTTCCTTGACTTCCCCACATCTCTCCTTCCCACATTCCAATTTCTATAGTTAATTCAGCAAGTTATTTCCTCTTCTCTCTATTATATTGTTATCCTCTGTTCTTTATATTTAGCATCTCTTGTTAGACTCAAATTTACTTATAAATTTTTACACATTAACTCCTTTCTCTAAGGTCGACCTATCTTCTCTCACACGAATCCTCCCTTTTTATATTAAACAAAACATATCTAAATTAAAAGATCATAAATCAAAAATTCTTACTATTCTACTCTCCCCCTCCCTCCCTGGCCCAGTTTCTGTCCCTTTCCACATTACTATTCTAAAAAATCAGTCTCAGCCCGGATTTCTCACATCCGAGGCTCTCAAGCCCCAGTTAGTCTTTCCCCGTCTATTTTGTTGCTTATTGGCCTTCAATTCTCGAAGGAGTTGTGTCCCAAGCTCCTTCTTCTTTCCTTCCGCCAAAGTCAATAGCATTTGCTGCCAAGGATCTGCCAGTCTCCCATGCTCAAACTTAAAGAAGGGGTCCCAATCATACTTGTTCTTTCCTTCCACCGAGTCAGTCCATAGCAATTGCCACCAAGGGTCTGCCAGTCTACCATACTCAAACTTGAGGAAGAAGTCCCAATCATGTTTGTTTATTCTTTTATGTTCCAGTATTTCAAATGTTCCAGGGGCTTCTTCCTTTGTCCTTCTCTCCTTTTGCAAATTTACGGTACACTGGTCCTGTTCATCAAGTCCTTTATTTTCTGAAGCTGTAGGCTTTTGGTTGGTACTTTCCCTCTGAACGTCCTCTCCTTCTTCTTCGTCCTCTCCTCCTATTTCCAAAGCTGTCTCTTCTGTTTCGGCTGCCGGGTTGTTTCCCAACTTTTTGTCGTCAGCAGAGTTGCACAATTTCAGATTCAAGGTCACGAGTTGTTTGCTCATATCTGCAGTCTTTTCTTGTAGAATTCCCACGAGAAAGAACATCCTTTCAATCTCTGCCAGTAATTTTCCTTCTGCTGCCATTGCAATATCTTTGGTTCCCTCCAGGGGGATTACCAGTCCAATAGTTCTTTTTCCAACAGTTCGTTACTTTGTTATTCACAAATACTTTGTTTCCAATCAGTTCAGATACAATATGTCGCCTTTAATCCAAAAAAGATTTTCTAAGTATCTCAATTCCAGCCTTTAATCGCCCGTTTGACAGCTCTTTTGACAGCTGTCAAACTTTCTTCTCCTTTTCCTCAGGCTCACACGCAGGACCCTCCCGGGTCCAGAATGGGGGGGGGGAATTACATAAAAACTTCTAATGTTCCTCTCTCCTCTCCAGCACAATAGCTTTTTAATCCAATTCGTGCGAGTTATCTTTCTAAGCACAAAAGTCTTTCCACCTCAGTGCTTCTCTCCTTGCTTAAATCTTTTTGTGGGGGGGGGGAGTGTGGACTTCCTTTTAGCACATCCCCCGGTCGTACTCCGATCAAAGGTAAAATTTTAGTATCAAATTTCCATTTTACTCACGGGTTCTTTATTTCAGTCCAAATTTCAGGAAGGAAGACAGCGCTCTCCGGCCATGGCTCGCGGCTTCGCTCCACCGAGGTAGCGATGGACTCTCAGCACCGCGCCGCACCCCAGTCCACTCCGCAGCCTTTAAAAAGGCTCTTCGCGGGTCGGGGAGGGCGTTTAAGGTGCCCACCGAGTCACCAAGTCCGCAGGCTTCAGCGCCTGCAGTTTTTAAGGGTCCCCGTGTCGCCGGCACGGCAAGACCCGTCCTCAGCGGAGCCGATTCCCTCCGGAGCTCGGAGGGAATCCGCCATTACCGGATCGCGCTATCCCGGAAGTCCGTGGGCAGTGGGTTCTGGGTTTTAGCAAGTTCTCATGGGATCTCTTTGGAACCCAGAACCCGTTGCTGCAGCCACTTCTCCTCACTTCTCTGGTGGTGGGTGGGATGTCTGGGGAGGCGCACATTGACCCTAAGGAGGAGAAGGCTGCTAGCATCACCCTCTGGACTGATAGTAAGTAAGAAGGTAGGCAGAGGAAGGGTTAGAGCTGAGGTTGGTGGGACAATGCCCCTTTCACCCTAACTGACCATCCTCCGCTGGTGGCTACCTGCAGATTATTAAACACCTTGCTCAATGAAGCATAGTTGCTCCACTCTCTGTTGTTGTTATTTTGCTGGTTGTTGAAGAGCCTTTAAAAAAATTATTCTCTCTCTTTAATTGTTTTCTGTTGCTTTATGGAATTGTAATGCCATGTGTGTCTGTAGACAAACACTGGCTGCCTCAGCCTGAAGTGAGATGAGTACCGCATCCCACAGTTGCCTTTGACTGGACTTAACCATCCAGGGGTCCTTTACCTCTCTCTATATATAACCGAATGCCATGTGCAATGTGGTAAACCAACTTTGAGTGGTGTTTCTACCCCAGAAAGGGCATGCAAATGTTTTAATAAATACAACAGGCCAATGTCGGGGAAGCTCCCCAAACACCTTGGAATTCTACTGACTCAATAACAGAAGAGGTACTATTGTCTATCTCTGGCAGCCCACCTCTTGCATTGTGGTTAGGAAAGGACAAGAGAGTTGCTTCCATGAAGTGATTATGGGGATCCCAATGACGCAGTGTAGTGATGGGTGCCTTCCGCGCATGGCTAATGCGGACACATAATCAGCCAGCATCATCACAGCTGGTAGAGGGGAGCAGCTTAGTTGCCAGAGATTGGCTGTGACAGTCATTACTGCAATATTAGTGTGTGCGTTTTCCTACTGGTATTATTATAATATTGGCATTGCTGCATTTGCCAGGGAATAGGAGAAATATCAGAGCCCATCTAAATACAATGGTGTAGCTGGAAGGGGCTGCAACTCAGTGAGGCAGCATATGCTTTGCATGCAGAAGGTCCTGGGTTCAGTCCCCCAAAGTGCCAGGTAGGACTGGGAGAGCCTTGCCTGAAACTCTGGAAAGCTGCTGCCAGGCTGTATAGACCACCCAGAACTAGATGGATTTGATTCAATGTATAAAGCAGTGTCTCCTGATTTTTGAGGCAGAGTCCATCTTCACTGAACATTAGAATCAGGTTGTCAATCTGTTATAAGATTTAATCTGTCCCTCAGCCACCTCTGCTTTTCCTCCTCCTGGAGATCTGTCTGGTAGCCTTATAGTATTGGGCCATTTGGTCTGGGGAATAAGCATGTGGGTTAGGATAGCCCTTCCTCTCCCATCCCCTTCCTCTCTCTCTCTTTTTCCCCCCTTTCCATTTTGGAAGAACCCCAAATGGGCTTCCCGGCACAATTAATGGGCCAGTGGCTCGCCATTAAAGCACTGACTAATCCTGGAATCACAGACCTGATGTCTCTATAGGCAGCAATAAAGTTTTCTGTAACCTCAACTCTTCCTCCTTTAATGGCTTTCCCCTGTGCCATTAGCTTCAGTGCACAACTTCCCCTGCCTGCAGAATGGCATGACTCTTTCCAAAGCAGGCTTGGCAGCAGCAGAGAGCAGAGAGGTGAACATATAGCTTCTCTCGGGAGACTTCACTCCTTGCACCCTTTATCCCTCTCAACCAGGGCTTTGCAACTGGAGATGGAAAACTTTGCTCAGGGCTGCTGTTTTTACTACTGTCCTAGAAGCAGTAATAAATTTGGTGCATAGTGAGAAGGAGCTGCAGCTTAGTGTGGCTGTGCACAAATGTTTTGCATGTAGAATGTCTAAGGTTTCTTCTGTTTGATTTTTATTTTCCTGTTTCATTTAGGCTGAGCTGGCTCAGTTGGTAAAGCATAAGACTCTTAACCTCAGGGTTGTGGGTTCGATCTCCACATTAGGCGAACAATTTCAGCATTGCAGAGGGTTGGACTAGATGACCCTCGTGGTCCCTTCCAACTCTACAATTTTGTAATTCTAAGGAACATAAGAAACTGCCTCACCCCATGGTAAGGCAATAGCTGGATTATTGCAATGCACACTATGTGAGGATTCCCTTGCGTTTGATCCAGAAGCTGCAGTTAGTGCAGAAAGCTGCAGAATAACTGCTGACAAGACTGAGGCGTTGTCAGCATATAACACTTGTGCTCCGAGATTTGTAGTGGCCAGGTTCAAGGTGTTGCTATTAGCACAGAAAGCCCTTAGCAACCTGGGACAAGTTTACCAGTTATATTTCTCATTTTAATTTAAAATTACCTAATTCATACTTCCCCCAAACTATACATAAGCCAAAGTACAACTATCCTTTGAAAGTGACACTTTTATGAATTTTGCAGTGCGGTTCTCCAAGCAAAAAAATGTCTGTTAGGGGGAAATACGCATTTTTTAAAAAATCATATATACACCATGTATTTTCTTATGCAAAATTGCTCACCAAAATTATGTATGAAAGTTGTTTTTGGAAAAATGCTCAGTAAAATGTTCCATTTGAAATTCCCTCACATTAAATATTAGACAGGGGCAGTCTCTATTGTCCTTTCTACACCTTCTAAAGACCTCATTCTTTCAACAAGCCCTTTAAGTAAAAACCTTTTTCCCAGCCCACATTTGTGCTGGAATTATTTTAAATTATCTCTTGTGCTTATTTAATTTTTTTTTTATAAAAAAAGTAATGTTTTATCACACTGATGTGTTTCCCACTCTGGGCTTCTTTAGAAGGCAGGACAGGATTTAAATTTAGCATTAACAGCAAATGAATTAATGAATTAATGAATATGAACTTTTGTGAGTACATTTCTAAATTTAAAAAATTGCTGATAGAGATATGAATAGAACTTAAAATTTGGAAAATGAGAAACTAAGAGATACCATCAATAACAGATTGATCTACAGTGGTACCTCGGGTTACAGATGCTTCAGATTACACATTTTCGGGTTGCACACTGCGCTGAACCTGGAAGTACCAAAATGGGTTACTTCTGGGTTTCAGCGCTCACGCATGCACAGAAATGCTAAATCACGCTTTGCGCATGTGCAGAAGTGCCGAATCGTGACCCATGTGTGCGCAGACACAGCGCTGCAGGTTGTGAACACTGCTGGTTGTGAACGTGCCTCCCGCATGGATCACGTTTGCAACCCAAGGTTCCACTGTATTTTGCTTTTTATGGAGGTACGCAAGGGTCCACAGTCCTTGCACCATTTTTCCAAAGGTTAAAAGTGTGGCACTTAGTATAACAACTTCAGAGTGCCACCTTTCTTTCCCTTTTCCTTTTTAAAAATCACTGGATTCATCTATACCTAAAAGGGTGAGAGAGGTATAGATAGAGTCATGCAATCTAGTCAGATCTGAAATACAAGTTGCACAGTATGTTGATTTCAGTATTAATAAAATAGCATGCTGTTGTTGTTGTTTTTTTTAAGTTGCTTGTTCTCATCAGCTATTCCAATGCCTTTGTATTCTCATTCTCCAGAGCCCTGAGGAGGTCAGCACAGTTTGACCCTTTTCTTGAGTAACTGGCTACAATGCAAACAATTGTAAAAAGACGTGAGACTTATTGGGGTTGTAGCCAACTGAGTCCTATGTAGAGTAGACCCTTTGAAATTAAGAAAACCAAAGCTATCCATATGTATTAACTTAATAGGCTTTCTGTGAGTAGGACCAGCACTGGATGGCACCCACAGGTTTGTTTTTAATGACAAGTGGCAAATTCAGAGAAAGAATCCTGAGTATCTCTCCAGGGATCAAGGTCTCACAGACTCCAGGACCAGCTCCTGGTTTTGGTGGACTCTGAGGCAAGTTGCCCTCATTGGGTCTGTCTGATTGGGCCCAACTCCTATCACTATTGTCCAACCAAAAGCCCCCAGCCATTCTTTCTGGAAACAACTTTCCAGAGGGAGAACAAGAAGGCAATGTTGCTTCATCTTACTCTCTCTGGGAGTCTATAGGCTGCAGTGGATAGATTTCATCTCCATTTTTCCTGTGGAAGTCCCAGAGAGCAAACCTAGCGAACTCAGTCAGCTTGCTCAGAAAGAGCTCTATGAGGTGGGAGTCCAACAACATAAGAAGGGCCACACATACTTTCACATCCACACCTTTCCTTCCTCCTGTTTGCTCCAAATTCTTCCGCAATTTCTCTTCTTTTCCATTCATTTTCTCTTTTGGCATGAGTGAGTTGCAAAATGCCCCATAGGCAATAGCCCAATGCACAATCAATCAGTCAGTCAGTCAGTCAATCAATCAATCAATCAATCAATCAGCACATCACCAGGATTGTCCAACAGTGGCACTGGGGAACTGAGAATTTGTTACTTGTGGTGTCAGGAAAAGTGGATTATGCACATAAACAAAGAAGCCATCATTGAGTCTATGGGGAAAGCACTTCTAAAACTTCCTTAACAGAGATCATTAAATATACATGTTCTTGGTGGCTGGCCATATATCCTCATTAGAGTCTGCCATCAGCTGAAATGTTCAAGGAATCTTCTCCTATCACCTCCAAAGAGACGTGAGCTGAGCATGGCCCAAAAAAGTAAACAGAAACTTGAGCTGAAATGCACTCAGGGAGGGGTAAAAATCCCTCAGCAACTTCTTCTACATCAAATTTGCTTGCTAAACTTAATATTCACATTCTCCTAATTTGATCCCCACCCTACCTCCCTAAAATATTGTTGGATTTACACATTTCAGGAAGGGGGGAGGAAAACAAAATAATTTAACACCTTGAAACTTAACGAGATTCTAAACACAATGCTCACTTTGAATTTTCGATTTTGTGCTGAATTGTGAATTAATTTACACTTCTTGGCTGCTTCCTAAGTACATAGCATATAATATTATTTACTATTATTTATTTCATTAAAATTGTACACCTTTCGAAACAAACCTCGCAGTGGTTTTTTAAAAGATAGGTAATAGTACTATAGGGACGCGGGTGGCGCTGTGGGTTAAACCACAGAGCCTAGGACTTGCCAATCAGAAGGTCGGCAGTTCGAATCCCCGCGATGGGGTGAGCTCCCGTTGCTCGGTCCTTGCTCCTGCCAACCTAGCAGTTCAAAAGCATGTCAAAGTGCAAGTAGATAAATAGGTACCGCACCGGCAGGAAGGGGCTTAGTCGTGCTAGCCACATGACCAGGAAACTGTACACCGGCTCCCTCGGCCAATAAAGCGAGATGAGCACCACAACCCCACACCTTCTTGTCAGAACCCTCACACCTTCTTCCTGTAGCAAGTGCTTACTGGATGCCCTCTCTGATTGGTGCCCAGTGCAGAGGAATTGGTTGCAGTGCCCTAAAACTACCGTTTTGTATGCAAGTTTGCTTAATCCTCCTATGCTTTGGGGTTCATAGCTGATCCAAATGGCTATTAAGAAAGTTGAAAAACTGTTGTTGTTGTTGCCTTCCTAAGCATAAAGTCCTATTTTACAGCCAGAGAACACTGAGTCTCAGCGAAATGTGCTATGCCCATGGATTGATCTGGAAGACCAAATTACTCAAGTTCTACCAATAAATCTACCTCAAGCAAAGTGCTGTTTGGTGCCCCCCAACAAACACATTGCTCACCTTATGGCAACACTGCCAGATGGATGGGAACCCTTGGTTCTAAACTTCCCACAATGCTGCACAGCACCACACTTTCCATTACTCTGGGAAATGTTAAATGTTGTGTGTGCAGAAAATAGCCAGTGGTACAAGGGTAGAATTTGCACTCATTGCTCTGCCCCTTTTGCCTCTGGTCCCACCCACCACTGGTGTGTGGCCCTTCGAGGGGTTGCCCAGAAAGGAATGTGGGCCCTGGGTTGTAAAAGGTGGGAATGTAGGCCACCTGTGATGTAACTAGATCAGGTTCCTGGGTCTGCGGCAAGTGGCCTCAGTGGAGTGCGTATTCAAAGTACAATTAAGTGAGTGAATTAGTGGCAGCCTATGAGAATGATGGGGACGCGGGTGGCACTGTGGGTTAAACCACTGAGCTTAGGGCTTGCCAATCAGAAGGTCGGTGGTTCCAATCACCGTGACGGGGTGAGCTCCTGTTCTTTGGTCCCTGTTTCTGCCAACCTAGCAGTTCGAAAGCATGTCCAAGTGCAAGTAGATAAATAGGTACCACTCTGGCAGGAAGGTAAAGGGCGTTTCCATGTGCCGTTCTGGTTCGCCAGAAGGGGCTTAGTCATGCTGGCCACATGACCCGGAAGCTGTATGCTGGCTCCCTCGGCCAGTAAAGCAAGATGAGCGCCACAACCCCAGAGTTGGTCACGACTGGACCTAATGGTCAGGGGTCCCTTTACCTTTATAAGAATGATCTGCTCACATCTACATTTGTCCTGCAGAAGTTTCTCAATGTGGCCAGTGACCCTCAGCGGCTGCTTTCAGTCTCCAAATCTCCCTTATGCTTAGGTCAAGGGGCGATGGGTTCCTGTCCATTGGACTCCAGCTTTGGCGCCAAGTTCCTAAGTGAAAGTGACGTCCTGCAATCCCAGGGGCTTGCTGCCCCATTTATCTCAATAAGAGGAACGGCATTCTGGCCTGTGATTCATGAGTTGTGCCATGTTCTCCTGCTCGGTGACACCAGTGTGTTTTCTGCATCGGTGCCTCTTCTGCTCTGCAGAGCCCCCACAGGACTCCCATCACTTACTGGAACAACGTTTCCCATCTCAAAAACAGAGGCAATAGGAGGATCAGCAAGTCTGCAATCAACTGTTTCCCTAAAAACTCCTTTGAGAAAACACAACGTGTTTTTTTTCTTGTGTGACTGACAGGTTAGAAAGACTTACAACACAGTCTTATGCATGACTACTCAGGTGTTCTTATGTTCGTGAGCAAGTCGAATGGATACAGACTTTGTTAGCAAGTTGAATGGATACAGACTTTGTTAGTGGCACTTAGTTTGCATTGCAATCAATGGGGGCTTTGAGTTAAGTGATTATCAAGTGTGACCCAGTGTGACCCAAGTTCAACTAACTTATGCCACATCCACACCAGAAGGACATAAAACGAGCCTGCTGAATTAGGCCAATGGCACATCTAATCCAGCCTCTTGTTCTCACAGCAACCATTCAGATGCTCATGGGAAGCCAGCAAGCTGGACATGAGCACAGGAACACTCTGCCCACCTGCGATTCCCAGCAACTGGTTTTCAAAAGCATTGCTGCCTATGGCTGTGAAAGTACAACATAGCCATTGTGCTTAGTAGTCATTGATAGTTGTGTCTTCCATGAATTCACCTAATCCTCTTTCCAAAGTTGGTGGCCACCACTGCCTCCTTTGAGAGTGGGTTCCATAGTTTAGCTATATGCATACATCTAAGACACTCCTATACCACTTCAATAGACATGGCTCTGCCTCTCACAAACAATTCTAGGAAGCTTCATGACAGAGGAAGGATCAGGGCTGCCCCAAGACATTTTGGCACCCAAGGCAAACCCCAAAATGATGTCCCTCCCCCTCCCCACCAGGGAAGAAGGGGTAAGTGAAGATCTACATCAGGAACAAGGGGTGGGGGAGAGAAATAAGCACCAGGACCCTGTTGCCTGAGATGGTTACCTCACCTGGCCTCAGGCATAGGCTGGCCTTGGGTAGGATGTAGACAGATGCATGAGGATATCAATGGCTAATAGCCATGAGTACGTTCCACTGCTACTGCCAGGGGCAGTGTGCATTTCTCTGAATTTTGCAATGTAAAAACCAACAACATGCAAAATAAGTGTGAATAGGTAAAAACCAACAACATGCAAAATAGGTGAATAGTGTGCAAAGGCTTACATATCGATGAAAACACCATACATGATTGCATTAGTTTTGCAAAATAAATAGTTTGCCAAAAAAAAAAAGAAACACAAACCAAAATACTTAGGAAATCTCACGTAGAATTTAAAACAGCAACAACTTCAAAGTGATGTGGAGGTGATAGGAAAATGAGAACCTGAGAGAAATTCAAACCACCAGATTCATCCATCCCTTCTCTGTATACTCAGAGGAACTGGCATGTTCTTTATAATCTTCCCACTTACTCCAGGAGGACTGACCCTTAATACTGAGTACACGCTCAGGGGCTAAACCCGTTTCAGTTTGGCCTGGGTATGATGACCCATTTCCCCTGACTGACTCTTTTTTTTTTCCAGAGACAAGATGAGGGAGGAAGGGAAGGAGGGGGGAAGGCAGGGAGGAATCGCCAGCCACACTGCAGTGCTGACCTTCTCCGAGACGTGGCTCCAGAGAGCCGAGGGCCATAAATCATCCGAGGCAGAGTTTTCTCGTAAATGGTTTCCATTTTGCGTCTCTTTGGGGAGGGATGCCTCCGTGTGATCTATAGCACAGAGACGGCTGTCCATTTTCCCAGAGATGTGCCCCTCCCATTGGGGTCTCTCTTCCACCCCTCCGCCTTCTTCTTCCACTTTAATGCCTGTTTGAAAGCAGTGCCAAAGATGCTCGTTGTCAATCTGAGAGACTGAGCTTATGGCCTGCGCTGGAGGTGGTGCCCTGTAAGGGACATCAATTCTTACTTGAGCAAATGAGCCTGCTGGCCAGGCCCAGGTTTTTTCCTGCCTTAGGTAAATTAGGGAGCCCTCAATTCCCCTCTGACTTTGCAGAAGATGCCAAAGAATTCCCTCCCACTTAGCTTGGGGCTCTCTATCAGTGTGCATTGACTGCAACAGGACTGGTGCCTCCTGAATGGTGGCAAACAGCTGCCTAGTCCACTTATGCAAGCAACAAGGAACCCTGCAGCCTTCCAGTTGTTGCTGGACTACATCTCCCATTATCCCTCACCATTGGCCCTGGTAGCTTTGGCTGTTGGGAGCTGGGGTCCAGCAACATCTAAAGGCTCACAGGTTCTCCACCTCTAGCTTAAGGCAGCCTGGCCCTACCTGGAAGAAACGTCATCACTTTACCCGGGTATAGCTTAGGACCAAACTGTATGCTTAGAAAAAGAAAACGGGGCAATGATCAGAATTAGTGCCATACTATGTGAGCAGGGACTCCTCTGCATCATCAGTAGTGGGGTTAGGTAACTTCCTCTTTAGGTGCTATCCTGCTCACTTACTTCAAAATGAGGGGGGGAAGACTTATTCTGATGTCTTTGCCTATTTTCCACCCACCCCACTTTGCTCATATTGCTGAGAGAAATGATAGACTTTTGCTCCCCAAAGTCCTGCCTCATGGTCTCAGTGATTCTCCCCCCTTCCCCAGCCATGTTGCTTTTTGCAGCAGGAAGAAATCTGCCTCCTGGCCATTTGAGAAGAGGGGTTCAGCAGAACTGTGGACTAGAGGGAAGCATTAAAGGATGCTGGGCTGAACAGATGATGGCTATGATCCACCTCTAGTGTCAGAGGCTGTGTGGGGCTGGGGAATGTCCCAAGGGCCAGACTGAAGGCCTGCAGGGCCACATTCGGATTCTGGAGCTGAGGTTCTCCTTCCCTGAACAATAAAATGTTCACCTTGCTCACCTTGCAGGGCAGATTAGGTACATCATTCTACACACCATAGCCCCAAGCCTGATTGCTCCCCCTCAGCTCCTAATGTTTTACAAAACAATCAAGGTAAATATGATCACACACAACTGAGTCTTGAATGCAAAGTGTATTCAGGCCTTTAGAATATTTGGTCACCTACCTGTAGCTGAGGCAGACCGGGGGGGGGGGGTTATTCCTGTTCTCCCCAAACATAAGAAGCTGCCTTATACCAAGTCAGACTCCTAGTCCATTTACCACATTGCTGTCTAATTTAGCCTTCATGGGCCTGGGGGCACATTGGGAAATTAAAGAAAATGTCACTGGCACCACAAAACATGCATTCCACGGGGAGGGGGGGAATATGGTCCTTGGAACTGCCTCCCCCTGCCAGCAAAAAGAGCAGGCAAAACAACAGCACCCACCACAGAAAAATTAAACACAGACAAACAAAAAAGTGTGGGTGCAAGCTGGATACTTTAGTTCTATAACAAAAGGCATCGTCTCTCTGGGGTTGGGGGGCATTTGCATTGCTAGATGAAGATGCTGGAGATTCAACCTGGGACCTTTTGCAAGGAAACCAGCAGTTCTGCCACTGAGCTTTGACACATGTGCTATGCAATGTACTTTTGAAGTATTATTATTAAATGAGAACCCAAAGCAGGTAACCAATAGCTTTAAAAAAAAAAATTCTTAGAATGGGTGCAGGGAACATGTGGCCCTCCAGATGTCAATGGACTCCAACTCCCATCAGCCCCATCCAGTTTTGCCAAAGGTTAAGGGTGATAGGAGCTGTAGTCCAGCAACATCTGCCAAGGCAAAGGTTCCCCATCCTTGCCTTAGAACAACACGGTGATGCCCATAAAACAGTTTGTAAACTAGAAACATGGAAGCATATTAGCTTGCTTTCTGGCAGAAAAAAAGCCTGTTGGCCATTTTTAATTCCCCAGAGACAGAGTCTGCTTGGTTTCCCTTGGAAGAGAGTCCCATAAGCATTACATCAGAAAATAAACCAAGTAACAAGTCACCATCAGCCTGACCTTTAAAGAAGGAGGCTCATTTACAGCCTTGTCTTTAAGCACTAGCCTAGTTATGGGATGAGGGTGGCGCTGTGGGTTAAACCACAGAGCCTAGGATTTGCCAATCAGAACGTCGGCAGTTCGAATTCCCACAATGGGGTGAGCTCGGTCCCTGCTGCTGCCAACCTAGCAGTTCGAAAGCACGTCAAGTGCAAGTAGATAAAGAGGTACCGCTCCGGCGGGAAGGTAAACAGCGTTTCTGTGCACTGCTCTGGTTAGCCAGAAGCAGCTTAGTCATGCTGGTCACATGATCTGGAAGCTGTACGCTGGCTCCCTCGGCCAATAAAGTGAGATGAGTGTCGCAATCCCAGAGTCAGCCACGACTGGACCTAATGGTCAGGGGTCCCTTTACCTTTACCTTTACCTAGTTACCATAGGTGCCCTGGAACTCCATGTAGGCGAGTCAGCAGTCTGGTAAAGGTCCGGAGCAACCTGTCCCTCCCCTAGGGATCAAACCTAGGACATTCTGTATGCAAAGCATGTGTTCCACCACTGAGCTGCACTTTTCCTCTCAAAGAATGGGAGGGGTGCTTCCCAGGGCTAGGACTCACACCACAAACTTCATGGATTGGCTCCCTAACCATGTAGCCACAGCTGAAGTCCCTTTCTGACATTCTAATCACTACCTGCACGGGCATTAATCACCATTCAAATCAGTCATTAAGTATGCTACTGGAGGGGTCAGTCAAATTGCATTAGGAGTGGGATCTACTGGTTTTGTGCACACACAGCAGCTGCTTGCCTTTTCTGCTGGACTTAGATGCCCTCTGCTGGTTTCATTTTTCTTTGCATCCAATTGTGCAAAGGAGTTTGAAGCTAAGCTGTTCCCCACATAGAAACGTCTACGCTTTCACTCAAGCCGTATTTTGATTGTATTTTGTACTGATTAATTCCCCCATGACCAAGGTCTTTTCTTCTTGTTCCAGGACTGTGCCTTGCAAAAAACACAAAATAAAACAAAACAACAATCTTACCTGCTGCAGAAACTGTAAGCAAAATCTCTTTGGATTTTCTGCTCATCTGATTCAGCCTGTAAGATAAGATTTTCACAATGCACAACTGCAAAACAACGAGAAAGTCTATTGGACCCAGGGGAATTAATTGGTACATAATATGATTGAAATACAGGTCAAGCAAAAGTATGGATGAGCCCTTCTACTGAGTTAGACCATCAGTCAATCATAGTTGAGTACTACCCTCAGGGACTAGCTGAGGCTATCCAGGGTTTCAGGCTGAGGACATTCCCAATCCTAACTGGAGATGTTGGGGAATGAACCTGAGACCTTCTGCATTCAAAACAGTTTATTTGCCACTGATCTGTGACCTTTCCCCACCTTCAGCTCCTGCAGCTGAGCTGGTCCTGCCATACAGCAAACTGAAGCAACAGATTGGTGCCTCTGGGACCATATGACACCAGTCCTGAAAGACTTACATTGGCTCCCAGTACACTTCTGAGCACAATTCAAAGTGTTGGTGCTGACCTTTAAAGCCCTAAATGTCCTTGGCCCTGTATCCCTTCGAGAAATGAGGTTACAGGGAACCAGGCAGAGGGCTTGCTGTGACCTCACTTTTCAGTAGTAGCACCCTCCCTGTGGTATGCTGTCCCATCAAAGGTCAAGGAAATAAGTAACTATACAACCTTTAGAAGACATCTGAAGGAAGTCCCTTATAGGGAAGTTTTTTAATTGTTAATGTTTTATTGATTTTATATATGTTGGAAGCAGCCCAGAGTGCCTGGGGCAACCCAGTCAGATGGGTGGGGTACAAATAAAATTATATTATTATTAATAATAATAACATTAAATAACTTGAAATAAAATATATAAACTGCTTTTAGACACTTATTACATAGTCATGTATGAGTTTTCCTCTCCCCACCTATAGGACTGCCTGGGTGCTGGGAGAAGCCAACGTTAAAGGGCACCTTTGGTTACTCAACAGCTGAAACAAGCAAATTATTTTCAGTTGTAAAGTGGGCAGTGCTGACTTGCATGGTTAACTCTGTGTTACTATACTTGTATTTAATATTCACAGGAAAATGCCGAACACTGGTGCCTGTTTTTAACAAATGGTACACAAATGGTGCAAGGGACTGTGATCAGTTCTGTGTGTGCAAATGTCTTATGCAAGAGGGATAAATGATGTACTAATGCCATGAAATTAGTACTAAGGGGGCAACCCCCTTCAGTCCCAGTGGTCCCTGCCACCCCAATAAATGTCCAATATGCTTGGAGGGGGAGTACCAATGGTGCTGTAGTGCCATAGGTTTAACCCCACATGTATCCCAAGGTTCAGGGAGCTTCCAAACCAGTGTTTTACTGAGGATTCATGCTGATAGGTTCACACAAAACTTGTGCAGAGGTCTTACAGTGTTGCCTGTATACTGAACATTGATCCTGATATGTTTGTGCCAGCTAGGGGTTGTTATCCCGCACCTCGCAGTGCAATTTTCCATCCCTTTCTTATTGGACTATTTGTAGCTAGAAAAGTGATGGGATAGTTGCACTGGAAGGGCAAGATAGCAACAAAAATTTAGTGTGAATTTTGCTCATCTTGATAAACCCTCAGCCGCTAAAGTTTCCAGCGGGAAGGACATAATCAAATAGATACACAAGTGACCAGAAGAGGTTTAAAGGTGTTTCATAGGTTCATTGTATGCTGCAGATCAGCAGTATTCTCCTTTCTGAGTGGTGGTTGGGGGCACTGTGGTAAATTCTGAAGTCCCCACAGCTGAAGGAAAGTCCAAAAATGCAGGCAGCTGTGTTGAGATATGTGTTTGACATGCTGGGATACAACTCAGCTTGTCTAGAGGAGGGTAGGTCTGCACAGGGAGAAAGTAGATGATGAGAGGAACCTCCAAATTTACTATCCTTTTTTTTTTAAAAAAAAAATTATTAGATTTTCCACAATGATAACAAAAACCACAAAACAGAATGATACACAAAAAAAGAAAAAAAGAAAAATACATCACCGAACAAAAAAAGGAAAAAAGAAAAAGAAAAAAGGAACAATAAACAGATAAACAATAACAACAAACTTAATTCTTTACAAATCCAACCTTTTAAACATCTTGGTTGACTTCCTCTAGTCCCTCCCTTCTGAGTTTCCTTGCAGTTGAAGGTAACAGCTTTCCAATATCATTATTAAACTAAAACAATTTCCAATTATAGTCCATCTTAGTCACATTTCTTAATATTCTAAATCCCATTTATTTAATTATAGCTTAGTTAATTATAGCTAATCCTAGGCCTATTTGTTTCTTTCAAGTAATTTCTAATTTTTTATATTACAATATAATATTTTATATCACAATATTACAATATTTGTTCAAATAGGCCTTAAATTTCCTCCAGTCCTCTTGAAACTCCTCTTTTTTCTGGTTGCGGATTCTTCCAATCAGGTGAGCTAACTCCAAAAAGTCCATCATCTTCATCTGCCAATCTTCCACTGTTGGTAGTTCTTGTGTTTTCCAATTTTTAGCAAGTAATATTCGGGCGGCTGTTGTGGCATACAAAAATAATTTAACATCTTTCTTGGGCAATTCCAAACCTATTATTCCAAGAAGAAAGGCCTGTGGTCTCTTAATAAATGTATATTTCAACATTTTTTTCAGTTCATTATATATCTTCTCCCAGAAGTCTTTCACCTTGGGACAAGTCCACCACATATGGAAAAAAGTACCTTCTTTTTCTTTACATTTCCAACAAAGCTTATCACTATTGTGATAAATCTTTGCTAGTTTTACAGGGGTTAAGAACCATCTATACATCATCTTCATAATATATTCCTTTAACATCGTACATGCAGTGAACTGAACCCCTTTCTTCCATAGCCTCTCCCAATCCTCCATCATTATTTTATGTCCCACATCTCTTGCCCAATCAATCATAACCGATTTAACTTGTTCATCCTTTGTATGCCACTCAAACAACAAATTATACACTCCAAATTTACTATACTGTCCTTTAACCTGTGCTGACCTTCCCTTAGGTCAGAGGTTCTCTAACTTTTTTCTCAGGGCCACGCTTTCAAGAATAAAAGTTTGCTTGTGCCAAGCTGATTATTATTATTATTTTGATTTTTTAAAAAAATGCGCTGGAAAACATTGGTGCTTGATTTAGAACATAGAACATGTTCTAATGTGATAATGGGACCTCTGCCACAATTCCCATCCTCTCCTACCACACCCTTTGAGAACCACTGCCTTAGGTGCTAGACTATAAGACTCTCAGAGATGCTGACTTCATTGCCTACTCCTCCCCTTCTTTTTCTTCTTCATCCTCACCTTGGAAGAACTGCCATCTTTGTGTGCCCATCCTGCTAACAACAAAGAGCAAGTTGGACAGAACTTGGAACTTTCCTATGAGCAATATATTTCCTTTAATTAACTTTCTTATCTTCCGGAGCCTCAGCATGTTTACATGCAAGAGGCATTCTGTGTACAGCTGCTGCTTTCTCAAATCTCTAAATGTCATCAATATATTTATAACTACACATAAGGACATGAGGACACAAGCCAAATGACAGCGGTACATACCATAATACCCAATTTATTAGTATCAACATGACAGCGGTCCTGTGCATAGTTTCCTTGGAGTGGCTTGTAAGCTCTATTGAAATATGTTCGAGTTGCGCAACCGTTGACCTTTAATGAAAGATCTTTCAAGCGAAACCTTTAGCTTTTGATAAAAATGAAAAGAAAGGGGCAGGGGGGGGAAACCTTGCAAATAAGAGTTACTATTTCAGATGTGGGTACAGAACATCATCAAGCAAAATAAAAAGCTATCTAGCATCTGCTTGATTGCTTTTCTCATTCTTTAACCTTCTTCATCTTTATTTGTCCCAACAGTGAAAGCCTTGTTATTGTTCACTTGCCGGAGCAAAGAGGACTCAATTTCTCCGGGTCCTTGGTTTGTGACGCTGTTGCTCCTGCCCTGAAGAAAGCTCTAGGTTGCTTTCTCCCTTGCCCATATAATACCTGTTTGTTTTGTCCTGGGGGGTAAATAAAGGAGCCGGAGATGGAGCAGAGCTATTCTGATCAAAGTGGGGAAAGTAGAAGGAAAGGGTGAGTCATCTCTCCCAAAGCCAATCTGAATGGGGGTGGGATAGTCTCTACAGATGCATTTACACACACACACACACACACAAACTTTTAATTATTAAATGTATGTATACATGTAAATTATACGTACTTTCTATCGAAATTTGTAACCAAGGGGAACAATTTAGTTAATCTGTACATCTTATATAAACAGGGACTGGTAACATTCCATACTCAAAAACTTGGTCATACATATTAGTTACCCAGTATCATTCCATTTCCATATTCCCATATTCAAATTAACTCTTGGTAAATAACAAGCAAAGACACCAAATACAATCAAGTACATGGTGCAATGTTGGCTGATATGATACTGCAACAATTAGCTGATATGATATTGCAACAATTCAATATAATAACCTCAGTAGGATCTCCTGTCAGGTAGTTGCTGCCCCAAACCCCATGAATGACTGGGCTCTCAAATCCCATTTCCCTCTTAGGCCACCAGAGGGAGTGCCTTCCCTGCCACTTGTTATACAATACAGTACTTATTGTTGCTTGAGAAGCCTTGAGGAAGAAATTCAGCTCAGCTTAAATCCCAATATATCTAGACACATACCCGTTCAAACTTATGCATGTGCACACACACACACTCACACTCACACACAAAGAGGCAGGCAGGGAGGGGGCCTATTGTTTGCACTTGTTGGATATGGCAATTCTATGGCATTGCATATGGCACGCGGGTAGCGCTTTGGTCTAGACCGCCGAGTCTCTTGGGCTTGCCAATCATAAGGCTGACAGTTTGAATCCCCGCGACGGGGTGAGCTCCTGTTGGTTTGTCCCAGCTACTGCCAACCTAGCAGCTCGAAAGCATACTAGTGTGAATAGATAAATAGGTACCGCTGTAGCAGGAAGGTAAATGGCATTTCTGTGCACTCTGGTTTCCATCACTGTCCTCTGTGAACCAGGAGCGGTTTAGTCATGCTGGCCACATGACCCGGAAAGCTTTGGACAAACGCTGGCTTCCTCAGCCTGAAAGCGGAGATGAGCGTTGCAACCCCATAGTCGCCTTTAACTGGGCTTTACCTTCCAGGAGTCTTTCACCTTTTTTTTACTATATGGAAATTCTATGGCAAGCATAGGCAAACTCGGCCCTCCAGATGTTTTGAGACTACAGTTCCCATCATCCCTGACCACTGGTCCTGTTATCTAGGGATGGTGGGACTTGTAGTCCCAAAACATCTGGAGGGCCGAGTTTGCCTATGCCTGTTCTATGGCGTTGCAGTGCTGTGTGGCCACTGCACTGACATCAAAGCTGGCCAATGTCATCGTGGTCCCATGCTCACCCAGCAGCACGGTCAATTGCACATAACTGAGGTGCAAAAGCTAGCATAGACAACTCCTCTGTCAATCTATCCTTAGAAACTGTACCCCTACTCACCAAACCCAACATTGCACACTGACTACTTTCCCATAGGGAAAGCACCTATCAGCATGATGCAACAGTGGGAATTCCAGGGCGTCACACCGCACAGTCACCCTGCCGCCACACATTGTGAAAAAGCACATTCCCAGAAACTGCTCACAGTCTCTCCTCTGAAAGACCCCAGAGCCGGCCACGACTGGACCTAATGGTCAGGAGTCCCTTTACCTTTACCTTTACTATATGTAGGCAATATGTGGGAATATTTATATAATTTAGCAGAGTTTAAATGATTCCCTGTTTGAGTTTATGCAGTGACAAGTGAGTTGCTAACTCATTTGAGTCCTATCAATAATTATACCTTCCTGGTTGATAATCCCTTTCTGTCCCTCTTAAAGAAAGCACACATGAATTTGAATCATATTAACATAAACTACTTTACTATCAGATTCATCCAGGTTTACACAGTTGTTCCTGAAGGCAGGCTTAGGTTACATAACAGACAAAGTATATACTAAATAGTAGTGAGTCATGAGAAGACTGCATCTGAGCAGTTACCAGTTAACAGTCAGCAACTGACCGACCGACCAACCAACCAACCAACCAACCGATCAACTGACAAAACTGCCTGCCACATAGAGGCAGTTAGTCCTCTCGGAATGTTGGACTTGACTGACAGCTTTGTATCCCACACTATAGAAGCTATATTGCTGAGGGGGTCAGGAGAAGAGAAGAGAAGAGGAAAACCAAGTCTTCAACCACCAGTTATGTCCATGTCTCTTCCAGAAAGTATAGTCAGAGACATTTTGGCAAATTTGAAAAATCTGCCTGGGCAGAAATTTTACTCCTGAAAAATGAGGACACGTGGCAACCCTACATACGCAAGCAAAGGTTCCTACTGTTGATATCCTGTTCCTCCCCTCCTTAGAATAATAGAATTGTGGAGTTGGAAGGGACCACGAGGGTCATCTAGTCTAACCCCCAGCAATGCAGCAATCTTTTTGCCCAACGTGGAGTTTGAACCCACGACCCTGAGATTAAGAGTCACGTGCTCTACCAATTGAGTTATCCTTGCTGCTGCCACCTATTCACTTATACTATCCAAGCAGTGCGTGAAAATAGCAACATGAACAAGGAGATTGCAGGTGTTGTTGTTGTTGTTTTGGACTATATCCTTAAGCAAAAGAAGCATTAATTTTAAATCTTCTATACCCTTCCTTCCCCCCACCCCGAAATGAAGTAATGGCTGTTTATCATTGTGCAAACTTCATTCAAGAATATAGATACATCTCCATCTGTCCAACATAAAATAGCCACCACAGTAGAACAGCTTTAATATACCATGGCGACAACTCAGTGACGTACCCTCCAAAATTCCTCAGATGAGAGTCAGGACATTCTATTCTGCATCAGTATCCCAAATATTATCTAGATTCTGACATTCATTAATTTATTGGGTTTAGGGGAGTCTAACCCCAGTACATTCATAACAATTGTTTGGATGATGATGCTACCTTGGCATCCTTAAGTAATCTGAAATTCAAGGACTGCCAACTTGGTCTAACAGCTAATTGTGGGGGGTAACAAAAACAGGAAACGCTATGCATCACAATGTGTTTTGAATGTTTCTTTATATTTTAGATTTCCTTATTTCAAATCTGCATCACTGAACAATTATTGTTTTTTATTTTTAAAAAATGGTTATCTGCATTCCTGTTCTATATTCATATATTTCCTTTCCCTCCCTTTGCCTGAAATAAGACATCTTCCCTTTCTCACACATCCTTAGGTTAGGCTGGTTCCGCTATTAAATTGTTTACTGTTAGAGACAATATATAAAAATAAAAAAGGAACTTTCAGCACAAGCAATATGGATGTTTTACAGGTTAAGAGTGAGATATGTTATTATCTGTGCTATTTTTCTATAAGAAAAAATAATAGGTTCTGGAACCCTCCATTAACTTGTTCTCTTAGATTGGCAATGGAACCTGAGAAGTGTCAGAACTGAGTTCTGGTAAGTTCTGGCTGAAAAAAAATTAATCCCTGGTTATTATTATTATTTAACTTGCAGTTTTACTTTCCCATAACTCCCTGGTGCTTCTAATCTGCAGATATACCCAGAAATACTGTATATCTTGATCTATCTTCTACCACCAGTGTTCCTTCTTCTGCTGTCAACCAAAACTGCAGAACAGAACTACATTAAACCTTACACATTCCTGGGTTTTTTTGTTACTCGTTTTAAACTAATTGATTTTGAACTTGGCCTACATATATTGTTTCCTACTCACCATTCCCTGAATGGTGGCAGTTTCCAGGGACAACAGTACTTCAAATTTGGTTTCTTTTGCAGGAGAGTTATACTGTTTTGAAATATTTGCTGGTTTACAAAAAGAACAGAGGTGAAGGCAAGCAACATTTCATTCATGGCAGCAGATCCACTACCAACAGATTATTTTTTCTTATCATTCTGGTTTGTAGTCACAGGCATTACTATTCTGCCAGAATGGCTAACAGTGCAATCCTGTACATGTGTACTCAAAAGTAATCCCCATTGTTTTCATTTGGGCTTACTCCCAGGTAAGCCTACATTACATTACTCCCAGGTAAGCCTTGGTTCAAAATTGGGAAAGGAGTACAGCAAGGCTGTATATTGTCTCCCTGCTTATTTAACTTATATGCAGAATTCATCATGTGAAAGGCTGGACTGGAGGAATCCCAAGCCAGAATTAAGATCGCCGGAAGAAATATCAACAACCTCAGATATGCAGATGACACAACCTTGATGGCAGAAAGTGAGGAGGAATTAAAGAACCTTTTAATGAGGGTGAAAGAGGAGAGCACAAAATATGGTCTGAAGCTCAACATCAAAAAAACGAAGATCATGGCCACTGGGCCCATCACCTCCTGGCAAATAGAAGGAGAAGAAATGGAGGCAGTGAGAGATTTTACTTTCTTGGGCTCCATGATCACTGCAGATGGTGACAGCAGTCATGAAATTAAAAGACTCCTGCTTCTTGGGAGAAAGGCGATGGCAAACCTAGACAACATCTTAAAAAGCAGAGACATCACCTTGCCAACAAAGGTCCGTATAGTAAAAGCCATGGTTTTCCCAGTAGTGATGTATGGAAGTGAGAGCTGGACCATAAAGAAGGCTGATCGCCGAAGAATCGATGCTTTTGAACTGTGGTGCTGGAGGAGACTCTTGAGAGTCCCATGGACTGCAAGAAGATCAAACGTTTCCATTCTTAAGGAAATCGGCCCTGAGTGCTCCATGGAAGGACAGATCGTGAAGCTGAGGCTCCAATACTTTGGCCACCTCATGAGAAGAGAAGACTCTCTGGAAAAGACCCTGATGTTGGGAAAGATTGAGGGCACAAGAAGAAGGGGACGACAGAGGACAAGATGGTTAGACAGCGTTCTCGAAGCTACAAACATGAGTCTGACCAAACTGCGGGAGGCAGTGGAAGATAGGAGTGCCTGGCGTGCTCTGGTCCATGGGGTCATGAAGAGTCGGACACGACTAAATGACTAAACAACAACAACAAGCCTACATATGATTACAGGTTAAATTGTATTTTATTCTCTTGGCCCACACCACATTTCATTAATGTTTACTTCTCAAGAAAAAATACATTTTTTAAAGATTTTGAGGGATAATTATCTTATAGCTCAGTGATTCTGAAACTCCCACCACCAACAACTGAAAATTACTGCTGGTCTTTGCAGACCACTCAATGATTTTTTTGGCCTGTAGTAGCCATTGTAATGTACTGTGCTAGGTGCTGCATTAATTTAATTGTATTGTCATTGCTTCTTTTATTCCATGCATTGTATTTTATTATATTACAATTTGAATTCTATTTTTTATTTAATATTTTATTTAAGCATATTTACAAACAAACAAACACAGAGACAAACAGACAGACAGACAGACAGACAGACAATAAAGTACACACACAAACCAAAGAGAGTAAAGGGAAAGGGTAAGAAAGAAAAAAGGATGAAGTACCACACCCAATTGACTCTCCTCCACCAGCACTGGTCATCTTTGAGTCATTTAAGTTCTTATTTACATTGCAATTGAATTCTATTTTTTTTAACCCAATATGAATATTAAATGTAGACACACCACGGACCACCTGGATGAAACTTGTGGACCGCTGATGGCCCACCGACCACAGATTGGGAGCCCCTATTATGGATAATTATATATTCCATTATTTAACAAAGTCCAAATCAAGGTATGCTTTGCAGCAATAACCAGTTTTAATAAAGGCTCTGTCCTTTGATAAATACACATTCAACCATGAAGCACAACTTGTGGCCTTGGGATGGTTAAAACCCCTCGAAGTGTGCCATAATAACTCACAGAGTTGTGAAGAATGTGTGGTGACTGCTGGATGCTTGAGGACTAGTGAATGTTTCACTCACTCACAGCCAGATATGTGGAGATCTTGTTCACATGCTAAGAGGATGTGGACCAAGAGATGGCTTTAGAAGAGGAATGAGCAATAAGGATAAGGCTGAGGACAAGGCTATCAGTGACTATTGCTCTGCTTCCACAGATGGTGTCAGTAATGTTTCTAAATTCTAGTTGCTGGGAAATGAAGAAGGGGAGAGTACTCTTGAGTCCAGCTCCTGCTTGCTGTTCATCCCACGGACATCTGGACATCCACTGTGTAAACAGAATGCTGGACTAGGTGGACCATTGGCCTTATCCAGCTCGCCTTATGTTTCTTATGTTTTTATGCTCTTAGGAGTCAGGTCAGAAGAACAGAGTGCATGGATTGCAATCCAAACACTGAACAATGTGTTTAGGGAAATCATGAAAACACAACAGAACAGTTCAACAGGGCACTGCTGCTGATAATAATCAAGTTGGAATCGGAGTAAACTTTCCATGTGTCCCCTTTTCAGGGACACCACAACCTTATGAGGTTGGCCGTTGTGTTCAGTTACACCATCGCAAAACACTTAAAAACAATCCTGTTTAGTTCAGGAAGCTCCATCATTTCATAGTGATAATAGTAATGATGACAATGATTGCAGGGTGACAGGGACCCAAACATGTTATTTGTGCACTTCAATCATTCATGTCACAGACAATAAACCTGTGGGCAAATGACAACTTGATTGATTTGTGAAAATAAACAATCAAGAAACATATGGAGATAACATCAGCAGTATGGAAGGTACTGTACTTTTCCGTCTATAGGACACCCCCATGTATAAGATGCATCTCCCTATTTTGGGGGACTCCGGTTTAAGAAAATAGAGGGAGATGGCACAGAGTTGTTGAGCTTTTTTTACGGAGGATTGCCAAAAATCACTCACCCACAACTGACAATTGCGCGTGTCGCCTAAGAATTGCAGGCACCAATTAAGAAAGTAAAATACCTGGGGGTTAATATGACTGCTAAGAATGTGAATTTATTTAAAGATAACTATGAAAAATGCTGGTCAGAAGTGAAAAAGGATTTAGAAATATGGTCAGACTTGAAGCTTTCTTTGCTAGGCCGTATTGCTGCTATAAAAATGAATGTATTGCCAAGAATCTTGTTTTTGTTTCAATCATTGCAAATTTTGGATAAAATGGATTGTTTCAAGAAGTGGCAGAGAGATATTTCCAGATTTGTCTGGCAGGGCAAGAAGCCCAGAATAAAATTTAAAATACTAACCGATGCAAAAGAAAGGGGTGGATTTGCCCTGCCAGACCTTAAACTTTACTATGAATCAGCTGCATTTTGCTGGCTGAAAGAATGGCTGCTTCTTGAGAACACAGACATTTTGGATTTAGAAGGTTTCAATAATGTATTTGGGTGGCATGCATATTTGTGGTATGATAAGGTCAAAGCACATAAAGCATTTAAAAACCATATTGTCAGGAAAGCATTGTTCAATGTCTGGATAAGATATAAAGACCTACTTGAAAATAAAACCCCAAGGTGGTTGTCATCGATGGAAGCGAAGGCTCAGAAAAAGCTCAATATGGAGGCCAAATGCCCGAAATATTGGGAGATTTTGGAACAAGAAGGAGATAAATTGAAATTGCAGAGCTTTGAGAAACTAAAAGACAAAGTGCGAGATTGGCTTCATTACTATCAAATAAGGGAGGCTTACAATTTGGACAAGAAAATTGGCTTCCAGGTGGGAAAATCAAAATTGGAAACAGAACTGTTAGATCCCAAAACGAAGATATTATCAAGAATGTATAACTTGCTGTTGAAATGGAATACTCAGGATGAAACGGTGAAATCTGCTATGATAAAATGGGCACAAGATGTCGGACATAACATTATGTTGGCTGACTGGGAACAGTTATGGACCACAGGTATGAAATTTACGGCATATAATGCATTAAGAGAGAATATTATGAAAATGATATACAGGTGGTACATGACACCAGTCAAGCTTGCAAAAATATATCATTTGCCTGATAATAAGTGCTGGAAATGTAAAGAAAATGAAGGTACATTCTTTCACCTTTGGTGGACATGCCCAAGAATTAAGGCTTTCTGGGAGATGATCTATAATGAAATGAAAAAGGTATTTAAATATACCTTCCTGAAGAAACCAGAGGCCTTTCTCCTGGGCATGGTCGGCCAATTGGTGCCAAAGAAGGATAGAACTTTCTTTATGTATACAACAACAGCAGCAAGAATACTCATCGCAAAGTATTGGAAGGTACAAGATTTACCCACCCGGGAAGAATGGCAGATGAAGTTGATGGACTATATGGAACTGGCGGAAATGACTGGCAGAATCCGAGACCAGGGAGAAGAGTCGGTAGAAGAAGATTGGAAGAAATTTAAAGACTATTTACAGAAGCACTGTAAAATTAAGGAATGTTAGAAGGATGCTGGAATGAAGTTACGTGGTTTTAGCAGTAATGTTACAAAGGGGTATGTAAAAATGGATTGTTAACAGGTGAAAATGTAAAGTTACAATATATTAAGATAAAATATCAAGATAAAAGCAAAAATGGTAAGGACTTACTGAAACAACTATTGAACTAGAATACAAAAAAGGGAGGTGTGAGGAGGTCAGGGAAACAAGCAAATGAAAGACAAGACATGGAAAGACTGATTTGTTTTTAATTGTCTTTATTTTTCTGTATTTTGTATTTTTTGTTTCCTTTTCCCCCCTTTTCTTTTCATTTTTGTAACTTCTTTGAAACTTTAATAAATATTATTAAAAAAAAAAAGAATTGCAGGCACCAGTCATCTGCACTATTGACACAGAGACAGCCAATCGCAAACAGCCCTTCACACTAATCACCTGCCCTGTCGCCGCAGAAAATCTCCTGCTCATGGATGCAACAAATCGCCCAACCCTGTCCCCCCCCCCATCCCGCACTACCCATGTATAAGATGAAGGAAAATTTTAAAGCTAATTTTTAAAGAAAAAACCCCAGTCTTGTGCACAGAAAAATACGGTACATTAGATTCCTGTGTAGTAGTAGTAGTAGTAGTAGTAGTAGTAGTAGCAGTAATAATAATAATAAAATTATTTATACCCCGCCCTCCCCAGCCAGAGCTGGGCTCAGGGTGGCTAACAACACCAATAAAATCACAGTAAAAACATAATAGGGGAAAAAGAAGGGGGGGACTCAATTTAAAATACAGGCTAAAATGCAATTTAAAATGCAGCCTCATTTTAAAATAGCCAATAAATCAAGACCATAAGGGGAGGGTAACATAAGGGTCAGACTGAGTCCAAACCAAAGGCCAGGCGGAACAGCTCTGTCTTGCAGGCCCTGTGGAAAGATGTCAAGTCCTGCAGGGCCCTAGTCTTTTGTGACAGAGCGTTCCACCAAGTCAGAGCCAGTACTGAAAAGGCCCTGGCCCTAGTTGAGACCAATCTAACCACCTTGCGACCTGGGACCTCATTTGCAGACCTTCAGGTCCTCCGTGGGGCATACCAGAGAGACTGTTAAACTTCTGTTAGGCTAGGCATAAGCAATAACATTAGTTTCTGCTACTGTAACTCAGTGGATCAGTAAAGATATGGCTTTGCAGACTGGGAAATATAGACGGTCCATTGGATAGCACCTGGGATGAAAACATATGGCAAACTACATCCCTGCTCCCAGGTAAGCATGCATAGAATCGCCTACTTCTGTGTTCAGTTTGTAGCAGGACCATGGTCTGAGGGCAGTGGTGATGGGCAGGGAGGTGGAATGAATTAGGTCTGATTCACATTTTGATATAGAACTATCTGATTGACACTTTCAAAAAAAAAAGTGAACCAAAACACAGCCATCCTTTGACATTTACTCTTATTCAAATTATGTGATTTGGTTCCCCAACCAAAGCTGAGTATAAAAGTGTTTTAGTATGGAAAAGTGTGCACAGAAATGCATTTATTACTGAAAATACTATTAGGAAGGCATTGTATTAGATAAAAGCTGCTTGCAAAAATATGTGGATTTGTTAAAAAAAACAAAAAGTCTATTAAAATGTTTTAAAATGCACAGTAAAAATGTTATTGGGTTTTTATGAGGACTGAAAAATAATAATCACTGACTGCTGTGGAAACCTGATGAGCTGAGTTTTGGTAGGGAATATAAGGAATTGATACTGACAGATTCATCTGTCCCAAATGGTCTGGGGAGGGCGGGAATGGTAAAAATGGTACTGGGTGATGTAAAAGAAATGGCCTGCAATAATAAGATGATGGTCCATTTTCTCCTATTCCTCTTGAACAACTTGCCTGCTTCTCAACATTTCTTGCAGCTGAGGACTCAGCTGTTCACAGGAATGGCTACTGAGACTTTCCCCATAATCATATCCAGAAATGCAACAGCTCGGGGACTTGCGTGGCTCAAATCAGGCAGGAGGAGGTTGGCAGTGATGATGTCAGCAGATGCATATTTTTAACCTGTGCTCAAGTGAACAGGAAACGGCCTAGAGGAAAGACATCAAAGCTCTGACAATGCAGATCCTGCCTGGTTTTTCCCAGAACAACTATAACAAAACAAAACACACACTGAAGAAGAAAAATCCCGCTTAAGCTGCCCGTTCTTTGGAAAAATGTGAATCGGAAACAGGAAGCTCCAGCTAAATAAAGAACGTGCTCTGTTCCCTTTTCTCCCACCAGGCACTGTGCAGGGAATTAAGAAGGAGGCATCAGTTCCTTGAGAGGGAGGCTAGAGCCACTGCTCACCTGCATTGTTATAGCTGGCTCAGAGGCCTTCGGATCTCAGCCAACACTCCCCAGTTGGAAAGGAATCGTGATTGCATCAAAATTGACTGCTTTTCCTGAAGATGATATTAGATCTAATCTTGCTAGCGCTGAAAACAAAAATCAGCATCGTATTACATGGATGTTGAACTGTGAAGCACGTTGGTAGGGATGGGGAAGAAATTAGATTCAGTTGCATTGAAAGACAATTAGGCAAACATAACTAATTTGAACGTTCTGAAACAGTAAATGAACCAGAACACAGCTATCATTTGAAATTTGCACTTCTATGAATTTTGTAATACATTTCTCCAGCCAAGTAATACATATAAAAATGCTCACAGGAGGGCAAGGCATGAAAAAAAAGAGCACATATTAGTGAAAATAATATGCCAAAAATGTGTTGTGTTATGGGAAATTACTTGCAAAAAAAATATATGTGTATTAGGGGATACGGCATGCAAATATGTGTTAGAAGGAATTCACACAAAAATGCTGGTGACTTTTCACAAGGACTTTTTAAAACAAACAAACAAACACCAACCAATTCACTAACTGATGTGGGAATGTGGAGAACTGAACCTAAAATTAGAAAAAGTAGAAACACTGAGAAACTGAAATTGACCGATTTGTCCATTCCTATTTATTAGGCATCTTCTTACTGCCCTCTCCAGTGGTGCCTGGTGCCTATTTGGACTTGTAGGGCAGAAAGCAGGCAGGCCAAGACTATGCAGAGCCAGAGCCAACCCCAGAAGGAGATTGTTTGCATTGCAGAGAACTGGGAGTTACAGAGAGACAGAGAACAGTGGTTGAATGTTTGCAAATGCAGTAATTCCCCAAGCTGAATTTTCAGAATTTTCAACTGTGAAAGTTCAAAATAGAGAAATTCATAGCTGAGGAAGATTTGTGGCAGGCTGTTGTTGAACTGTGCCCAGCTGCTAATTTGAACTATGGGATAACAGAAGATTGCAACATGCCAAACAGGTTTGAGATGCGCTCTGCCCTTTACCTCAGCATTCCACTTTGAATTCATAGTTGTTCCTCTTGAGGACAGTGCATTCAATTAAGCTGAAACAGGATGCAGATATGCAAACTAACCCGAATGCCATCCTAGAAATGGTTCAGCAATTGAGAGAAGTCAGTGAGGATATTAAGGACAACCACATGATGGCTATCAAATTATGCAGTTAACCCCAGTCCTTTGTGTCACTGATAAATATCCCTGGAGACAGTGATATCTAAAAGCTTGTTGTTGCAACAGACGGTGCAAAGGCAAGAAACACATGGCACCAGCTTGCACAACTGGCACCGCAGAATAGGATACAGCCAGCAGATGCAGGGGCATTGCAGCCCATTCTGCCACTTGAGGCAAAATGGGAAGTGCCCCCTGCCCAGCTGCTCCACTGCTACTGCTGTCAACTACCAGCTTCATCATACCTGAGGCTGCCATTGCCACCTACACCCCCCACTCTGCTGCTGCCACCTGCACCATGTGCCCCATCTGCCCTGTTGCCTCCAACAACAGTGGTGAAGCTGCACCGGCATCAGTGCCAATTTGAGGTGAAATCTCAGCCAAAATGATGGAGGTGGTGGTGCAGGCAGGACGCCACAGAGGTGCCACCTTGGGAACTTCCACAACCTGAAGCAGTGGCCTCACCCTGCCAGAGTCAATCAAGCAACTTCAATGCAACCAAGATATGTCAATGGACTGCCACCAGAAATGTTAAGCTAGCATAAGAGAGGTGAGCTATCTCTCTTGGCAATTGGCAAGTCACTTGAAGATCCCATCATGGACCTTGAGAAGAAGAGGCCTTAAGAAGATATGACTCTTTTTATCAGGAAAAGTTAGTTTTCCATCAGTCGTCCTTAGCAACTGAAAGGGCTATAAGATATCTGCTTCCCCATGACTTGTGCTTCATGGCTTCACCTAACAAATAAAACCTGTTAAAGCGCACAATTGATATTTATTTCATTGCCAGCCTGAATCCAAAATAATCCCTTGGCAGGACAGTAACATCTGATGAGGGCCTCCCTCTGGGTTGAAATTGCACCATTGCCCAGAGAGGGGGAGAGGCAAATTGAAGCTCTTGCTATTTCTCCTTCTTCTTGCCATAGCCTTCTCACTTTGAGAAGATGAGGAAACAGGCAGTAGAAGCATGAGAAAGGAGCCGCAGGGCTAAGGAGTTCCAAAGGATTATTTGTGGGCCCCCTCTATTAGGACATGGGCATCAATAGGTGCCCAAGAAATTCAACTGCTGGTGCTGACCATGATTTCATTGCTGCAAGATGAACTGAGTTAAAGATTCCCATCCCCCTATGGCTTACCAGAACATCTTCATGAATGGCCTTTTTTCACACGCACATGATAAGTGAATGAAAATGAAAGCATTATGAAATAACAAAACAAGTGAATGGACGTCTTAAAGGTACCAGCATCATCTGGCAATGCAACAGTACATGCTGGGAAAGGTGACTATCACCACTGGGCTACAGCCCAGGATATGTGTATGAGAGTATGTAGAAAGAGTCTGTCTGTCTATACCAGCCATTGCCAGCCCATCAAATTCTTCCCTTTATAGCACTGGCCGGGCTACATTTGGTTCCTGATGTAGCATATTGCACACAGACCAGAGGAGGGTTAAGTGCAGAGAAGCACAATGCATTCCCCTGTTGTTCAAGCTTTGCTTTTTCACTTAGTGCTGCGCAAGAATATGCCAGGAATGCATTGGGGCTTCCTGTTTGCTTCCACTGTTGATAAGGTCAGATCAGCCCGAGGCCCTTGCAGCTTTTACGATGCTATGTCCCAGCACCTAACCTCAATGATTCTCTGTACTTCCTGGGACCTCACTACTTAAAGCATTCTTTAAAGTGAGGGCAGTTTTACCTTGTCCCTTAAATCATATAGGAGTTGCTGAAACAAATTTTAAGAGAGAGGGAGGGAGAAGGTAGTGTTCCTATCTTCATCTAAAATTTCAATTCACAGGTGAACTTCTCTGAATTTTGCAATCTGGTTCTCCAGCCAAATAATGTGTACAGAAATGCAAATACTGTACTAGAGTAAAGCATGCATCTAAATGCATATAGTAATTAAAAAGCCATCCAAAATGCATTATATCAGGGGGAAATGCTTCACAAATGCTGTGCGTATTAGGCAAAATCTCAGAAGAAAATAGCATATTAGCAAAAATGTATACTAACATACTGACAAATTCTCATGAAGAGCTTTTTTAAATAACAATTAAAAAAAGATTGCAATCTGAAAGGGCTAATGGATCTCGGAAATGGCTCTAGGCTCCCCTTTTCCCTTGTTAGTTTGACAATGAACTTGGAACTAAGGAGGATTCCTGGCTCCAAAATTACTTCTTTGTCTTTTTTCCTGCATTCCTCCCCAAAAACAAAATGAAAATAGAGCAAAGGGAGAGGTCAAAAATCCAGTCCACCTAACTGGGAGATTGTTGGGGGAACTACACAATCTAAATATTATTGTTATTATTATTAGGAATTGTAATAAAGCTGTTTTACTTGTGTCGCCTTATTTAACTGAAAAATGCTATCACCTACCAAGGTCCTGCACAAATTCTTGTTTTAGCTACTATGCATATTATGCATGATGGTTGCTTAAAAAGGAGTAAGGTGCAGCACTACGGAAGGGCCATTGCTCCATGACAGAGCTTCTGTTTTGTCTGCAGATTCAACTCCCAGCATCTCCAAATAAGGCTGGGTGAGCCTGTCCAAAACCCTGGAGAGCTGCTGCTTGTCAGTGTAAACAATATTGAACTAGGAAGACTCAAGCCCTATGTGCACAATACATTTTTAAAGCAATATCATATTGCTCTAAACAGTAATAGTTCCCCCTGAAGAATCCTGGGAACTGTAGTTTGTTAAGATGGCTGGAAGTTGTGAGGAGACATCTATTCCCCTCACAGAGCTACAATTCTCACAGTGGTTTCATACCCCTCCAGTGTCTCTCCCTGCCCCAGAATCGGTAAAAGCATTACAGCTTCTGACTTGAAATTGGGGAATCCTAATTTAAAGGCTTTGTTCTCCCCACACACAGCACCGCTCTGGCAGCGAGTGAGTGAGAGAGCAGCAGCAGATCATGAATGTCACACGGCGCCTGAGGCTCACTTGCCTTCCCTGTGATAGGCTGGACTCTTTGAGCTAGCTACTTTGGATCTGGTCCTCACAGATCCTGCCTATCTGCCCCACACGGCTGCCTCTGAGCTCAGTGGTATGGTGATGTCTTTTGCAAAGGCACCACTAGGGGCTGGACGCAGAGAGACAGAAGGAGCATGACCATGGGCATTAAAGGGCCAAGGTGCAGGTTGGAGTCAGCAGCCGTGCTAGGTGAGTCTTAAGCAGCTAATAAAATAGTGCAGAGGGTGCATGGGAATGGGAAAGGGGGCTGGTACCCAGTGCTAGGGTCCTGCCCAGTAATGTGTAAAGTAATGAAGAGGTGGCAGTAGTGCCTCTGAGTATGTATAGTGTGTGTGCATGCCCCCCCTTTCCCCCCAGCCAGAAACACCTTGCATTCCTCATGTGAGTCCTGTGGTTTAACGGCTAATCTCTCTTCCTAATGAAATCTAGATATTGTTGCTCTGTGGAGGGAATTGGGGTGGGTGGGTGTGTCTCCTAATAGCTCTTAGCACCCTTAATAAACTATAATAGTCCCAAGGATTATTTGAGGGAAGCAGTGGTATGAAACTGCTTCAAATGTATAGGAAAGGTGGGACCTCTGTGTAAGGCAGTTTTCTTTGCTGTTATGTAACTTAATGTGCTGTTGCTGATTTAAGGAAGTGGCTCATTATTATTTTTTTAAAAAAGTTTGTTGCTGCTGTTGAATACACAAGTAATTTGGCTTCCAGAGAAATCTTACAGAAGTTTACTGGGAAGAAAGTCCCATGGCGTTCAATCCCCATGGGGCAGAGCCTCCTTACATACATGTTGAAGATTTCATTGCCATGACAGACACTATTCATCATGGACAATAAAACAGACATACAACCATCGCATTTGTGAAAAGATAATAGATTTTTTTTGTTGACTGTGAGAAAGTCACCACTTTCTCTATTCATTTCTTGCAATCCCCACTTGGAAATGTGGTAGCCAGTCTAACCTAGCAAAGAAGGCACATTTCTGAAGCTGGAAAGGATAGTATTTTGGAGGCAAAGAAGATCCTAACTAAAGATGAACTGAAGTTTCTCATAAGGCATTTTTTTTCTGATCAAAACAATGCTGGGGAAAAAGAATGCTGCTTTGCAGAATTCTCACTGATCACTCCACCACCTATTTTTCACAGATGCCAATCACATGAACTTGGAATAATGCCAGGATGCTGCCTTAAACTGAGTCAGGCCAATGGTCCATCTAGCTCACTGACCTTTTCAGACCCAGAACCCACTCATGAATGTGAGGAACCATTTATTTTTACCGTTTTATTTATTCATTCATTTGAACAATATTTATTCATTCATTTGAACAATATACCACTCAACTAGAATCATCTCTAGGTGGTGTACAAGAAATACAATATAGAAAAAAGTGAAAATTGGTTACAACTACAAAATCAGACTTCAATTAAAACTCCTGCTGGATTGCATTTTTTAAAAAGTATTAAGTAGGCATTGGAAGTTCAACAGGGAGGGGAGCTGACTGATCTCAACAGGAAGGAGTCCCATAAAACAGGATCCAAGCCATGTGGGACCACCAACAGTGGACGTCCCACTGCAAGACCTTGGTGATCAGGTAGGGATACAAAGGATTAGGTGATCCTTGACATATCCTGGACTCCAGTTAGTAAGGGCCTTGTAGACTAATGCAACAAGTTTGGAGCTGGTCTAGTACGGTATAGGCAGCTTGTGCCAGCTATTGTGCACCAGAGTTATGTGCTGGTATGCAATGTGTTTATATGATGGTGACACTGTTGTTGTGACACATCCTAGATCAGGCTGTGACCCTGAGAGGAGTCCACATGACCCACCATTGAAGACCAAGGAGAGCTCATTTCACATTGACTAGCAGCAACTCTTTAGGGTTAAACAGTGGGGCTTTCTCCAAGCCCTACCTGGAAATGCTGGGCATTGAACCTGGGACCTTCTACATGCAAAGCAGATGCTCCACCACTGGGAAATTACCTTTCTTTTGTGGAGGATGCAAATTGGTGGAGGCTACCAGCACAGAGAATCTGTGCTGCTGACATTGGAGAGCCCCAATCTCAAGAAACTATGAAATACTCAGTCTCCATCCCTGCCCATAGGCCAGGAAAAAAAAATCAGTGAAATTGTGTCCTCCTCCTCTCCGCTCATAAATGAGATGGAGTATTTTGAGAAGCCATTTGTGCACAGCTGTAGTTCCAAGTCAATAGGGGAATTCACACATAAGCACATGGCATGTGCAGCTCTTTGTGAATGTGGTGGGAGGGTTGCTGTTGTTGTTAACACGAGCACTCCTTGAAATCACTTTACATAATTTAAAAGAGCTATCGTTGCAATGATTTAAAACTTCACCTATGATACACTCAAGACTGAGACAAAGCATTGGGAATATTATAGAAGAAGAGTCTCCTCACCAAATTCTGGGATCTGAGGGACATCATATTTGGAAGAAGAGATTAAACACCCTGTGTTTAAATGCAGTCAGTAGCCTGGGTTGATGCAGGCTCCTTGAATCCCAACTCTGGAAGGAGTGTGGTTCTTAAAGGACTGACAGCTGGTCGATACACAGTGGAAGCAGACTCCCTTTAGGCACAGCTCTCTCTGGCTGGCCACAAAAGCAGTCTTACCCTCTTCTCCCTCCCTCTTCTCTCTCTCCCCTACCCTGCCATCCACAATGGCAATCCATTGCACTCAAGCTGGCTCAGGGATAGAAGGGTAATTTGCTTAGTCTAACCTCCGCCTGATAAACCCATTAACAACCCCGCTGTTCCTGGAAGGTAGACAATCCCTGTCTAATAAGGCAAGAAAATAGCTGCAGGGGAGCTGCAGCAGCGGCCAGATGATTACAGTCTCCTGGCTGCTAGTCTGGACCTAGGCCTGCAGAGCAGCAAGACATCCCTGTCAGGAGCTCAGGGAAGGGTGCGGAACTTCTGATCAAGTACCCTTTTTGATCAAGCACCTCTTTCCAGTGTGTGTTGTGAAAGAAAATATAATTTTGGGAGGTGCAGTTTCTCTTAGCCCTGCACAACAACTGGTTGCAATGACTGAAATTTCCTCTTCTGAACAACTGTTACTTCTTAATACCAAGGATTGTGCTGTAAGGAATGGCAGAGAGGAGCTGTAGCTGTGGGGCAGAATACCAATTTTGCATGTGAAAGTTCCCTGGTTTGATTAGCCTTATTTCCAATTAAAAGGTTCAGAGTTCCATGAACTTCCAGAAGCACAAATGCTCCTTAACAGTGACTAGGTACAGGGGTGGCCCCTCCTTTTTTGCTGCCTGAGGCACAATGGGAATGTTCTGCCCCACCCCCCAGAGCTTCTGACAAGATCTCATAATAACAACAGGCCAAGGACAGAACCCTGCAGCACCCCACTTTCCCCCAGGTCCATGTCAACTGTGTATGTGTTCATTCATTATTCGACAGGAACACAAGAAGCTGCTTGCCCCCAAGGCACACCATTGGTCCGTCTACCTCAATGTTGTTGACACTGACTATGGACTCAGCTACATTAGTAAAGAAAAAGCATTTTATATGTGTTGTAACACTGAGACACTAGATGGCGCTGTAGAGTCCTGTCTTTTGTCAATGTGATTTCCCATTATGAAGTTTACAATGCGTTTTCCTGAAGCACTTTTTTGATGTGTCTAGATCCAGCCTATCAGTGCCTCTCTGGGGATTGAGGCAGGGGTCTTTCATAGCTCTACCTGAAGACAACAGGGATTGATATGCATCCTGTCCTATTTCAACATTTTGTTTAAAAAAACAGAATCCATATGAAATGTGTGTTTAAATATTATTTCTTGGAGCCTGGGCCCCCACCTGTAGTATGGAGGTGTGATATTAGTCTACCTTACAAGACTATTATAAGGATTACAGTGGTACCTCGGGTTACATATGCTTCAGGTTACATACGCTTCAGGTTACAGACTCCACTAACCCAGAAATAGTACCTCGGGTTAAGAACTTTGCTTCAGGATGAGAACAGAAATCATGGTCCAGCGGTGCGGCAGCAGCGGGAGGCCCCACTAGCTAAAGTGGTGCTTCAGGTTAAGAACAGTTTCAGGTTAAGAACGGACCTCCAGAACGAATTAAGTACTTAACCTGAGGTACCACTATACTGCTATAACGTCTGCAACACACTCTGAGTACTTAGGCTGATTATTATTATTGGGGTTGAGACTGAGGATATGTACTTAGACATGCACAGCTTAATCTTTGATGCTGAGTCCACAATAAACTGCACCCCAGTTCCAAGTTATAAAGTTCTTATAAGCATTATTTTTTGGGGGGGAGCTTCCTGCAGGTGCTCCTTCTTTGGCTGATTTATGTGTCTCCTCCTTGCCTTGATATTCTTCCTAGGAAGCAGGGGACAGTAGCCTCCTGGAGGACCTTGCTCCCCTGGCCTAGAGCATTCTGCCTTTCAGCTCTGTAGTCCCAGAGCAACTGTCCATTGGTTCCTTGTCATCTTTCTGGTGGGGAAGGGATAAACAAGCTCTCTAGTAGGAGCATAGGAAGCTGTCTTATCTTGAATCAGGATGTCTGGCTTTGTATTGTCTACTAGCAGCAGGTCTCCAGAGTTTCAGGCAAGGGAAATTCAGATCCCTACACCCAAAAATGCTGGAGATTGAACCTGGGATCTCTGCATGCAAACCAAATGCTGTCCCACTGAGCTATGGCTTTTCCATAACCATTGCTCAGTGCATAATAGAACATGGACTGGCAGTGACTCACCAGGGGCTGAGGCAGGCAAGATTCTAAGCCTACCTAGAGATGCTGCGGGATGAACCTTCAGTGTGCAAAACAATTTGTTTACCACTGAGCTATGTCCTTGGGCTAAAAGAGGCTGCTCCTTCTCTGTCCAATGGAGGGGGACATACAGTCTTTCCTCTGCAGAGCTTTTGTTCCCTCCATGGACGTCAAGGGAAGCAGCTGCTACATACTCCCTCAGTGAAGATGGGAACAGGGCACCGTGACCGAGTGTGGGATGGTATAACCTTGGTCACTCCCTATCTATAGATACCAAGAATTAATGGACTTTCTATATGCGGGTGGTGCGTAATAGAAACCCACAGCAAGGGCACTTGACATCTGGGATTCCTGCAATAACTTATTTCCTTAAGTTGATATGAATTGAATTAAATTAAAGATGATACACAACGGAATTGAAGATTCTATTTTTATTAGCAAACATTCAAAGAAAAATAAAGCTTGAAGCCCTCCACTATTAAAGGCACAGCACTTGTTTTCTGTCAGAAAGATTGCTTCAGGTTTAAACACAAAGTTTACTTGCAATTCTCCATAGCAAACTTTTTCTGTTAAAGCTTTCTCCTCCTAGAATGGCTGTTTGAATTTTTTTCCTCCACCTGAGGAAATTAAACAGGTTTGTTCTGCCTGACAAAGGCTTAAGCACACCTAACTACTTCTGTAAGGTAAAGATAAAGAGACCCCTGACCATTAGGTCCAGTTGTGGCTGACTCTGGGGTTGCGGCACTCATCTTGCTTTATTGGCCGAGGGAGCCGGCAGACAGCTTCCGGGTCATGTGCCCAGCATGACTAAGCCGCTTCTGGTGAACCAGAGCAGCGCACAGAAACGCTGTTTACCTTCCTGCCAGAGTGGTACCTATTTATCTACTTGCACTTTGACGTGCTTTCGAACTGCTAGGTTGGCAGGAGCAGGGACCCAGCAACGGGAGCTCACCCCGTCACAGGGATTCGAACCACCAACCTTCTGATCAACAAGTCCTAGGCTCTGTGGTTTAGACCACAGCGCCACTCGCGTCCCACAACTACTTCTGTAGCCAGGTCCTATCTGTCAGAGTCTCTCTTTACCATACTCTCTCTCTCTCTTTTGATTAGCTGTTTCTCCTCCTTGCCATGACCGCCTAATGGTCTCCAAGATGGTGGCTGAATGGTTTGCCCATCACAGTAGTGATGGGCACTGGGTCCATTGACCAACGCCAGAGGCCAGAGTGTATTCTCCTTCAGCTCTGCAGTCCCATAACATGAAGCAAAGTGGGGCTTTTTTTCTGGCGTGAAGGGGCAGCACAAGCTCACAGCTCCCCCTTCAATGACTGATGGATGGAGCTAGGTTAGTCTTTCTCCCCTTCCCCCTCCCTGCTGTGCTGAACTTGCTGGAAGGCAGGAGAGGCAGCCACCTGTCCCATATAATAAGGAATCGCCCCATATTTCACTGTAAAATGCTTCAGTGCAGGACACTATCCTCTCCAAATGCCCGTCCTCCTACAGGGAAGGCATTGCTGGCTTGGCTGGAGAAACTGCCTCTTGCTTCTTTCCTTTCCATTTTTCTCCTCACTCGATCTCTTCATCCCACCCCCAAGGAGGAGCAAACCAGGGCAAGGCTTTCATGTTGTCGCTTCTAGTTCCCATCTACAGAACTGCAGCCTGGGTAGTGCCAGGCCTCGTCCCTCAGAGAGCACCAGGTTCTGGGGCTCTAGAAACAAGCGTTTCTGTGTCATTGTAACGCAGAAGCCCCAGTTCTGAACATAGTTATCTGCATGATATTTGAGAGATAAGAGTGGGGGAGAATCCCCACAAGGCTTGCCCTCCCCATGTATTTAAAACTCTGAGTAATAATAATAATAATTATTGTTGTTGTTGTTGTTGTTGTTGTTGTTTATACCCCGCCCATCTGGCTGAGCTTCCCCAGCCACTATGGGCGGCTTCCAAAAAAATATTAAAATACTATAATACATCAAACATTAAAAGCTTCCCTAAACAGGGCTGCCTTCAGATGTCTTCTAAAAGTCTGGTAGTTGTTCCTCTCTTTGACATCTGGTGGGAGGGCGTTCCACAGGGAAGGCGCCACTACCGAGAAGGCCCTCTGCCTGGTTCCCTGTAACTTGGCTTCTCGCAGTGAGGGAACCGCCAGAAGGCCCTCGGCGCTGGACCTCAGTGTCCAGGTAGAACAATGGGGGTGGAGATGCTCCTTCAGATATACTGGACCAAGGCCGTTTAGGGCTTTAAAGGTCAGCACCAACACTTTGAATTGTGCTCAGAAACGTACTGGGAGCCAATGTAGGTCTTTCAAGACTGGTGTTATGTGTCCCGGTGGCCACTCCCAGTCACCAGTCTAACCACCGTGTTCTGGATTAGTTGTAGTTTCCGGGTCACCTTCAAAGGTAGCCCCACGTTGAGCGCATTGCAGTAATCCAAGCGGGAGATAACCAGAGCATGCACCACTCTGGTGAGGCAGTCCGCAGGCAGATAGGGTCTCAACCAGCGTATCAGATGGAGCTGGTAAACAGCTGCCCTGGACACAGATTTGACCTGTGCCTCCATGGACAGCTGTGAGTCCAAAATGACTCCCAGGCTGCGCACCTGGTCCTTCAGGGGCACAGTTACCCCATTCAGGACCAGGGAATCCTCCACACCTGCCCGCCTCCTGTCCCCCAAAAACAGTACTTCTGTCTTGTCAGGATTCAACTTCAATCTGTTAGTCACCATCCAACCTCCAACCACCTCCAGACACTCACACAGGACCTTCACTGCCCTCACTGGTTCTGATTTGAAAGAGAGGTAGAGCTGGGTATCATCCGCATACTGATGAACACCCAGCCCAAATCCCCTCATGATCTTTCCCAGAAGCTTCATGTAGAAGTTGAAAAGCATGGGGGAGAGGACAGAACCCTGAGGCACCCCACAAGTGAGAGCCCATGGGTCTGAACACTCATCCCCCACACCACTTTCTGAACACGGCCCAGGAGGAAGGAGCAGAACCACTGTATGACAGTGCCCCCAGCTCCCAGCCCCTCAAGACGGTCCAGAAGGATGTTATGGTTGATGGTATCAAACACCGCTGAGAGATCCAGCAGAACTAGGAAACAGCTCTCACCTTTGTCCCTAGCCCGCCGGAGATCATCAGCCAGTGCGACCAAGGCTGTTTCAGTCCCATGATGAGGCCTGAATCCCGACTGGAAGGGAATAGCAAAGCACAGACAGATTTACAAATTGTGTGTGTGTTTGTGTGTCAAATTTGAGAGGGACCATCCTGTTAGCCTGTAATGGACTGCTTTGAAGTTATTTCAGCACCGGGTTGGGGAAAAAAATTGCCCCAATCCCGTCCTGCTCTGTATTTTGCCAGAACAAAGGTGGCAGCCCTATCTCTCAGTTGTCCATAGACACCACCAGTCTGGCTTGGGGAGGATGGAGAATTTTGATTCAAGATTCAATTAGCATATAAATGTGAACTTTCTTAATGTGCACTTACCAAAACAAAATGTGAACCAAAACACAGCCATCATTCAAAAATGCCTTTTCTCTGAATTTTACAGTGCAGTTCTCCAGCCAACTGGTATGTACAAAATTGTATGTACTGGGGTAAAGTTTACATTAAAATGCATCTACTGGTGAAAAGAGCATACCCCTCCTCCCAAAATCATTTTATTAGTAAAATCAATTTGCAAAAATGTGTATATGAGACAAAATTGCATACAAAAGTATTAGTAGAAATTCACACTAAGGTGCTGATGAATTTTCATGAGGACTTTAAAAAAAATCACAAACTGATGTGGAAATGTGGAGAACACATGATGGGGGAAATGAGAAACTGAGAGAACTGGAATAGACACATTGGCCCCTTCTGTGCCTTTGGCTACATGCAGAAGTTGTCCAAGCCTCTTCCTTGAGCATCTCTAGTGGTCAAATGCAATCTAGCGGGGCCCAACTGGTCTCCCACAATGCTGTAGCTGCGTGTGACTGCCTGCAAAGGAAGCAGGTCCATGTGTCAGTTATCTCACCTCTGGCTCAGTGGCAGAACTTAAAGCCGGAAGAGCCCATGGACTGACAAGTTATTATTAGGCCTGCAAGTTAGAGATGCGAGAGGAGGGAACTATGGGTGTCAGAGGGCAGGAGAGAGAAATGTGTTGGAGAGTAGATTTATGCGCCAGAGAGCAGAGTTTAGCACCATCGGAAGGAGCTGAAATGTGGAAACAAAGGACCTCTCAGACTCCAGCCACCGTGGCTCCTTCCTCTGTCGCTCATGCAGCAAAGTGCCTATAAACAGCCGCCCCAGAGAGAAAGAGAGGGAAGACCTGCTGGTCAGGCAGGTTGTTGTTGTTGTTGTTGTTGCTGCTGCTGCTGCTGCTGCGGTATTACTTGCATTGATTCATCACTTTCTACAAAAAGTCTTTTTTTTAAAAAAAAAAATGCTTTCCAGGCAGCAGCTGGAAGAAGAAATCTAGATCTAGGAGATGCATGGACTCATTCATGGGCCAGAGGATTTTGGTGGAGGAAATACCCTTTCCCTTTAGAAGAAGGGCTGTAGCTCAGTGGTAGGGCATCAGTTTTGCATGCAGAAGGACCCAGGTTCAATCCTTGGCAGCTCCCGGTCACACTGGGAGATAGCCTTGTCCAAATTATTAGAGAGCCTGTATAGACAATGTTGAGTTAGACTGACTATTGCTCTGACTCAGTATAAGACAGCAGGGAGCTTTCTTCCAACCCTGTCCCTGCCAGAAGGAGCTGCCAGTTTCCCTGGGACTGTGGAAGTGAGGAGATGGACTCAGGAAGCTGCCTTATAATGAGTCAGACCATTGGTCCCGCCAGCTCAGTATTGTCTACACTGTCAGGCAGTAACTCTCCAGAGTTTCAGGCAGGAGTCTCTCCAAAGCCAACCTGGACATGTCATGGATTGAACCTGCACCCTTCTGCAAGCAAAAAAGATGGATGTATCACTGAGCTATGCTCCTTGCACCTGACTCCTGGGTTGTCCTCTCGTTCTGAGTGTAGATGGAGGCCTTATTGCTGAATAAATATGCAGTCCATTGTTGCAAGAGATGTAAATATCTTCCCCCAACTACCCCCTGCCTCCAAATTAGCATGCCTCTTACCATTAGGAGTGTGTCTGATTCACTGTTGTGAGCCAATTGGTTAGTAGCCATGTCATCACTGTTGACAAATGACATGCTTTTAGCTCTACGCAGTTGACAATTTGAGCCCTTTTAAAATGTTTTTATTATCCATCTATCCACAGGACAGGGTGGGTGGAGGGAATGCAAGGTTTTTAAAAACACTTTTGCCTCCTGATCTGTCCATTTGCTATTGCTGTACCGTACATGCTCCCACAAGGCCCTGGGGCTTGATGGACAGCTACCTTCATGCTGAATGACACTTGCGGACCCAACAGAGTGTGCGAGGGGTTTTGAGGATGGCTGACCCAGCCTCCGCCTGCCAATAGTAACAAGAAAAGGCCATTGCCCTCTCTTTAATCCACCTTCGCTTTGCAACTAAGAGGAGTCAGTGAACCTTGTCCTCCTGACCCAGAGAAAGCCAAAGGAACAAGGCAGCTATGGGGGGAAGAAAGTCAGGACTCTCCACAGTTGGACAGTGTTTGGAGTCCCCCTGCTATGCTGGGCCACCCCCAGCACTCTTGCCCCTCACATTGTGTCCATGGAAAGGAGGGGGAGGGGAAGGCAGGACATTTCAATCCAATTGGTACCATGACAGAAGGCTTTGTCATGGCCCTGTCACTCTGGCCAAGGTGTCACGGCCTCTGTTTCCAGGACAACACAAGGAGAACCGAGGAAGCAAGGAGGAAGGTGTATGACACACTGTGGGCCTTTTTCAGTGCTTGGGAATTCTCTGTCAATGAAGGGGAACTGCAACAAACTGTTACAACGTTGGATGCTCCTTCTTGGTTCCAGCCAGTCAGCTATGCGCTCTTCCAAGAGACTCCATTCCGCAGCCACCTATTTTATTGTTTCTTTTTCTATGTGTCTCTTGCCTCCACACCATCCTGTCAAATACAGTGGTACCTCGGGTTACAGACACTTCAGGTTATAGACGCTTCAGGTTACAGACTCCGCTAACCCAGAAATAGTACCTCGGGTTAAGAACTTTGCTTCAGGATCAGCAACAGAAATCACATGGCGGCGGCACGGCAGCAGCAGGAGGCCCCATTAGCTAAAGTGGTATCTCTTCTTTAAAAAAAATAAAATTCATTTTTAAACATATTAATTGCCATACATACCACAAAATTTCACATCTTATACAATCTTTTTGGACTTCCATCAACAGCTGTGATGATCCCCCATTTTTATCATTTCTTCTGCATTTCTTAAATTCATATTGCCTTTAATTATCTTAACTAATGTCTCCCTTTTTATCCAATTATGCAATAATTCAAATTATTCACCTCACAAAACTTCTTCCAAACCTACAAATGTAATCTGGTCATCACAACTACTTTTCAAATAGTCCGTAAATTTACACCAATCTTCTGTGAATCTCTGGTCCCACCGGTTTCGAATTCTTCCTGTTAGTTTGTCTAATTCTGCATAGTCCATCAATTTCATCCTCCAGTCTTCTTTCGTTGGTAATTCTTCTTGCTTCCATTTTTGTGCCAATAATATTCTTGCTGCCATCATTGCATATAAAAACAGCTTACAGTCCTTTCTGCTAAAGTGGTATCTCAGGTTAAGAACAGTTTCAGGTTAAGAACGGACCTCCAGAATGAATTAAGTTCTTAACCCGAGGTATCACTGTAGTCAGCTTCCTTGGGTCACAGAGCATGCTCAGTCTTCACTGAGCTGTGTGGAGGTGGGCCGTGTCCCGCTTTGGAATTTTAACCCCCAAAAAATGCACTTTTGAAAAACATAGGACTCTCACCAGTCTATGTATACAAGTAAGAGCTGTAGCTCAGTGGTACAGCATCTAGTTTCCATGTAGAAAGGCTCGGGTTCATGAGGAGGTTAAGTCAGTTATGATTCACTGGGCCAAAAACTTGGGGTATAATATACAGTTGAGTGAATGGGTAAAACTATGGAAAGAAGGCTTAAAATTTACTGCATGCAATGCCCTAAAAGAAAATGTGATGAAAATGATGTATAGATGGTATATTACACCAGTTAAGTTAGCGAAAATGTATAAAGCTAGTAATAAATGTTGGAAATGTAAAGGAAAAGAGGGAACATTTTATCACATGTGGTGGGAATGTAAAAAGGTGAAATGCTTCTGGGAGATGATTTATAATGAGTTGAAAAAAATGTTGAAATATACATTTATAAAGAAACCAGAAGCATTTCTATTGGGCATTGTTGGAAGTGATATAAATCGAAAAGAAATGTAAGCTTTTTTTATATGTGATAACAGCAGCAAGAATATTATTGGCTCAGAAATGGAAGCAAGAAGAATTGCTGACGATTGAAGAATGGAGGATGAAGTTAATGGACTGTGCAGAACTAGATAAACTAACAGGAAGGATTCGAAACTGGCAGGACCAGAAGTTTACCGAAGACTAGAGTAAATTTACGGACTATCTGAAAAGTATGTGTGAAGACCAGACGATGTTTGTAGGTTTGCAAGAAGTTTTGTGAAAAGTATTATTGGAAGTATTGCAAAAACGGAGAAGGGGGGATGATAAGTTAAGAGATGTAAAGTTAAGAAATGCATAAGAAGTGGTTAAGACGGAGGATCATCAGAGGTGCTGATGGAAGTCCAATAAGATTATATAAGTGATAAATTGTGTGGTATGTTTTATAATTTGTATGTTAAAATCAATAAAAATTTATAAAAAAGAAAGAAAGAAAAGAAAGGCTTCGGTTCAATCCCCAGTTTCTCCAAGTAGAGCTGGGAAAGACTACCTCTCTAAAACCTTGGAGAGCTACACCTAGTCAGTATACACAACCCTGAGCTAGATGGACCGATGGTCTGCTTCAGCATAAGGCAGCTTCCTACATTCCTTTGGGTGGTGCCAACATAAAAATAGACACCCACTCCTGAACCTTAGAAACAGAAGGCATGATGAACCTATTTAGGGGGAGATAGGTCGATTTATTATTTATTGGTCTTGTCTTCAAGGTGTAGTATGGCTTTGTGCCATAAAAATGTCCACACAATTTGTAAATGTGAGCTTGGCCATCTACCATGAGGGTTTACAGAGGTCCATAGTTTGATTTGTGAACAGACTGTGTTTTGCAAGTGGACTTAGAAAGGTTTGCCCCTTTCTTGATCAAGTTTGGGTAAAAGCGGTTTAAAGCAGAAGCCTGTTGTGCACAGATTGGTTAGCTGTAAACTGGAGACATTGCAAAGCCATCTCCCCCTCCCCAGAACTTTTGCCAAGTTTTTAAAAAGGTTTGTGCGTGCATGAGTTTAAATGAATGTTTTTCATCCCTGGTTTGAGGGGCCTCCTCTTCTGTTTTGGGGCATCCTTGGTTGGAGCAGGTGGCACAAGTGCTAAGAGCACTTCAAGCAACAATGGCTAGCTGAGTCTATCCACATTTTAATTTCCCACAATCCTTCGGAATGACTCATGTCAGGGGTATTGCGGGAAATTAATAGGGCATTGTGACCCAGCTGAGATTGTCAGGCAACCAAGAAGAAAAGAATGAATGTTCCAAAACAAGCTTCAGAGATGAGCTTTCTTGGGGCTTCAGAGATGAGCTTTCTTGGGGCTTCAGAGATGAGCTTTCTTGCAGCACCCAAGGATGTCAGATGCGATCTCTATATTTAAATAAATAATGTACATTTATTAAATGTACCAGATGGAACACTGGCTTGAGCCAGCGGGCTATTCTTATGTCCTTATGAAACAAAATTTAAAAATGGCTGACCACTTCAGTGAAAAGAATTGAAGGGTAGAGAGAAGCAAGGAAACCAAATTTTCTGATAAGTGTGTCTTCCATTTTACATTCTGATTGTGAAAGAAACACAAGAGGCATCACACTGGGGAGAAATGTACAGTACCGGGGTTGCTGGGATTTTTTGTTTTTTGTTTTGGTGTGTTGTATGCACTTTTAATTGAAAATGAGTAGAACTACAAAACTTTTTACTGCTGAACTTCAGGCCAACACTTCAAGGCACAACAACAGGAAGAGCCTATTTTATACTTGAATTCTGCTTTTCCAACAACCACACTGAGCTGAAAGCAACTCACAATAATAACAATACATTAACAAATAAAAGTGCTTCTTGATGTTTTTAATGTTTGAGGTTTTACTATGTTTTTATACGTGCAGTAAGTCATGCAGAGTGGCTGGGGAAACCCAGCTAGATGGGTGGGGTATAAATAATAAAAAATTACTATTACTATTATTATTACTACTATTATTTCTAATTATTATTATTATTATTATTATTATTATTATTATTATTGCAAACAAAATATGCAATAAAGAACAGTAAATTTAATAAATGAAATATAGAATAGCAAACACCTTTGTGGTTTTATGGATCAAGGATTTACTGCCCCTTCAAAAAAAAAAACCCCACCCCAAAAGGTGGTCCAATCCAACCCTTCTTCCTTTCTCTCTCCTCATTCATCAGTATCCTTAAAAGAACTGCTTATAATTAACATAAAGGAAAATAAAGTTTGGAAACTTTTAGGACAGGGATGGGATAGAAACTGCCAGCCCATGGGCTGGATGAGACTCCTGCGGGGGGCGGGGGTGCACCATCTGACCCACTGTGTCTCTTCCTCACCCTGCCCCACCAACTGTAATTAAGCCTCTAGAGGGTTGGCCAATAAGGAATATGGCCCCTGAGCCAACAAAATTTCATCATCCCTTTTCTAAGAGACATGATTTGTGTGACTCAGTCACCTCTGCATTCTTTAAAAACAATGATGCTCCCCATGAGTTCGGGCAAAAAGGATGCAGCAGAAGGGTAGAATGTTCTGTTCGCACATAGTTTGCCCGGTTGGAATCTAGGCATGGATGAGAAATTAAGTTCAGTTTGCCTTTAAAGGCGAGATGATCTAATTCACCATTCCAAAACAAGATATGAACTGAAGCATAGGCATCCTTCAAATTTCAACATCTCTGAATCTTGTGATGCAGTTCTCCAGCCAAGTAATGTGAGCAAAAATGCATATACTGGGGTAAAGTGTGCATTAGGAAATAACAGTTTAAAAAATGTATATAACAGGCAGAATCTTATACAAAAATGCCTATTGGGACAAGTTTGAACAAATGTTGCTTTTGGTTGTTTTTTTTTTAATGTGGGTCAAGGCATGTGGGCCAAGGGCAGAGAGAGAAGTCCACTCATGGAGAGGCAAATTCAACATCAAAAGCCTCCTCTGGCTGGCTATGGAAAGGTCTACAACCAGTTCCTCACTGGTGTCAGAGCTTTGGTGGTGGAAACCCATTCCATTCCTGAATCTGGTATAGCAGATTTTTATTTCTTCCCATTGCTTCCAATGGGAGGGAAATTGCTCAAGAAGAAGGAAACAGAAAAGGGTGGGGAAAGTGGAAGAATACCACTCTGTCCTCACATTGCTCCTCCACCATGAACTCAGCAGGAAACTGGATAAGACTGTTCAGTCACCTAGAATTCTCTCTTTCTGAAGTCCATATCAAATCGCCAGGAAGTGAAGCAGGGAATCCATACTCTATTTCCAGATACTCCCCCCCCCCAGGAGCTAGGCAGTCTCATAATAAGAGTCACACAGACACACACAAGTTCTGTTTCACATCTTCAAATGAATTCAACAAGGGATTTAGAAATGTGAGAGATTTCACATCACCCGTAGTAATGACGTCATAAAAATTAGAGAAGTTTAAAAGAGGACAAGGGAAGCTTAGACTGAAACCCTGCACACTCTTTCTGGGAGTTAAGCTCATTGACTGACTTCTGCATTCTTTTACACTGCTATGATACAGTCCACCCACGAGGTCAGGGTAAAGCAGCTGCCTCTGCGGGTGCCCCACCTGCCCCACCAGCACCTGTGGAGAAGAGGCAATGGCAACAGCAAGTTCTCACTAAAGCCTTGTGAGATTTAGCTGGAAACTGCCACCATCAGCACTGCTTTGTGCCGCCAAAAGTGCCAAGATAAGCTTAGGGTTTATAATCTTCGCATGGAGAACTACTTAGCCCTTAGCCCAGATGACCTACTTGGTACCACCAAATTAAGACCAATCACTCAAGGCCCCATTACCTTGAGACCTTCCCATAACTACTGTACGCAGGGCCTTTGTAGAACTAAGATTCCAACAGAAGCCCTCAGCATATTTAGAGGGGAGATATTCCCCCTATGGATCACAAATGTATATGTATGGATGGAATCAGGTAGAGGACATCACACCGTATCTGCTGATTTGCCCCCTGTATACAATGCCCAGAGGAAGATTTATATCGCCAGTTCTCAATTGGCTTCCAGGTTGATCCACACAGGAAGTGACAGTTAAACTCCTAGCAGATAAACCTCTATATATTATACACCAGGCAGCCAAATTTGCGCCGGCAGCCAAGAAGCTCCATTCCAGCTATATGAATGCACTCCAATTTTAAAATATAATGTTATAAATTTATTTTTATGTTGTAAACTGCTACATACTACATTGTAGGATCTTAGAGGAAAGTTTTCCTTTTATTCTCTGTCGTCCATTGTAAAGGCCTTTGGCTATATACAATAAAATTGACCAGGTGACTCTAAATAAAATGCCTGTTTTGTGCTGCCGCTACACAACCTAGGTAAGGGATACTGCTGCCAAGTGGTGGCAGCAGGTGGGGTGGGACTTCCTGTTTCACTTCAAGCAGCAAAGTGGGATATGCTGCTGCTGTACCAGGGCTAGCCAAAATGGTGCCTTTCTGATACTGTTGGAGTACAACTCCATCAATCATTGCCAGCATGGCCAATGGTTGGAGACGATGGGAATTGTAGCCCAATAACATCTGGAGAGCCTGCATCAGCAACTCTGTCCTTGACTGTCTCGCTGAGCTTATTGGGGATTATTTCTGAATAATCATGCAAAAGATACTTTTACTCAGATAGTTGTTAATCCAACAAAGATATCTGCATCCAGGGGTCAATTTGCAGGAATATATTTTGGAACACTCTCCCAAATGCAACATATTGAGTGCACATTCTGTGTTCCTTTATGATATCCTTTTCCATCTAGAGTATTTAAATGCAATGTTGCAGAGAACAAGACACAGATGAGGGAAGGCGATACTTTTTATTGCCCCAACTCCAGCATCATCTTACCTCTGTCCATCTCTCATTCTCTGGCAATAACTCATCAAAGCAAGCTGCGAGATGGGTGATGAAATTCAATGCTGGTGAATGGAGACTTTCCAAGGGAGCAACCATTTTTATTGTGATTAGTTTGCCGCATAGGAAGTTGCAGTTCTGAAAGCATCAGTTTGCACCTATAATGTCTCTTGGTAGTCAGCGACACAACTTCCCACTGCACCATGTTTCCTGCTAGTCTCACTCCCAAAGCTTGCAGAGCTAAACTTTTGCTGCTTTGGCAGAGTTAAATTGCCTCTTCATTGAGCACTGTCCATTGAGCAGTGACACTTGCATAAACTATATTCCAGGGAGTGAACTGGGTGGAATTGCTAGAGACCTTTTATATTTGTCCTCTCCTCCTACCTAGCAGATGCCCAACAACTTCTCCGCTTCCCTCAGGTATTTAAAGTGGGGCTGCCAGAGGCAGCACCTCAGTGTGTGCACTGGTGTTGTATCAAGTGAGACATATGGCACTTCCTGTCATCAAGATGTAGGAAATGTGGGGGGGGGGTTGGGGGGTTTGCAAACAAAGGTGGTTACTATATGACACTGAGAATTACTGTTCTTCCACAATGTGAGGATTCACTTTGAAATCTTAAAAGAATTCTGTAAAGATTTTGCCTTTGTTGTTTTGGGGAAATTAGGGTTTTTGCCCAGTCAGAGAATTATATTAGATTTTTAAGCACTATGGTTGTGAAAGTACACATTTAAATTATATAAACATTAAATAGCAATGGGCATGTGCACCATCCATATCTCAGCATATTACTACCTGGGTAGCTTGCAACATACATGTACATACCTTTTTGTGTGAGAAAGAGGAACAGGTTATATTGATTGATTGATTGGTTGGTTGGTTGGTTGGTTGGTTGGTTGGTTGATTGATTGATAAAAATATTTATATACTGCTATATTAAAAAACCCCAGCAGTTTATAACATAAAATCAGACAATACAGTTCTAGAAAGTTAAAAACTAGTTAATAGCAAGAAGAATTTAAAAACAAACATCAACAGGCCATTGTGGGGGGTGTACTATAAGGAAAGCCTAGGTAGCTTTTTGTGTCTTTGGAAATGCTCTTGATTGTAAAGGTCATGCTCCAGGTTGCCACAGAAGATGCTGCTATTTCAGTGACCCCAAACCTACACAGCTTCCTGAATTTAGCCAAGATGGACTTTTCAGAGCTTTATTCCTTAGAATCAGCAAAGTGGTTTCTTTTTTCCACTGAACTCAATGTATTGATTTATTTATTTTGAGATATCACACAGACAATTGCTTACCCAGGCTTATGTGTGATGATCTTTGACCCTCAGGAGGCCAAGAGATCAACTGATACGTTCCACTTTCTCCCCCTCCTCTGTTAATTCTTCCTTTTTGGCTTCTCTTTCTTTCAGCCCTCAGTGCTGGCCACTAGGTAGAAAGAGGCCTAATCAATACAGTGCAACCAAGCCTTGTGACCTTGCAACCTGCCTTCAGAAGGTCAAAGGGCAGAGCGGAATGCTAGGCCATGTTTTTAATTGCTAAGTTTTCCAGTGTGAATTTCTTTCAGCTTTGCCCCTCACATTCTTGACTGCCCCCTCCCCCCCAAAAAAAAACCCTCATCCAAACAAATTGAACTAGGGAAGGCTGGTACAGATTTGAGGGCAATTGGTGCTCTGTCTGAGACAGGTCCAGCTGTTTTTAGAGGCAAGCACAATTCCTGTCAGTGAGGCTAGCCTAGATAGGTTGGTAGTGGAATCATTCTGGGAGATGGTCTCTATGACAACAGAACAGTGATGGTTGCTCTGAATCCCCACAACAGGAAGTGCTTCTGTAGGAAAGTGCTTCCGCTTTGCCTATTATTATCACTGATCAGAGCAACATGTGGAGTCAGGAATGGAGAACCTGTGGCTGCCCTCCAGATGTTGTCACACAACTCCCATTTTTTTCCTGGCAATGCTTGCTGGAGCCAAATGTAGCTTAGAGTCCAACAACATCTGAAGGGCAATTCCCAGTTATAAAAAGTGAAGGAAACTGCTTCATAATATGGTTACTGTTATAGCAGAGATACAGAACTTATGACCCTCCAGCTCCCATCAGCCCCAGTCAGCATTGCCTTTGGTCAATACAACAAAGTACTATAACATCTGAAGGGCCATTGGCAATCTGTTAAGACAGACAGTAGACAACACTTAACTAATACAATCAACTTTAAACTACTATGCAACCCTGCTTGACTGCATCATTTAAATTTGACTGTATCATTTACATTGTATATCCATGGAATGTTTCTTTGGAAGTGGCATGCGAGGAATGTTTGCTACGAGAATTTTCAGAAACTGAAAAATAAAGTCTTAAAAAAACCTTTTCGCCAAGCAGGTACATTTTCAGAAGAGGGAAACCAACACAATAAAGGTTCTGGAAACCAATACCTTTGTGGAGCTATAAAGAGGGTTGGGTATGTTTTGCCTGGAGAAGAGAAGACTAAGAAGTGATATCACAGCCATTTCCACGGGCTGCCACACGGAAGATATAAAGGTAAAGGTAAAGGTACCCCTGCCCGTACGGGCCAGTCTTGCCAGACTCTGGGGTTGTGCGCCCATCTCACTTAAGAGGCCAGGGGCCAGCGCTGTCCGGAGACACTTCCGGGTCACGTGGCCAGCGTGACAAAGCTGCATTTGGCGAGCCAGAGCCGCACACGGAAACGCCGTTTACCTTCCCGCTGGTAAGCGGTCCCTATTTATCTACTTGCACCCGGAGGTGCTTTCGAACTGCTAGGTTGGCAGGCGCTGGGACCGAGCAGCGGGAGCGCACCCCGCCGCAGGGATTCGAACCGCCGACCTTTCGATCGGCAAGTCCTAGGCGCTGAGGCTTTAACCCACAGCGCCACCTAGCAAGCTTATTTTCTGCTACTCCAGAGGGTAGGGCCCCAATCAATAGATTCATATTACAAGAAAGGAGTTTCCAAATAAACATTAGGAATAACTTTCTGATGGTAAGAACTGTTCAACAGTGAAATGGGCTGCCTCAAAAGGTGGTGGGCTCTCTTTTATTGGACGTTTTTAAACAGAGGTTGGTTGGCCATGTGCCAGACATTCCTTAGCTGTGATTCCTGCATTGCAGGGGTTGAACTAGGTGACTCTTGAGGTCGCTTCCAAATTTATGATTCTATCTGGAGGGCTAAATATTGACTGTTTTCAACAGTTGCATAGAAAGGGAGTATTGATAGGTTTAGGTTTTCGCACTATCTCACATCTGCTTAATAAGCTGCAGCTGCCAAATTTCCCTCTTCTATTGCTGAACTTTCACCCTTCCTGCCCACACAGCAGTGGATCCTGCCACCCAAGGGTGTCATGAGGCTTGTGCTTGTGCCAGGCTTGGTGCTAATTGTCTCTTGTGGGTGGAAGCAGAAGGATGTAAATGGAATCAGTCTAATAGAGGATGATGGGCAATCTGTTGACTGGTCAAGAGAATGTCTGGAAAACCAGGGCTCCACCAGAGAACTCAGCTATTGAACATTCATCCTTATTTGTTTGCACAAAGCTTACATGGAGGTTAGATTATATCCAGTCTTTATTGAACATTCATTCTGATTTGTTTGCAGGGAGAGTATACAACAATGAGCATTCATCCTGAATTCTTCCTCATTGTCTGTGGGGTGATAATGCATTTTCCAGTTAATCATTCATTCATTCTGCACTTTTCAATTAATTTCCCCATCACATTATTGACTGTAAAATAGTTGTTTTTTGGTGCTAGGTCAGGGCTGGGGAGCATGGGGCTCTGCAGACTTTCATCAGCCACAAGCAACATGGCCAGTGATCATGGATGATGGGAATCGTAGTCCAGTAACAGGTTCTCCATTCTTGCTCTAGGGCAATAATCTATTTTGATTGCACAAACTTTCCAGTAAGCTTTTGAATCCTTCACAGAATACTGGCAGGCTGGAGGTGCCCTCAATATTGATACTCCTATTTTGCAGGGCAATTTTTTTTTGGGGGGGTGGTGTTCACGCACCCTGTTGATAGCATTGCTATGGGTGCTCTCATTCCAGCCATGGCCATACTCCAATGCTTTGTTCTAACAGCCACCAATCTGTTAGTGGTAGATTTTGAAGAGCTGGAGCTCATTGTGGCAACCCTCATAGCCCCTCTATCAAGGAGAGTCACAGAATAACAGCTGCGTTGATCCATTATTATATCTCACTCCATAAAGAGCGCAGGCACACACATACACAGCTTAATACTCAATTTATAAGGATTAGCATGACTGCAATCTTATGCACAGTGTCCTCAGAGCCAGCTCCATTGATCTCAGTAGTGCATACTTCTAATTGCATAGGTGTAACTTGTAAACAGTGTATCTGTCAATTCTGGTTTTTCTCATAGTTTCCACTGTAAAATTCACCTCTCCACATTTCCACATCACTTTGCTATTTTATGCATGAAAATTCATAAGCATTTTAGTGCTAATTTATCCCAATATATACATTTATGTAAAGCACTTTCCCATTAATGAGAAGTATTTTTGTATATTATTTTCAATAATATGTGCATTTTATGCACACTTTAGCCTGGTGTGTGCATTTTCTTTTTACATACTACTTGGCTGGAGAACAACATTGCCAAATTCAGGCAAGTGCAACCTTTAATTAGACCTGCAATCTTACAAAGCAAAATTTGAGTGTTAAAATGAAATAGGAACTCCATCAAAAAAGTGGGGGAAAGTATCCAGCTTCTGCTTGAATGTTTTCCACTTTATCAGATTTTCTCTATACTAATTTGTCACAGGCAACATAAAAAATTGAAAGCCTCATTATCTCCTCATTCACTTGCCAGAGCAAGGGGGTCCCATCAATTAGACTGGCACCCAGGCAAATGACACCATCAGCCCTGTTCTAAAAAGAAAAATGCCAGAGCTATGTCCCTCTGCGTTCCCTCTATACATTGGCCACCAGCCAACACCAGCATGGAGATGGAACAGGTGAAAGCATCTTTAGATAACTATACCTATTTATATCAGACGTGGGTGGTGCTGTGGTCTAAACCACAGAGCCTAGGGCTTGCCAATCAGAAGGTCGGTGGTTCGGATCCCTGCAATGGGGCGAGCTCCCATTGCTTGGTCCCTGCTCCTGCCAACCTAGCAGTTCGAAAGCACGTCAAAGTGCAAGTAGATAAGTAGGTACCACTCTGGTGGAAAGGTAAACGGCATTTCCGTTCGCTGCTCTGGTTCACCAGAAGCAGCTTAGTCATGCTGGCCACATGACCCGGAAGCTGTACGCCAGCTCCCTCGGCCTATAGAGCAAGATGAACACTGCAACCCCAGATTCGTCCACGACTGGACCTAACGGTCAGGGGTCCCTTTACCTTTACCTATATCAGTGGAACCAAAGGAAAAGATAAGGAATGGAACACAACATCTTTGGTTTGCTAAAGATATTTAAAGCAGAGGTGTCAAGTTAAATAAAATATTGTGGTGGCCCAGGTAAACCCCATCCCACATAATCGATCACATGACGCAGTGCACACACACCATTTGAATGGCAATACCCATCAACTTTGTGGGGGCCCAGCCCCCGCAAGTATTTTATTGTAGGGGACCAAAGCCCCCCCTAGGAGTTGACTCCTATGGCAAAAAGTAACAGGTCAGACCACCATACAAAAAGAGGGATTTTCTGGCTTAGAGGGTTGCTGAGTTAAAAACTACAATTGGGCATCTTGTCCAGTTTGGATAAAGAAAGAAGCAATCCAGCTCTGCTCCCCACACACAGGGGAAGTGCTATGGCTCAGTGCTTACATGGAGAAGGTGCTAGGATCAATCTTCAGGTCGGGCTGGGAGAGAACCCCTCTGAAATTCTGGGGAGGCACAGCTGATCAGTATGGACAATGCTAAGCTAGGTGGATCAATAGTCGTGCTCACTGCAAGGCAGGCTCCTATTTTCATTGCAGCTTGTAGGAACAGAAATGGGATCTTGCTTGAAGGGGTGAGAGAGGCACCAAGTCTTGAACATACACCCAAGGACACAAGGCAAATGAAACATAGAGTGAACAAATATGCCTTGGTGCCAAATTAAGAATGTATGAACTGATCTTGAAGGTAGCAGGACCGCTTGCTAATTAACCCTTCTGAAGCCCTGATTTAAAAATAAAGGGTTTTTAGGTCCCTGTTGAAGTGGCCTATTTTATTTTATTTCACTATGAATCAGCAGCATCACCTTGGCATATGATGTGCAGCAGACAGTTATTTCAGGCAAGGTGTGCTATAGATAACTAAACTGCAAGCAAGGTGTCATTTTCTTTCAATTAGCTTGTAGCGTTAACTGCAGTGAGAATTCCCTCCTGCCAGCTTCTTCATTCACCCCCATCCTGAGCCTGACACAGGATGGTATCTGCACAGAGAGAAAGAGCAAAGCGTTATCAGCTCCCTGGCCAAAATGGTTACAAAACAATTCCCTTTCTGGTTCACAGCAGGGCTTCCTTCTAGCTTGATCACAACTTTGTTCCTAAGTGAAATCAACAGGTAAAAATGCTCGTGAAGCCAGGTGGAGTGTGGGAACTGGGTGGGGGGGTAAGCATGGAGGGGAAATATCGTTTCAGTTCACATTTACACACAGCAGTCCTTTGAAATTTGCATTTCTCTGAATTTTGCAATGCAGTTCTCCAACCAAGTAATGTGTGTGAAAATGCATCTACTAGAGTACAGTGAAAATGCATCTACTGTTGAAAATAATGTACAAAATGCATTATGTTGGAGAACATAGTTTTGCAAAAACTGCATATTAGGTAAAATGGTAAACAAACATGTGTATATTAGGAGAAAGTCACATTAAAATGTTAATGAATTTTAAGGAGGCCTTAAAAAATAAGCAAAGTGATGTGTAAGTATGGGGAACTGAACTTTAGAGTGGGAAAGTGAGAGAAACCAAAACTGACAGACTCGTCCATCCCTAGTGGTGTGTGTATGTGCATGTGTGTATCTGTACTACTTAACAGAGAAAAAGGCTCTGTCTTTCACTTCACACAAAAACACACTCATACCTACAGACAGAAAAACAGCATGTCAAGCTAGGCTTAATCTATCTCCTTGCTAGTTCTCTATGTTCAGATATTTGAAGAGGGGGGGCTTTTAAAAAAATGCTTTCCGCCACTACCACAGACTGCAGTGGTATAGCCTATGAAAAGTCTTCACTTTTTCATTGTGATGAATGTCAAATGCAGAAATTTGGCTTTGCTGTGCTGGAAAGAAAAGAGGAGCAGTAGGAGATGGTGTCTGGATTTGTATGCTGAATACTAAAAAATATTGGACCTACACTTGTCAAAGCAGGGAAAGGAAAGAAACATGATTCAGTTCACATTTAAAGGCTAGTCTATGTAATCCACACTTTCCAAAACAATGCATGAGCAGAAAACAAGGCCACTTTTTAAAAATCACATTTTCCAATGTCATTCTCCAGCTAAGTAGTGTGTGCAAAAAAATAATAATGCACCACCTGAGGTGAAGTGTGCATGAGAATGCATATAGTGGTGAAAATAACATTCAAAACGGCATTATATTAAGGAAAACTGCTTTGCAAAAATATGCATGTTAGGCAACATTGCATGCAAACATGTACATATTAAGATTTGCACAAAAATGCTGTGGACTTTCCTGGGGCCTTCCTTAAAAAACACATGCATAATTTAGGAATTGTAGATCCTGGAAATCCATCCAAGGCAAAAATGTGAAATAAGGTTTGCATCCAAGGCTGCCATGTGTAATTTATTATTTACATAGGAATGGGGAACTTTTGGCCTCCAGATGTTGTAGAATCCAACATCCAACAGCACCTGGTGGACTGACCAATTCATTCAGCTTCTTTGTAATCTCCTTTCCTTCCTTTAGCACACCTTTGACTCCTTTGTTGTCCAAAGGTCCAACCACTTCCTACTTCTGATTTATGTTTCCTGCTTCTGATATATGTTAAATTTTATTTATTTATTTTGGTCTTTGTTTTTAGCAGTGTGCTCCTCAAATTCTTTCTTTTTCTTCTCTTTTTGCATGTGTTGCTTTCTGCTTGTGTTACTTTTGCCAGAGTTTGCGTTCTTTTTTATTCTCCTAATTCCACTTTCTAAAGGAAGTCTTCTTCCCTCTAATGGCTTCCTTGACTCTTCTCATTAACCACACAGGCATCCTGCTGATTCTGATGCCACCTCTCCCGATCTGCAAACTGAGCTTCTCTTCTTGTGAGCATGATGACCACTCCCCCACCCCCCCGCCGGCAAACATATTTGACCCTCTTCACTTTCCCTGACAGCCTCCTTTTTACTCATCTCCTGATTTATTTTTTAGAAAAAAAGTTTCTTCGTTTGAAGTTAAATGTGACTGTGCTGGACGTCCTTGGCCCTTGCCCACTTACCTATATATTGCATTTGAAAGAACTGTAGTCACTGTTTTCAACACATTAGCCTTTGGCTAATAAAACAGTCTGTGAGCTTTTAAACTGCAAGTGGGTGGGTTATTGTTTTCATTTCTTATTATGGTATGCATGTTTGTCTTCTTATATTGCAAACAGAACGGCGGTATAGAAAGTTAATTAATAATAAATAAATCTCACACCAAGTCCTGGGCACCACTCGAAATAAAGTCCGGGGTCATCACCCTTCTGGTTGGTTCAATGACCAGGTCGCAGTCTACTTAGATATGAAGAAATTTTACATCTTTGTGTTAACCAGAGCACACATGTACCCACTTGAGGGTAATTGAAGTCACCCATTACTACAGCAGTTCCTGCTTTGGATGCCCCTTGATTTCATTCTCCAGCTCAATATAATCCTGGACATTTTGGTCAGGGTGCCGGGGGGGGGGGAATAGTTGATCCCCAGTACTCAATTGCTCTTGGGACCTGGTATCACCACCTACAGCCAGTGGTGTAGCGTGGGTTATCAGCACCCGGGGCAAGGCAAGTAATTTCCGCCCCCTAACCCATGGATATGCGCCCCCTAACCCGTGGATTTCCCTAACCCCCCAGATGTTGCGGCCGGTGTGGCCGGGGCCCCCCCTGCACCCCCACGCTACGCCACTGCCTACAGCAGTTCTGTGAAAGAGTCTGCCTCTTTTTCAGACTGCAAGCTTGATGAGCTCAATGCCTTTCTTGACATACAGAGTGACACTACCTCTAGTGAGCCCTTCCCTGCGCTTGTATCCAATAATAAGTGTGTCCCATTGGTTTTCTCCATTCCAATAGTATTTTGAAATGCCTACTCTATGTTGCCCTTCCAGCTCTATTTTTTTTATATAATGATATTTATTAAAGTTTTACAAACAGAAAGAAGTTACAGAATAAAAAAAGAAAAGAAGAACAGAATAAAAATAAGAAGCTACAAAAATACAAAGGAAAAATGCAAAATACAAGAAAAATAAAAAAACAATTAAAAACAAAACAATCTTTTCATATCTTATGTTTCATTTACTCGTTTCCCTGACTTCCTCACACCTCCCTTTTTTGTATTCCAATTCACATGGTTAATTCAGCAAATCCTTTCCCTCTTTGTTTTTATCTTAATTCTATATCTTAACATATTATAGCTTCATATTTTCATCTGATTATCAATCTATTTTTACATATTCTTTTTAACCTTGTTGCTAAAGCCACTTCATTTCAATCCAACATCATTTTAACATTCATTAATTTTACGATGTTTCTGCAGATAGTCTTTAAATTTCTTCCAATCTTCTTCCACCAACTCTTCTCCCTGGTCTCGGATTCTGCCAGTCATTTCCGCCAATTCCATATAGTCTATCACTTCCATCTGCCATTCTTCCAAGGTGGATAGATCTTGTGTCTTCCAATGCTTTGCGATGAGTATTCTTGCTGCTGTTGTGGCGTACATAAAGAAAGTTCTATCCTTCTTTGACACCAATTGGCCGACCATGCCCAGGAGGAAGGCCTCTGGTTTCTTCGAGAAGGTATATTTAAATACCTTTTTCATTTCATTATCGATCATCTCCCAGAAAGCCTTAATTCTTGGGCACGTCCACCAAAGGTGAAAGAATGTACCTTCATTTTCTTTACATTTCCAACACTTATTATCGGGCAAATGATATATTTTTGCAAGCTTGACTGGTGTCATGTACCACCTGTAAATCATTTTCATAATATTCTCTCTTAAGGCATTACATGCCGTGACTTTCATACCTGTGGTTCGCAACTGTTCCCAGTCAGCAAACATTATATTATGTCCAACATCTTGTGCCCATTTAATCATTGCAGATTTAACCGTTTCATCCTGAGTGTTCCATTCCAGCTCTAGCTCACCTATATAAGCATGTATATATGCTTCAAACCTGCATTAGGGAAAAAGATTCCTGCATTGCAGGGGTTTAGGCCAGGTGACCTTCGTGGCCCCTTCTAACTCCAGAATTCTATTATTCTATTTCTCGCCCCCAATGGGGTGAGGGGGCTGCAGGGGCATTCTGCAACATATCACTGGCACAATTTTGATAGATTGATACTGAAGTATCTGCACATCATTCTGCTTTATTAATTGTTTCCAGGGCAGGATTAAGACCTTTAGATGCTTTGAGACTGCAGTGCTACCCATATGTAATTCAAAATAAAAGTAAAAAATACTAAACTGTAAAATGAAACTTTTTGAAATGGCACTTGCTGAAATGTACATGCATGTATGTTGCATGCAGCACAAGGCAAGATATGCTTTCCTTGCAATACTTCTGTCAACCTCAGTAGGGCGCCCTGTGGTTTAGGTGGGGACAAGTAATAAAAAGAGAACAGAGAAATGGGGGAAGAGTTTGGTGGCGAGTACGGAAGTCTAGCAAAGTTTTGTTTTTCCCCATGGTGACTGCTTTGATGCTTTGAAGGGTTTTGGTTTGTTTGTTTCATTTATTTATTTTTTTAATATAGAATGTCAGATTCTTTCTCAAAAATTCTTCTGCAATTTGTTCCTCTGCTTGGCTGGTGCTTGACTCTGCCTACTGGATAATGCAGCACTGGTTGTTATGCTATTTTACTGCTTTATTGATATCAAGAGGGGCACTCTCGCTCTATTGGACAAAAAATACCCCATACTGGACAGGATTTCAGCAGGGCAATATCAGGGAAATGAGGCAGTATGAACCCTCCCAAACATTTGCAGACTGTATTGTTAGCGAACCATGTAGAGCTCAAATCATGAATAATGCCCAATAAAAATTATGTCTCTAGGGACCATTACCCACTGGCACTTTGGCCTCTCTGAAAGGCTGTTGTAGGCTCCTGGCTCTGCCCTGCAAACCCCCCCCCCACACACACACACTTTTTGGACAATCTTATAAGCTTCCACCCTCGCCTCATAGAGATTATTTGTCCTGGAAAAGGGCAGCTCATTTCACCCAGCTATCAGTTAAAAATAACAGCGGATCAGGACAGCTCAGCTCTCCTTTGGAGTGGGGACAGGGGAGCGAGGGGAGCTATGACAATGAGCTCCTGCACTCCAAGATTGTCCGCTTCTGAGCTAAAGTGCTCACGATGCCTGATTGCAAAAGAGGGAGTGGGCAGCAATCGGTAGACCAATTTTCCCCATACACTATAACATAAACATCAGCAGCCTGTGCCACCTGCTGCTTTTAGGCCAGGAGGGGGGAAAACTTTGGCCCTCCAAATGTTGCTGAACTGCAATTCCCATCAGTCCCAGGAAGAATGCCCAGTACCCAGGGATGGTGGGAATTGTAATTTGGCAATGTCTGGAGCATCAAAGGTCCTCACACCTGCTTTAGGTGAACTACCCTGGCAGAAATACAATGTAGGAAGCATGTATGGACATATGAACGGATTTTAGAACGATATCTTTGAAAAATGTGGTATTATATTAAAGAAGCAAAGATAGAAGGATACAAATTAGCATTGCTATTATTCAGTGGCCAAAATGACAAAAATCCCATATAAGATTGTTGTTGTTTTTTTAAAAAAAGAACTGTAAAGATCTAGAAGCATGGTATAATAAAATATGAACAATTATATTTGCAGCAATACTAGCTGCTCAAGTCCTGGCATAAAGAGAGCAAAGGGGAATAGATTCATTTTATGAAACTTGATCTGATTTTATTGGTTTTCTCAATAAACAGGAGGGGGGAGACCACCAAAATCATAGAGAACTGTGGGAAGATATGCTTTAAAATATATTAAAAATATGAATTTGATTATATTAACTAATGTGAATGGTTGTCAAAATTTTTATTATTGTGCTCTGGTGATTGGTTTTATTGTAATCGCTTCCTGTGGTTCCCCTCTGATTTTTTATTATTATTATTATTTAGGAAACTACAACTCCCCCAGCAAGCAGGGCTAATGAACAGGAATGACAGGAGTTGTAGTTCAGTGAGATCTTCAGGGCTTTAGGTAAACTACTCTAGCAGGGATGCAACACAGGAAGCTACCTAATATCAATTCAGGCTACTTAGCTAGCCCAATATTAAGTGTCAAAGTAACAGTCAAGCAAAAAGTATTTCCCATCACCTCCAGCCTGGTCCCTTTAAATGAAGATGCTAGGAATGGAACCTAGGACCTTCTGAGTACATGGTATTGTGCTCCACCACTAAGCTGTGACCCCTCTCCAAACACCAAAGTGGACTGCTGCTATTTCTGGGTTGGACTCAAGCACATCCTGGAAAATTTCAGGCTGCATCCTTACAAGTTCGAGTCCACACTCTTGCACAACAAAGCTTCTTCCAGCCTCCTATGAAATTGGCCTTTTTGTGTGGAAAATGCACAGAATAGTGGGAAATGTTACCTAACCTTCCCACAAACGTATCAGACTGGATGAAGAGCTGGTATCAAATAACTTCTGCCAAACGAATCAGGACAAATGAACGAAAAACAGGTTGCCTGAAAGAGACAGGGGTGTTTGTCTCTTTGTCTTCCCAGGTCCTGAGAGGTTTGAATTCTGTAGTCCTGGGTACAAGAAGCTGCCTTATAAAAATGGTATATTATTGTTGTAAAGAAGCATTATAAATTCTCCTGTGGGTATCAGGAATGCCTAGTCCAGTGTACCTAAAGTAGTAGGAACTTTTCTCTTTGTATTAAAGGTAACTTCATTCTTACCCCCCCCCCAAAAAAAAACAGAGTGGTGGGGGCTTTACAGGGGTTATACCCACAAGTGTCCACATCCCAAGTTACTGAGCTAGACCTGTATCAAGGAACTCAGCATCTCTAAAATGGCTATATGCAAAGTGGTTCCATCTAACTCAGTATTGTTCTCCAGCAGGGATAGGGAACCTGTGGCCCTCCAGGTGTTGTTGGACTACAATTCCCATCATCCTGACCATTGGCTCTGTATGAACCGGAATCAGAGACCAACAATATCTGGGCAATTAGAGGCTCCCCCTGCCCTCTCATAAGCTTGCCCCAGGGCTTCCTGCCACTGTCTGAGGTCTGACAGGGTCTTTTCAGTAGTGGCATTACACCTCCCACAAAGACCAGAACAAGAAACGGATTCAAAATTAATATATATTTTATTGAATAGCTGCATTGAAGTGGTTACAAACACCACCCATAGAATTAATTTTTTTCAAATTTCAGCAGTTTCAGCAACAGCTTAATTAGATTTGCGAGAGAAAGAGAGGAAAAGAGGCACACAACTAAGAGCGTTATAATAAATACATTAAGATGCAATTTTTAATAACTTTAAAATAAACATTTCAAATAAATATTTTTTTTAATGGTAAAAGTGTGGTAAAAATATATCTATACACAATGAGATGGTAGATTATGAGCAGGCATTATGCTTTGTACGAGGTGAGGGGGAGGACACAATTTTAGAGGACACACTATACTAAATGCCTTTTTTTTAAAAAAAACCCAACAGAGGGTGAGAGTGTCTCGAATCCCATAGTATTGTGGTCCTTTTGGATCTCAAATGCAAGGGGCCTTCTGGAGGAGGAAATAAACCTACTCAAAGCATCCTGACAAAGGGCAGGTGCTTTCAAACAGAGGATATAGCCTTGTTGTAACAAGGGGTCAAGGGAGAAAGCAGCGCAACATTACTTCAGGGAGTTGCATGGGCCCAGAGACCCAAAATATTCTTTTTTTGGCGGCTATGCAAACTAATGGGACCAAATACAATGCTGTTTCACCCTTGCAACAGAAACGGGAGCAGAAATTGCTGGTGTTCACTTATTAATCCCATATCCGGAACAGAAACCCTTTTAACAACTACAATCAGTATTCACTGTCTTTGCTTTCAGTTTACTAGCCATACCTAACTGTTTGCGTCCCCCCATCACCACCTCCCATATATGCATTACATTTGCTTTGTATTGAAATGGATGACGTGGAATAACTAATGACAATGTGATTTACATAAATTACTTAATTTCACCACAGTGGACAGCAAGACGATTAACACAGGTTTTGGTAGAAGAGGAACTGCAGTGCAGTGGAAACAGTGCTTCATACAATGAACACAGGGAGGAATGGAAAAGGGAGCCCCCTTACACCCCTAATGACCGTGCCTAGGCAGCAAGAGAGTCCATGGGTCTTTGAGAAGGACTCTACTGCTACACATGAGTGATTATTTTCACTTGACTGGGTCAGTCAAGAACCATCTCCGTTGTTCTGCAGACCCTCCAAGTGTCCCTATTTTCTAGGGACGTCCCTGATTTAGAGAAGCCATCCCAGTTTCTGATTTGATCCCGGAATGCCCCACTTTCCCTTGGGATGTCGCTATTTTCGTCGGAAAATGTAGGAGGGTATGGAGTTATCCGACCCCCCCAAGCCACCTGACGGCAATCCTGTATAGAGAAGTTTTTTTAATGTTTTATTATGTTTTTATATATGTTGGAAGCTGCCCAGAGTGGCTGGGTGCAACCCATTAAGGTGTGTGGGGTATAAATAGTAAAATTATCATTATGGAATGGGACGTCCCTAATTTCATCGGAGAAATGTTGGAGGGTATGTTGTTCTGACCTTTGCAAAAAACCATGCCCTGTTCTTTGGGGGGGGGGGTAGGAAAAAAGTTTTAGAAGGGAAAAAATAAGAGGCATTAATGCTTCCAAGTCCACAAAAAGGAGGCCACTATGATCAGAAGTGGCAACCAAGATATGGATGAAAAACAGCCTCTGGCACTTTCCACATTCCACTTAACACAGTGCAAGAAACCCCTGGAAAGAAGCCTCTAAAGTACTCCAATAAACAAAGCAGCTCAAAACTGGCATAATGCACACAGCTTAAGAGAGTCCTTTGGCATTAGCAGAAATGTACCAAGAAGCCAGATCTTGTCTATGGCACCATTCATAGCAGGTTATCACAAGCCATCATAAATGTATGTCACTAACAATTGCACACTCAAAAATATAATCAAAGCAACTTCTAAAACAATGAGAAGAAATTGGCGGGGTGTTTTCTGTGGTCTGCATGCTTGGGCACCCAACTTGCAGTGCCCTCAAAAGAAAGCGGCACCACACCCAACTCTAAAACCATTCCCTTTGGTGGGTCTAAGGCATGCCTGGACAACATGGGATCATAGAAGGACAACTTAACCTAACAGTGGCTCAGTCACCATTCTGCCTTTGCTGGATTGCAGAACCCTGACTAACAGGCCACAGGTTTGCAATCTGAGCAGCAGAGAACATGCTGAGCAGGCCTAGCTTTGGCGTCTACCTATCAAGCATTAATCCAGGATGGCAATGTGTGTGGGCCGTTTTCATCTCCTTTTCACTCCCTAGGTCCAGGTCTGGTAACCTGAAGCCTAAGGATTAAATGTAGCCCTCCACACCTCTGTATATGGCCCTTGGGACCACACGCCCCTTGAATGATTTTGCTAGGCTGGAATGCGTCCTTGAACTATAATTAATGTCATTTGCTTGCCTAGATCAAGGATGGTGAGATGTCGTATGTAGCTTTTGCAGACTTTGGAATCTACACAGATCAGCCACATCCACATGCTCCACCCACTTTTGCAGCTGAACCCACCACCACTGGTATGTGGCCCCCCGAAAGGTTGTCCAACATGGGAATGCAGCCTTCTTGCTGAAAAAGGTTTCTCATCCCCGCCTTAGTTAAACATTTACAAAACTAATATGAAAATAAGCAGAAGCAACATGCAAATTTAGGAACAAGAATGTGAACCAAAGGGTCTGAGTAACACACATTTTGTCACCACCACCCTCTCCCCACCCATTTTTTTATAAGGCCAGGGTGGGGAACCTACTGCCCTCCATATGTTGTTGGATTCCAAGTCCCATTAACCCCCACCAGCACAGACTGTGGTCAAGGATGACAGATGTTTTAAGTCAATATCTAGAGAGTTGCAGGGGATCAGAGGGACTGCTCCTTTGACCACAGGAGACATGGGGTTGTACCTTACCAAGTTTTACTCAGAGTAGACCCATTAAAAGTAATAAACCCAAGGTAGTCATGTCCATTAATGGCAACAGCTTGCTCTATGTCAACAGTCCTATTCTCTACATAGGACTAGTCTTGGATATAATCCACAGGTTTGCCTGCTACCTGAAAAGGTATATATAATGCTTTGAGCTATCACACCTTCTTCATACCTCATCAGATCAGCCATCCAGCCAGCAAAGTGCTATCTGCATTGACAGGCAGCACATCTTCCAAGTTTCACACAGGAGCCTTCCCAAGCCCTTCCTGGAGGTGCCAAGTATGGAACCTCCTGCACACAATGTCTGCTCCTTAGCTCCTGGGTCAGTCTCTCCTAAAAGTCATAGCATAAAACTTTCTGAGCCATACCTACATCATCCTTCTGTACTCAAGTGGAACCAAAGTGCTTTGGGTTAGGCAGGGAGGAGTCAATGACAAACATAACCCATTGCACTGCATATGTCCCGCCCTCTATTCAAATTGCAGGATATACCTAACTGAAAGCTAAGGTTTTCAGGCAAAGGAAACCATAACTCTTTTCCCTTGAGCTTTTTTTTTAAACAAACAAACAAACAAAACACTCACTGTTTCAAAGAGAAACTGTGTCGTGGGTGCTAAATTTTAAAATAATGATAATAATAATAATATACTTCATGTACTCCGGCCATCTGACTGGGTTGAGAAGGCCTCTGCTCTTGAAGAGATGGGAGAAAGGATACATCAACCATAGAAGTGACTTTTGCCTGCAAGACACCAGAAATGCCTTGCAGTTTAAGATCAGCCAAAGGAGTCACTTCTGGCTTTAGACTCACAGTGACTGTCCATGGTATCTGGTACCAGATAAGCTTAGGAGGAAATGGAGATTGAGGGCTTGCTTTGTTTTAGGCTAGCAAGACTCTTTAAACTACCCCGTTGTTGCTACAGTGAATGATGATTCCAACTTTTGCCACCCCTACAAAAAGTAAAGAGGTTTTACCCTAAATTGGTGAGCCAACCCTTCCTTCCTTCCTTCCTTCCTTCCTTCCTTCCTTCCTTCCTTCCTTCCTTCCTTCCTTCCTTCCTTCCTTTTAAAAAGGACACATAAGCTTTTGGGCTTTCTCCTCCTTTTAGGGAGGCTACCAACCCTCAACAGTTTCGCATCTCCCCAGCCAGGAACTACCGAAGGTGCCCATCCCACACTTGGCCCAGCTACCTTGCATTTGCTACAGTTTTGCTAGCCTCTTCCCCATCTGCAAATTGTGCGTGGCAGAAGGAGCAGAATACAAGCCGTTAAGGATGGGTACCAGAAGTGAAAAAATAATGGGATTTGTTTTTTGTTTTGTTTTTACAATAGACTGTTTCTCAGGCTATCATAGTGCTTGGGTGAAATACCCTTTTCCTTTCTGGTTTTGTTTTGTTTTTAAAACCCACCACAGGAGAGCAACTCATAAGGCATTCTGGAGGTCAGAATCCTGAGCCATCCTATAACAAAACTACACCCTCCCCCCCCCCACCAACCATGCTGATTTAGTGCATGCCTCAGCTTCCCACTCTACTTGTCCAATGTTGAGGACACATTAAAAGCCCTAGAGCCTAATCTTGCTCACAGGGACAATTTATATCTATCACGGAACAAGCTCCAAAGGGAGCTTGCATAGCTGGCTGGCTATTCCATCATTGCTTTGTTCCCAAGCTGTAAGATTCCAGCAGGGGAACCTGAAGGAACAACACAATGATGAAGAACAGCCGGGTGTTCCCCCCTCCCCCCCTGCCCACTTCCTGTGGGAAGTTATACTGGCTTGTCCAAAGTCTTAGGGAGAGTGGCTCCACTGGTTGTGGTGGAGATCTTCCTGCAGACAGTATTGGTATGGTTCTGGCAGCGACAACCAGGCCGCTTAAAGGCATCGTAGCCCCACTGGCAAAGTTTGAGGCACCCCAAGGTGGGAAAGTAACAGCACAGGCAGGGCATGAACAAAGAGAGGAAACTCATGGCAGCCCAGCGGGCACAGCAGGATCCCGGGCCACAAGAGCAGGGGTCATCGGCACAGGTGTCCTCATCATCTGAGGAGCAGTGGTAGAAAATGCCCTTGACACAGCAGAGGCAAGTCCCATAGTCAATGAGGTTCTCTGGTGAGCAGAAGCAGCGCTTGTTGCAAAGCCAGCAAGAGGGCAAGCTGCGTGTCGCCATGCAGCGGGCACACTTGCAGCGGCCGCATTCCTCGCAGATGAAGAGGTGGCCAGCATGGGCGGCACGAGGCTTCTCAGATGTCCCCTTCCGCAGCTCTTCAGGCTTTGGGTCGCCTGCTTGGGGCTGATTCCGGACAAGCGAGTGCCTAGAGTGCGATGGTGTGATGAGCCTCTGCTCTGAGGCTGTGGTGCTGTGGGAGATGGAGCTGGCAGTGCTGGAATGGCTCAGAGGCTGCTGGAGGGATGGCTGGCCAGGCTGAAGGTCCTGGATGGTGGTGGGCACCAGGCGTTCCTGAGCCACCTCCTGCTTGTGGGCTGCTTGCGACTGGGATGGAGTGGAGGGAGCTTGCTTGGATGAGGCAGGTCTCTCCACATAGTCATTGGTGGCACGGATGGCACAAATCTGGTCGATGGAAAGGACTTGCTGGATATCCTCAGGCGCTGAAGCCATGGTGTCTTCAGAGCTGCGCTCAGTGGTACTGGCCGGAAAGGGCATTCTGGGGAAGGATGAAGGCTCCAGTCAGCAGGGAACATCAGAAGGTCCTGCAGGAGAAGAAACAAAAAGCAAAGGGAGGGGAAAAAGCCCACCCCACTGTTAAATCACAACAGTAAAAGACCAATCAAGACATTTTGTTGGGGCAGAGGAGAAATTGAGACATCTATGCTCTAGCAGCCTTTCTCAACTTTTGGTCCCCAAATGTTGTTAGACTGTCACATGGAAGATGGAGCAAGTTTGATTTCTCCTGCTCTGAAGGTAGGACCTGAACCAATGGATTCAAGTTACAAGAGATTCTGACTAAACATCAGGGAGAACTTTCTGACAGGAAGAGCTGTTTGAATGGAGGATGTAGACTCTCCTACACTGAAGGTTTTAAAGCAGAGGTTGGATGTTCATCTGTCAGGGATGCTTTAGCTGAGATTCCTACATTGCAGGAGATTGGACTAGATGGTGCTTTGGGGGCCCTTCTGACTCTGCAATTCTATGATTCATCCCTGACCACTGGTCCAGCTAGCTAGGTATGGTAAGAGTCATAGTCCAGCCACATTTGGCAGCCCAATGTTGAGAAACGCTGTGTCTGGCTGATAGTCTTGGATTAGGAACTTTTATGGAGGGAGGGGTGGGACATGCATCTCTTGCAGTGGGCTGGAACTACCAATTAAAAAACAGCAAGGCACAGCTGGTACTCATGAAGAAATATTGTGCCAATTAACACACATCAGGCAATTCGTTTTTTAAGCATTGCTATCACCTAATGTTGGGAGCCTCTGGAAATCTTGTGGCTTAAAATTGCAACCCTCCCTTTCAGGCAAGATGGCAACTGGCTTGTACAAGGCATCTGACCTGAAAAACAACATGACCTCCTGATTCATCTGCTACTTTGTGCTCAGTGGGACTGGGTACTCTTTCCTTTACATGCCCATACAGCAGGTATGGGGAACTTTGGTCCCTCCAGATGCTGCTGAACTGCAACTCCTAACAGCCACAGTCAGCATGGCCAATGATCAGGGATGATGAGAGTTGGAGTCCAATAGCATCTGGAGGCTCCTCATTCCAGCCACAGAGCAATGCCAACCTTCTCACAGTGTAGGAGACCAGCCCATATCCCTACCACTATTTAATTCAGATTGATCCTTTCCAGAGAAAATCTGGCAAGGTTGGCGGGTGGGAGGAAGTTGCCCACAACCCCATCTGCAATAACTCAACAACCCATCTGCAAACCAAGCCCATGCTAGAAGTGCCCCAGAATCCCCAGAAGACAGGGAGGGGGAGGGAGATTGAGAAAAAGTTATTCAGTATGGGGCAATAGATGGCTACTCAAACTAGGGTCCAGAACACCAAGGTTAGTAGAAGAATATCAGTTTGGTTAATTTTTAATGCAAGCCCATCTAAAAGCCACACTTTCTGAAGTTATACTGGAACTGAAATGCAGCCATCCTTCAAAATTAACACTTCTCTGAATTTTGCACTGCAGTTCTCAGACCAAAATACACACATTAAGGGACAGTGTGCATAATAATGCAAGAACTGGTAACAACATAATACAACAACACAACATTAGGATAAATGGCTTGCAAAAATGTGTACAGCTGGCAAAAATTACATATAAAAGTGTTATATTCAGAGAGAGAGAGAGAGAGAGAGAGAGAGAGAGAGAGAGAGAGAGAGAGAGAGAGAACGTGGGTGAATTTTCAGGACTTTTAAAAAGCATGTCACAGGTTCATGCAGAAATTTGGGGAACTGAACTTATGACTGGGAAAATGAGAAATGAAAAGAGTCATCCATCCCTACCCATGGCTCTCAGGAACCAAGACAAAATCACTGTAGGGGGCTATTTATGGTTTAAGTCAAAAAGTCCCACACTGGCTATTCTTCCCTACAATTTTAGGAGTCTCTCCCTCCTTAGAGGAGGGGATTGGTCTCCCCCCCCCCCATTTTTAAGGTCAGCAAACTAGTCTCTATATAGGCAAGTGAGTCAATGAAGCCAGAGAAGCTGGTAACAAATGCTGCCTGAGCAGGATGAAACGAGGAAAAGAGCAGTGGGAAGATTGATTTTTGTTAGCCAGGTCGACCTTGAAGAAGAGTGAAGATCAAGAGCCATCTTCCTTTGATTGCTAAAAGCCAGCACTACTTTGGGTGTTCCTCCTGCCAAAGGGGAAAAAAAAGAGCTAGCCCAGATTCATTTAAAGCAAAGTTGAGCTTCCAGGCAAGGCAAGATGAGCTTGGAAAGAGTTGTAGGATTTGGCTGGGGGGGGGGTGGCAGGTGCGAAGAGAAGAGGGACCAGAGCTTTCTTTGAATCAGGCCCACGTGTCTTCAACAACTGAGCATGTGCAGAAGGCTTCCTTTTTTTTTACCAGAGTAAACAGAGGAACCTTAAATACACAGGAACCTTAAATACACAATACAGGAGAGGGAATTGTAATGACTGCCAGATTTACCATACATTTAAAGCACATGGCTTCCCCTGAATAATCCTGGGGACTGTAGTTTGTTAAGGGTGCTGGGAATTATAACTCTGTGAGGGGCGAACAGCTTCCAATATTCTTTGGGGATGCCAGGTGCTTCACATGTGCTCTAAATGTATGGTGTGCATGTAACCATGCCCAAAAAGTTTGGAAGCTAGAGTACACAACTCAAAATCATCCAGGAGGCTCATTGCCTACTAAGTGAAGGGTGCTACCTCACCAACAACATGTGCTTTATGTTTTCAGCTCAGCATTTTCTTTGCAACACATTCTACATTAGGAAGCCAACATCAGGGGTCAGCATTATTGGGTATCCATCAAAACCCACTCACACAATTCCCAGGGCCTCCTGGCTACTGCTCCTTGTGGTTTCTGCCTGTTCACTCCCTTTCGCCAAACAAGCAAGCAGTGGGAAGAGTAAAGAGCACATACCTTGGTCCACTCCTGCTGGAAAATGGTACAATCGCTGACCACAGAGAGTGGCAACAAGTGGATAATAGCGTCTATGGTGAGGTGTGAAGTCAGAGAGGGGGAACCCATGGCAAAGGACCATTTTCTTTAACAGCATCTTTTCTTTCCCTACATTCAATCTTTCTATACCCTCATTTCTCCCCTCCCCTTTTCTTCTTTTCCTTCTTCTTCTCCATTTCCGTTCCTTTCACACACACGCAACACCCGCCGCCCCCCCCCTTCTCATGCTCACCAAGTTTGGCAGGCAAAGAGCACAAGGCTTTCACTCTTCAAGAAATTCATGGCAGTAAAGCTCCTGGATGCAGCTGGGTGATGCAGCATGGCTGGCTGGCTGGCTGGCTGCAAGCGGCTGAGAAAAGCAATACCAGCTCCATCATGCACCTCTAAGTCCAGGGAGGAGGAGATGCCATGATGTGAGTTTCCTGGAAGACGTTGAGTTGTAAATATTTCCTATGCAAATTGAGGCATTTTGCTTCGGGGTGTGTGTGTGTGAATTCTGCTGGCCTGGAGTGTGATCTAATTTAGCATGCTTTTATTTTACTTGTATTTAGGAAACCAGAGTTTAAAGCTCTGAAGTTGCCAAGCTTGCCTAATAATGCTTTTGCAATTGGCACCTATTAATTGTTGCTTATGAACATGTGAAATGGAAATTTTTCTATGGAAAAACAGTGCACTGGGAAATTTTCTACCACTGGATACAGCAACATTGTCTCATTCCCCATACCCATTATACATCATTCTTCTCATGATTGTTCAGGAAAGAGCTGCAAGCATTCGGTATGTAGCGTTTATCTGTTGGACTATAAACAGACAAGGAGAGAGCCATAGTTACCTGCAGGGCTCTGCTGAAATACACACCCCTATCTGGATGGTGGTGGAAGCATCTCAGTGCCAGAGCAGCCCTCCTCAACCTGGTACCCTCCAGATGTTTTGGATTACCACTCCCATTGTCCTTAACCATTGATCAGGCTGGCTCTGGCCAATGAGGGATGTAGTCCAACAATATCTGGAAGGCATCCAGGTTGAGGAAAGTTTTGCTAATGCATAGAAGCTAAGACAGGCATTGCACAAAGGGCAAGGTCCTCCTTGTGCAAAGGAAAAGGGTTATCTCTCTCCATATGCATATTGGGGAATTTGCATGGCTTTGTTCCTGCTTGCAAAACCCAGCATGTTTTTACCTATTCCTCCAATGGAGGATTTGCCCCACTGTCACAATGCTGACATGGACCTTTTCTTAAATCAGCCTCCCATGCAAGATTAAAAATCTACATTGACTACTACAGAGTGCATACTATTTCTTTTCTGTATTCTGCCTCATGTTGACAAGCTGCATTAAGTACTGCTAGCTGGCAGAGAGGGGAGAAAGAGGCACATGTAAACTCTTGTGTGAAGACTGCAAAGCCAATACCCTCTTACCTGGGAGTCAGTGCCCCCTATGGTACTTCAGAGAAGGCATGTATTGTTAGCATGAGATGCAATCCAGCAGAAAGGCACAGTGAAGAGGAAGCTAAGCTAAATGGGTAGCTAAACTAAGCCCTGCCTCTGGCACAAGTATGAACTTCGGATCAGGTGCTTCAGAGAGTGAGTTGGTGAGGTGGTTAGAGTTTTAGTCTAGGACCTGAGAGACCTGAGTTCAAATCCTCGTTGAGTCATGAAACCCACTGGGTGACGGTTGGTCACTGTTCTCTCAGCCTACCTCACAGGGCTGTTGTGGAGATAATATGGGAAGGAGGGAGAACTATGTATGCTGTCTTGAACACCTTAGAGGAAAGGTGGGATATAAATGTAACAACCACAATCATCACAGTGAAATGAGCTCAGAGCAATACAGCCAGAAAGGGCAGGCTTGCCTGACTTGGAACCTCACAGCCCCGATTCTGGGCCAGAAGTGCAATGCTTGATCTGGTTGACAACCAATCTTATCAACCAGGATCCCCCCCCCAAAAAAAGCTGTCTTTCTATATAGATGCAAGTAAAATCTCCCATTCATCTGTATTGGTCAGACATATTGCTAACTCTCCAAGTAGCCTACCTCACAAGGCAATTGCAAGGCTGGTTTTTTTTTTTTTTTTTTTAGCTGAAAAGCTGTTTGTTCAAGGGTACCGGGTTGAATTTGTTCATGGGTTCAATGCCACAACTTTGAACCAATAAGCACCATTCTGTAGTCCTGCAAATTTACACTGCCCAGGATGCACAGACAGGACTCATCAGACTGGGTAGCCTGAGAATCTTCATTTTTTGTTAAGCAATGAAACACACAGTGCTTCTAGTCCTTAAGACCACCAAGGGAGGTTTGAATGCACAATGCCAGCTTTTTTCAGAATAGAATTTCAGCCACCAATGTGCAGATGGCCCAGCTGAGTGGTGGAGACCATGCTTTTCACACAGCAGGTACCTGATTCCACCCCCAGCATCTCCAGATAGGGAAGGGGAAGGTCCTCAAAGCCACTGCCCACCCGTGAAGATGATACTGAACTAGATGGATCAATGGTCTGGCAACATCTTAAATTTCCAGAAGCACAACCTTTCTGTAAAAGCTATTATTCACATGCTAACCTAGTTGAGCCCAAATTTTGACCAGACAACCTTTAGGACCCAGCAAGATTCTCCAGCACCAAACAGGATTGATGGAGGGAGGGGAGGGAGGGAGAAGATGAAGAAGAGAGAAAAGAGGATTGAATGACAATAAATTGTTTGCCATTCCGGATGCGATGAATCCAATCCAGCCGGCAGGAGGGACTGAAATAGATACTGCAGTGAAGGGAAAAGGGGAGAGAGGCAGAGAGGGTGAATAGAAAGGAGTTGGCAGCCGAAGCAGCTGAGTGGGGAAGCCACACTACAGAGCAAGCCATTGAAAAAGGATGGCAAAGCAGCGCCTGACAGACAAGAGGAGCTAATGACCCCCTTCACTCTTCAGCAGAAGGCAAGTCACACACCTCTGCCAACCAGCTATCATGATTCCCCGACACCAAAGTGATGAAGCAAGGTGGAAAGCGAGTTTAAGTGTGGCCCTTCCAATTTACAAAAAAAAAAAAGGCTTCACTTGAGCCATGACTCAACTCAGGGACCTGTTTCCTCCTTTGCCACCCCACAGAGCACCTGGACACTTAGAAGAAGAAGAAGAAGAAGAAGAAGAAGAAGAAGAAGAAGAAGAAGAAGAAGAAGAAGAAGAAAGTGCTTCTGACTGTACTCCCATCATTTCTTGTGATGCTCAGCCCAACACACCCACAAGATATTGCACAGAAGGGCACACAGCGTGCAGTTTCATGGCAGGCTTAGTAAATCCTTGTGCAGCCTTGATTTTTACAGACCGAGGCAATGAGTGTGGACATTGGAGCAGCCATTTCATATACTACCCAAATACTGCCCAGCAAAGATGATTTGTTGGCTGGGCTGCAATTTTAATTTAGCCCTAGGTTAGATTTGCTCACCCTAATGTTAGTCCTCACAGATCTATGGGGCAGCTGGAAACTGGCAATTCATTGTTCCTACACAGATCAGGGGAAGGGGAGAGAAAGTGATCGTTTCCTCAGCTGTTAACCCCAAAACTAAAATCATCCAGGGAACTATTTATCCCATCCCAATTTTTCACGAAGACTACTGTTACCTGGTTACCTTATCATTAGAAACAAATGAATAAGCAGGTAATCTTCTATGCCAGTGGAAGAGTTGGTCCAAGAAGAAGATATACACTTTTGATTTACACAAAATGCTTCTATTTAGGCAGAACTGATAAGCAGTTTGTTTGTTTTCTTCCTGAAACAGGGAGATTGACATGGATTTTAGTGTGAATATTCAGATACAGACAGGTTGGAGCCTGCACATAAAGCATTTCCTTCCATTCAAGCACACAAGCCACATACATGCATATATATAATTGTTCTCTTTATTCAACTCTATTCAACAAGATAGCCCTGCTTTATCCCAGGAGCATCTTTTCCAGCAGCAACCTGGTCCCATCCAGGAGGGTGTGGCCTAATTAAAAAAGAATTTGGATTTTTAAAACAATACTGAGCTCTCTTCTGTGGGGTGGATGCCTGTGTACCACAGGGCTAAAGAATGCTAGTTGCAGCTTCAAAAGTCCTCAATTAAATCCTTGCCTCAGTCACAAACTCACAAGTGCTGCAATCTTATCCCAAAAGCAGCCCCCAGTGAACATAGGAAAACTTACTCCTGGGCTCGCCTGCACTGAAGATTCCTTGGAACCACCACATCCCAGCCTCAGCCCCCCACCTGCCATAGAGAGTAATGCTAGCTGCCTACCTTGCAAGGCGTTGAAAGGATTTCTCAGTGCCATGCCTGCAAAGCAATTTTAGCACCTGCAATATGCAATGCAAATGCTATGTACGGTAGTTATTATTAATGGGCAGCAACTCTATCAAGCTGCTGTAATGGCAAAGGAGTTAAGGAGTAAAAGATCTTTCAGTAACTGGAAGCCTTTTGGCTAGCTAGAAATAACCAGCCTGCCTACCCTCTCACCCCAATTAAGGAGGCATGCCAATTTCCTTGCTTAATTTCTTTTATTATTTTCCAACACATCCCTTGCCCATGGAATTTAAATTATCCAGGTGTGTTACTGCTAACAAGTTCCCCTTTGCCTCATCAAGCATTCTTGCATCCTTTCATCAACACCCTTGATGGTTCAATCCCTCCTCCCCCAGCCCCAGTACTGAATCTCTCCCTCCAGTCCATCAGCCCCCTTTCAGGTTTTGCTTCCCAGCTGCCTGTAGGAGTTAGGAACACAGGAGGATGCCTTCTACAACTGGTCCACCTATCTCTGCACTGTCCACACTGGCAAGCAGCAGCACTGCCTGAAGATGCTGGGAATTGAATATGGGGCATTCTGCATTCAAAGCATGTGCTCTGCTATTGAATGAGTTCAGCCCTTTCCCTAAATGAGTTCATGATCTCCTTAAAAAAAAAAGAGGAACAAGGAAAGCCCCACATCTACACCTTTTACCAGATCATATGTCACTTGCTGCAGCTGGCAGCTATAATCAGGTATGCTGTTTGATACCATGCATCTCCAACCCTAATTATCCCTCAAATCCTACTCTAGCTACAATGGACATAATAAACATCACACACCTGTCATCCCCTTCCCCCTCCAAAAAATCCTGTTCTCCCTTCTCTGGAACATCTAACACCTCCCCAAGTTTATGTTTTCTGGATATGAACCCTCCACCACTCCTGCAAATAATTTAAAAGGGCAGCATTGCTGACCAGACCAAGGAGCCCCTCGTTCAAACATTCCCTTTCTAGTAGTTGCTAGCCAACACAGCTTGAATGCTTTTAAGCTTCTAAGAGGCAAGGACCCTTCCATTTGTGGTTTGCCTCAATCATTTGATTTTCAGAGGTATACTGCTTCTGAACTTGGAGGTTTCACCTAGCTACCACAGTGAATAGCCGTGGAGACTTCTATCACCCATGACTTTGCCCAACCCTTTAACACATGCACACACATATATAAATGGCTATTTTTGAGCACTTTGACCAAAGGTGAATCTGCCAAACTAATCTGGGGGAAATGAAGGCATGGCAAAGACTATTATTAGGGGAGCAAGGATTTTGTTATGCAATATACAGCAGTTTTGGGTTGAAGGTAGGTGGGAATCGACTGCACAATTTTCAGCAGGTCTGCAAGGATTTTCAACCCCTAATATTTACCCAACAATAAGTGAACCTGAACAATAGATGGGGTGAACCCTCTTGGGGGGGTAGTATTTTGCTAAACACTTATTTTTAGCCTCAGTGTTCCTCACCTGTGAAATAGGAGCATTAAACCAGATCCTGGTGCAGATCCTGTGTTAACTCAGATGTAGATTTGCAATGTGTGAATCATGGGTGCAGGAGATAAATGGCTTCCCCACACACCTTTTTGTGTATGGCTCCCACACCCCCTTGTCACAATTTTGTAGCTACCTCTGGTTGGTACATTAGTAAAATACATTAGTAGATCCCACAATCCTGAAGTCTCAACAACTCCATACTCTTTCTAAATATACCTTAATATACTGTGGTGGAGAGGGGCGAGGGAATGAACAGGATAGGCAGTTCCGAAGCCCCATTAAGCCGAACAAGCAGGAGTTCCCCCCAACCAGCACATTTTGGCTTACCGAAGTGAAGCAATACGCATTTACCCTCTAAAGAGGGGGCTGCATAGGGCCCTTGCGTCCAGAGTCTGAAATTACCTACCACTGCCCCCCGTTAATGGATTATTAATTAACTAATTATTAATGGTGTTAACGTGATCAATTATTTTACCCCGGGAGGGAACCGAGCCCCTCCAGTCGAGAGAAGCCGCTTTTCTAAAAGTGGCAGTTCTGCGGGCACGTCAGGTTTGTTCCATCACATAAGAAGAAGCTGTTCCGAGACAGCACTCTACCGCCGACCCCTGCATCAAAGAGCGACCCCGCCCAGCCAACGAATAGATCGTCCAGAGATACATACAAGAAACTCTACCCTGAGACGAGGCAACACAAATCAAGGTCGCCTTCCCCCCACCCCGCATTCACAAAGAGACCCCTTCCAACAACTGAAATATCTCCTCATGTCTTTACTGGCTAGGTACCTCCTGTCTCGCCCCATTCCATCCCCGCCAGGCTCTCCTCAAAGCGTGCCCAGGGCGATCCCCCAGGCCAGGCAGGAAGAAACGATCCGGCGGCTGCCCGATTATGGGTCAGAGCGCCGTCGAGTCCCGCCTAGGCAGGAGCCCGGCGCCACGCTGCTGCCTTAAGCAACTCTTCGCTTCGGGAAGCTGCTGCTGCTGCTGCTGCCGCCGCCGTTCCTGGAAGAGACAAGAGAGGAACACCCGCCGCTCCTCCAGCGGCAAAGCTGATGGATCTGAACAGGGGCCGCGACTGTCAGCCAGCGCGACCCATGCTCGCCCCACAGCCGCTGCTCAACCTTCCTGATGAGGAACTCTATTGAACGCGAAAGCTCTCGCTTCAGGCAAGAAGGGAAAAGCGACGCTCCCTCCCGACACCTGGAGGAGCGCGGAGCATCCCTCGCCGCCGCCACCAGCACCCCGTGTAAAAAACAGAGGACCTCTCCGTAGCGCAGGTGCTGGGGGTAAGAAAGAGATTGCAAGTTGCGCCGGCACTCCCTTGGTCCCTTCGGAGTAGGACGCGGAAGAAGGTTGGATGGCTCCATCCATCCATCCCTTCCGCGGGCACTCACCTCGACTGGGATGCAAGAGCTGTTATCAGATGCGCTCCCGCGGACTCCATCCAAGGGACGCCCTGGGGAGAAGCCGCGTCCGTGGTTTTAAGTACAGTCGCCGGGAGAGCGACCGGAGACGTTCCGGATGAAACAAGGCAAGACCCCTCCTTCGGGGCGGGGCGAGTCTCCGAAGGGGCGGGCTCTGGTTACAGCGCGTGGAGCTGTTTTTGTGAATGTAGCCGCTCTAGCCTGCGCGCTTGTGAATGGAGGGAGCAGGAGGGGCGGGGCGGGTTGTTAGCTCCTCCCCCTGTTCTCTTCCCCCCCCCCACTTCCCTGCTCTTCCTTTCCCGTAGCTCTTAATGCTACCCAAGTGGCGTCATCCAATTGAAATGGAATCGGCCCATTAGACGTCCCTAAAGGGATCTCGCTGCTGCTCGCCCGCTGATTCCAACTAGCCTTGCAGCAGAGAGTGAAAGAGAGGCGGTGGAGGAAGCAGCTTCAAGAGCTCAAACCAACCCCTCTACAACCCCGAAATCCAGAAGCTCCAAGATCCAATGTTCAATTTTGGAACATAGCAAGATTTTTTCAAGGCGAGCTTGCCTCTGAGCATGTACAGAGTCCCTCTCCCGAGTCATTAAAACTAATCTGAGTGGTTGAGGGAAAGGCTTCTAGGATGTCTTTTTTTTAAGAAAAGAGAAATTCCATCAACACTCTGCCTATCCTCAGAACTTGAGTTCTCAAAAGGCATTTTATTAGAAGTTATCCCAGTTTTCCAGGAAGTTAGGCACTCATACCCTGGTACCTGGTTGCACCTTCCATAACCTGCTTTCAATGGCAGAGGTCAGGTCTGGCTCACCTACAGTAAAAATAAAAGGTGAGAGTACTTCTGAGCTTAAACAGAGTTCCATAGTCTATGCAGAAATCACACCTAAAATTAAAATTGGAGGAAAAATTTCCATCTGTTTCAGAGGTGTGTTCACATACGTTCAACAAGTGTCCAGAGTGTTTACCTGTGCACACAGCAGTTGAACTGCCCAAATAAAAAAGTGTACTCTATCCGTGTACTGTTCATTCTACACGGTGCATGTTTTAACAGTAGCATTGCTATGTGTTCACACAGGCACCCAAATAGGCACCATTCTTTATATTTTGTGTGAAACAGCCTGCAACAAAATGTCATCCTCTCCTTTATTTATTTAATTAGAGCATTTGTACTACCCACTGTTCAACCAAAAAGGCTCTTATAATAGCTTGTGTACAATAAATTAAAACAAGACAATCTAAGAAACATGATACATCAGAGGAAAAGGGACAGGGGAGGAAGAGGAGAAAGGCACACTCAGCCATAAGCAAGCAACTCTACTGCATTCAGTGGAGTTTTCTTTCAGGTACTTGTGCAGAGGAATGTTGTCAATGTGCAGTTTTACAGTTCAGTCCTACTCCTCTCTGTTATTATTAGCATTAGTATTAGTAACATTGTCTATATATTGCCATCTCTGTAGACAGTACTTTACAAAGAACAGGTGTGACAGATCTCTGACCCAAGGGGCTTGCAATCTACAATATATTCAGGGAAACCACAGAGAAATGGAGGCATGTCAAGAATAAGGACCGTATTGTTGAATAAACTCATTACGCTAGTGGGAGCCAGAGTAAGGATTCCTGTGAGGGCAATAGAGATTGATCCTCTCCTTCCCCCAATACGCATCTTTACCACCCCCAAATCTCCTCTAGAGGAGCCTACAAAACAGATTAGAGGGCACACAGGGAGAGGAGAAGGAAAGAATGCTCAGTCCTGTAAGGAGAATTCTGGAATACTCTTTTAGAAGGATATTGACAAGCTCGAATGTGTGCAGAGGAGGGTGACTAAGATGATCAAGGGTGTGGAAACCAAGCCTGATGAGAAATGGTTGAGGCAGCTGGGTATGTTTAGCCTGGAAAGGAGGAGGCTGAGAGGAGATATGGTAGCCATCTTCAAATATCTAAAGGGCTATCACATGGAAGATGGAGCAAGCTTGTTTTCTCCTCCTCTGGAGGGTAGGGCTTGAACCAATGGGTTCAAGTTACAAGAAAGGAGATTCTGACTACACATCAGGAAGAACTTTCTGATAATGAGAACTGTTCAGCGGTGGAACGGTCTCCCTTGGGAGGTTGTGGACTTCTTCATTGGAGGTTTCTAAGCAGAGGTTGGATGACCATCCATCATGGATGCTCTAGTTGAGACTCCTGCACTGCAGAGAGTTGGAGTAGAAGGCACTCTCCAGATAGCTCCATCAGTAGAACATGAGACTTTTAATCTGAGTTGTGGGTTCAAGCCCCATTTTGGGCAAAATAGTCCCTTCCAACTCTACAATTCTGTGACTCTATGATTAGGACCCTTGGGATCCCATACAATACCACAATTCTATGATTCTATGATAATTATATTATGACCATCCCAAAAAAACCAAAGTGCTGCACCAACGAGCACAAAACAACCCCTCTGTAGTGCCACAAATCCAACTCAATGGTGTAATGTTGGAAAGTGTTGATCACTTCTCCTACCTGGGCAGTTATCATTCCGACTATGATGCAGAAATCCAGTATCCCCTGAGCTCTGCGAGTGCAGCTTTCTCCTGATTGAAGAGCAGGGTGTTTGAGGACGGGGATATTCACAGGGAAACCAAAGCACTTGTTTACAAACCTATTATACTACCAACCTCTACCAACCTTACTGTATGCTTGTGAAGGGTGGACCACTTATAAATGCCATCTCCAACTCCTTGAAAGATTCCATCAACAGTGGCTCCAGAAAATTTTACACATCACTTGGGAAGACAGGCGAACTAATGCCAGTGTACTGGAAGAAGCAAAGATCACCTGTGTTAAAGCAATGATTCTTCAACATCAACTTCATTGGACTGGTCATGTTGTTCGGATGCCTGATGTCTTCTGAAGCAAATACTCTATTCCGAACTTAAAAATGGAAAGTGTAATGCTGGTGGTCAACAAAAGTGGTTTAAAGACTCTCTCAAGACAATTTTTTAAAAAAATGTAGTATAAACACCAACAATTGGGAAACACTGGCCTGCAAGTGCTCCAGTTGGAGAACAGCCTTTGCCAAACGTGTCATGGACTTTGAAGATGTGCAAACTCCTGCCCAGAAACCTAAGCCCCCACTGGAAAGACTTGTGGATCCAGAATTGACCTCCACAGTCACTTATGGATTCACTGTTAAGACCGTGTTCATGGAAGAAAATCTTACTCTGCTGCGAGTGATCATCAAAGAAGAAGAAGATATCATGACTGATGGAGTCATAGCCTTAGAACTCTGTTGAATACAACCCTATGAGATTAGATCATAATGCATACCCTGTCTTAGTTACAATGGGAATTGGGAAAATGTGGGGAGAGGTCTCTCCATCCATCCCTTGCATCTCTCCATGGGCCACACTCCTCACCAGTTCTGCCTTTGCCTTCCTTGACTACTTTTACCTGATTGGCATATAACTCTCAACAATGATAACACCTATTGCACCCCTGGAAAGAGAGGTGTGTGTGTGTAAACCCCTCTGGTGTTTGTGCCCAAGGTAAGAATCCCATCTACTGCCCAAACCACTTTTGTCGTTGGTCCTTGGTCCTTTTGTTGTTGGTTCCATCCCATGTGGGAATGTGGCCTTCAGGTTAAAAAATAGTTCCCCGCTGGTGGAATAGGGAGGTGTCCCATGGGACTTCTGGAACAGTTAAGCTTTAGCGAAGGAAATAAGGGAGGTAGTTGCCTAGAGCAATTTCAGGAAGTGGTTGGAGGAATTATGGCAACAACAGAAAATGGGAGGCATCATCTCAGGAAGCAGAAGACCTTTGGCTGGCTCAGGGTAGTAGAGCTGGAGGAGGGAAGGTCACAGGAAGGGACATGTCAGGAAATAAGGTCAGGGAGATAAAAAAGGGGCAAAGCCATTGAGAGCTTTCGAGAGGAGGACAGGAATATTGTGTAGGAGCCAGGAGCGGATAGGAAGCCAGTGAATGGGTTTAAGAAGCGTGGGGGGAAGAGGGTCAGAGTGACAAAACCGGTAAATATTTTTGCCTGAGTGCATGAAGGTGAGAAAACAGAAGACCAGAGGGAGAAAAAACAAATTTCCACTGACGGGATAGAGATGAAAAGTTGTCTGTTTGTAATGTCCTCATTTTTGTAACATAATGTTTACTTAGAAGTAAAGCCCCATGGAGTTCAATGGGACTTGGGTCGTGATAAGCAATCTTTCAAATGCACTTGCTGGCTGCCCAAGTATACTTAAGCTTGGAGAAAGAGCTAACAAATCAAGCGAGGCTTCACTTTGAACAGACTTCCATACGATTGTCTAGAAGAGATAAAATTTCTATAAATTTTGCTAAGCAATGTAATGTGTATTTGTGTAATGTTCATGAAAACACAGCTACCATACAAAAATGCATTATAACAGTGAAAAGCGCTTGCCAAAGTGTACATATTAGGCAAAATGGCATACGAAATGTGGACTGTAGGAGAAATTTGCTTTTAAATTAATTCTCACAAGCAGCTTTTTGTAATATAAGCAAATAATTAAATGTGAACTGCTGTAAAGATGTGCAGAGCTGAACCTAAGATGGGGGGGGGGGGATGAGAACCAGACTGAAGCTGACCAATTTGCTTTTCCTAATTTTTACCACAGTCTTTTTAACTAGGGATGAGAATATCTCATCCACTCCAGGCATGCACAGTAGTCAGGGATGACGGAAACTGTAACCCAACAACACATTAAGTCCCATAGGTTCCCCATCCCTGTAAATTAGGAATGGGGAACCTGTGGCCCTCCAGATGTTGTGAGGCTGCAACACTTGCTGTCACTGACCACTAGCCATGATGGCTGGAGCAGATGGGAGCTGAGAGTCCAGCAGCATTTGGAGGGCCACAGATTTCCCTCCCCTGCTGTAAAAAGAAGCCCACCTTTGTTTTTACTGAATCCCATGACTCTTAAAACAGGAGCTTTTGAAAAAGCTACAGAAAATGAGAACCAGTGAGTAAAACTGGGCAGTAGCTATCTATGAAAATCCCCCTTTTTTCAAATGATGACTGCATTTTGTTTTGGGAAGTGCAGGCTTCATAGATTTGCCTTCAAATGCAAACAGACCCAAATGTTCCGTTCTGTCCCTAGTTTAAATAAGGTGACCGAAAGAAAATACTTTTATTGTTAATTCTAAATAACAATTTTAACAACGAAACGATTTAAATTGTACGATTCCCCCCAACCAATCTCATGATTAGGTAGGCTGGCTTGATCTTTGACATTTCGATGTTAACAATTCCCTTTGCTCTATTTTCATTTTGTTTCAGGAGAGGAATGCAGGGGTGGGGAAAGACAATGCAGTTAATTTTGGAGCAAAGAATCCTCCCTACTTCCAAGTTTCCTTGTCAGACTAACAAGGGAAAAGGAGAGCATATAGCTATTTCCGAGATCCATTAGCTTGCTCTTTCCCCTCGCCCACAGCCCCACAGCCTCTCCATTTACCTTCCAGACTCACCAACTCTGGTTCTGCCTTTCCAGTCCAATAATTAACTGCCATGAATCAGCTCAAATGCTCTGGGGATGGGTTCATCTTCTGCCATCACCACACCATAGACAGCAGGGAAAAAAGGGGTGGATGGGGCTTTTAACACCTTTTCTGACCTGGTAGCCTTGCTCAGAGACAGTGGAATTGTTACCATTCCAAGGTCTTTTGCAAGAGGCTCCAGATCTCCTGCTCCTTCTTTAAAAGAAAAAGGGGGAAAAAACCACAGTCTGTTTTACTGTGCTGTTAGGGTGCTTGGATGCACTACTGAGACAGCTCTTGAGGAAGAATTACAGCCTCTCATGAAAGAGAGTAGCTCAGTGACAGAGCATCTCCCTGGAACATGGAAAGTTCCATGTTCGGTCATTGGCATCTCCAGGTAAGACTGGGAGTTTCCCATGCCTTGAGACCTTGGACCTTGAGGCCTTGAGACTGACAGTCAGTGTTGACTATACTGAGCTAGAGGCAGCTTCCTTCGTTCCTATGGTCATCCATCATGTTAATTAACCAGGGGCGTTTGTACTAATAAATTAGCATGTGCCACTTTTGTGCATATTTGTTTCAGAGGCATGTTACTCAGTGCCTACCGGTGCTTATCAGTGCCAGTGCCCCCAAATATTTGAGCAAGGCAAGCCGCAGAGTGGTATGGGGAACTTTGCACTTATTTTTTTAAGGGCTTGTGCTAGGTCTGTACTGCTGTAAATCCAAACAGCTTCATAGTCTCATCCTCCCCTTTTCCTCTTTAACTAACACATTCTAGGTGTGAACCTTACCCTGGAGCTAGGCACTTCTTTTACCTTTAGAAACAGTCAGGCAGGGATTTTAATTGCAAAGCTCATTTTCGGGAGGCACAAAGGTCTTGAATGGAGGAGGCAGCCCCTGGCAGCAGGATGTAGGTGCCATGGTGTCTGAACCATTGTGCTTGCCCAAGGAGGAAGATGCTGCTCCAGGTCTTCTCTGCTTTTGCTGCGGTTCAGCATGTCCTGATCCACCAGCGCAAAGGAGGGCTTGTGGGAGTGGTTGGGTGCAGGTGTACCGAAGAAGGATGCCAAAAATGCCAAAGTGATCACTTCAAGTGCTTTATTAAAAGAAAGGTGTAGATTTACAACAAATCAGCATGACAGGTCTTCCAGCCTCTACAGATACAATATCTGCAGCGAGGGAAGAGCTTGTCCACACCCAAGCAAATGTTTATACATTCTTTAAATACAAAGCACCATACATCACTTTGCCCAAGACTTCCCATCATTAAACCTAACTAGATGAAGGCATAGGTGGCACATACCCAAATCTTACAGGTAGTTTTCCTTTCTGGGTCAGATTCCAGTACCCCAAACTCCACAGATAAGGGCAACATCAAAGGAAGCCAATTAGCTTATATCAAAGCGAGTGAAGATTAACATATTTCAGCTCATTCTTACGACATCTACCAATTAATTGTGGGGTTATCTTGACTACCAAGATGGCGTTTGCAGAGCTTCCAGAGTTTCCAGTTCACCTTTGTTTCAACACAAAACACCACCATTACAAATGGCTCCGGAGAGTAACATTGCAGCTTCCAATGAGAACCACCTGGTTCTCAGCAAGAACCAGGTGACCCAAGGTCTGATGGTCCTTTTTTATTGTATGTATTCAAAAGAAGAGCCCTGCTGGGTCAGACCAAAGGCCTATCTAGTCCAGCATCCTGTCTGGCACAGTGGCAAACCAAGATGCCAACAGGAAGCCCACAAGCAGGAAATAAGCAAAAGAGCAACACTTGTGCTCCTCAGCAACTGGTATTCAGAGTCATACCACCTCCAATACTAGAGATAACACACAACAGTCATGAATGGCAGCTACAGAGAGCCTTGTCCTCTGTGATTTTGTCTAATATCCTTTCAAAGCCATTCAGGGTGATGACCATCACTATAACTTGGGGTAGCTAATTCCAAAGTTCAACTATGTACTTCCTTCTATCTGTCCTGAAACTTTCAACATTCAGCTTCATTGGATGACCCCAGGTTCTTGTATTATTGTGATTGACAGAGAAAAACATGTTCGTTTATTTGGTAAACGAATAATAAAAAATGGTATAAATAAAGTAGAATTCCCTGGATGCCTAGATCCAGATTTGGAGCAAGTACTCTTTGGTGAGAGAACCCCAGAAGACAATTAAGATTACAAAGCATGCAGCAAAGTAAAGGATGGAAAAACAAACCTTTAAAAACATCCCTTTCTAAGTTGGTTCCAAAGTTCCCCACTTTCCATAGCATAGAAAGAGACCACATGTTTGGGAGGTTAAAATTGGTTTACATACAAACTCTTCAAAGATCAGATTCATTTGCTTTTCCATACAGAAGCAAGAAAAAACAAGGCAGTATAACATTAATTTCCAAAATGGTAAATGCTTCTTTATTATTTGTATGGAAACAGAAAGATGGCTTGCTAAAGCCATATGGTCTAAAGCTTGGAGCATCCAGCTCAGACCTCATAATTGGTCAGGTTCACATGGTGGAAGAAGAAATGAGAATACAAAGTTTGGTAACCCTTCCTCACAAGGTGAAGGGGAGTGACATAGCTAGGTCTGACAGGACAGCTTACTTCTATGGTCTTAACCCCTTCATGCATTAATTAGAGTTAAGCATGTTAGTTATATGAAGTTGGATGTCAAACAAAACTTCTGTCCATTTTCTCCACGTCGTGCATAATTTTATACCCCTCTATAATTTGCCTCCCTCCTTACTTACCTACTTTCTAAACTAAAATTCCCAAACATTGTAACCGTTCCTCTTGGGGCGGTTGCGCTAGTTGCCTGAGCATTTTGGTTGCTTTCTTTCTGCACCTGATAAGGGTGGGCCACTCTCTTCTTTGTCTCTCTGTCTCTTTGTGACATCCCTTTTTCTCCCTCCATCTCTCCCCTTCACCAACTGGTGGCTGGTGGGGTGGTGTTTCTGTGCTCTGCGACCGCGCTATGGTTCCTGCATTCTCCTTATTAAATAGTGATGCAGGTTTCCCTGGTATAACTGTTTTGGACAGCCATTATACTGAACAGCTGCACTGATACCCATGTCTGTAAGCTATTGATACCCATGAGCAAGCTACTGCGGGTTCATGCAAAAGTGTTCCCACAAGCAAAGGCTTCTGTATCACAGTGATAAGGAAACAGCACCATATCCCAAACCAGATACCACTGGTTGCTTTGGTTTGTTTTCAAACTGGGAATGCATTCCCAAGCAATGCTTTGAATTGTCAATCCCTGGGGTTGAAATGCTCTGGATTCCATTTACAAAGAAAAGAAAAGTAGGGGAGATGAGATTTGAGCACATTTGCTGAGAATGATAACCCACTTGCCTCAAGACACCACTTTACCTGGTCCTAGAGACAGCCGTCTTGTTCCAACCTAGCCCCCGAAACTATGACCTGTGCTGGCTGCCCGTGGCTTTCTGGAGCAGCTTTGAACTCCGTCAACTAAAATCAGGAGGCCAATGAATTTCTGTTGCCCTCAGCACCCAATAGCAAGTGTCTCAATGTCACTGAGAGTCCACTGTGTTGGTGTGGTGTGTTGGCATAAGATTGTCCTGGTCACATAGTGGCCCTGGGATTTGGCAAGCACTCAGTGCTGATAGCTGCCCTCACATTTGCTTTCATGGCTGCAAACATCAAGGCTAGGAGCAGCTGGAAAAGTGAGGAGGGCAATTCGGGCAAGCGGCTGGGGTGGGGTGTGTGTGATAGCATCCTGCTCCTCTGGGAGGGGGATGATGGGCCCCCACCAGCATCTGCCAGCACACTATTTTCACAGCTGACATCCTAGCTGGGGCTAAATATAGTCATTTGGGGCTTCTTGCCTGTTAAACTTTAATAAACCTCTCTACTCTCAATCACATTTCCTTCCCTTCTCTTTCACATTCACTCCTTTTCATTTCTCTTCCTAGTGATTCCCATGGATGCTGCTTTGGGCAGCTGTTGCAGAAAACCCTGGTGTTACAAAAATCCTGAGTGCAACAATAGTGGATAACTTTATTTTATTTTTCTAGATAATTGCAGCCTCTTCACAGACTGAGAAACCCTCCCTCACAATATCACCAGCATTTTAAAGTTGTCCGTTAACAACATATCCCAAAAGTCGAACCAATCATTTGGTAAAATCAGTTAAAACATTTTGTAAATCAATTAAGTAGAGAATTTTAAACTAGCAAAAAACAAAACAAAACAAAAAGGTTAAGTAGGCAAGCCTTAGATTGCTTGTCTCCTTATTAAATAAAAGCATCTTGAAATGGAACTAATAGGGCCAGCTGAATATCCTTGGATGGAAGGAATTACACAAATGAAGGGTCAACACTGAGAAGGTCCTGCCCCCAAAATATAACTCAGTGGTGAGGAACCATAGGCCAAGGGGGCCAAATTTTGTGTTCCAGGCCTCTCTATCCAGCCCTTGGGACTCCCCCCCCCCAGTAAAACCCCTCACTGGCTCTGCTTTGCAGCCAAAGTGTTTTTGCCTGGCTGGAATGTGTCCTTGTATTCCAATAATGCCTCTTCATTGCCTAGATGGGGGAAGAGAGAGGTCACCCACCTGTCAAAGTAGTCCATGGGGGCAGGTCGTGATCCATCCAGACACAAAGATCCATTCCCTACACCTGTCGTGGATGGAATGAATGCTTACAGTTGACTTAGAAGAAAGTCCCATTGAGTTCACTGGAGCTTACTCCAAGGCAAGTGAGCATGAGATTGCAGCTTCAGTCATTGAGAGCATGGAATGATGTGCACACTGTTTCAGGCAGCTGTTGATGAGTTGAACGATAACAAAGCAGAGAGTGGACATCTAGAGGACTCAGCATTTTCAGCAGTCAATGGCCAAGTAAGCTGTGAAAAGATTTGCCAAACCCACATTGTGCTGAGGAGCTAAGTGTTGCCTGAAAGGGAATTGAGGAAGCTGTGGTGAGGAAAAAGCCAAGAATCCCCCAGTGATGTTGCAGAGTGAGTAAGAATCAAGCATTTGTCAGCTTATTTTACTCTGGGTGTTAAATGCCCAGAACCAGTGTGCTTGAATTGGTATGGGAGGCGGGATGGAGAGTGGAAGCAATTTACTTTGTACCCATCTCAGGAGTTGGACAAAAAGAGGCCAGTTTGTTTTAAATGCTCACTATTCTTCTTTTAAAGAATGGAGGACATTGGCGAAGGTGTGAACTGGGAGTTAAGGATTCCCTGGTTACAATGATTGCAGTGGGTTCCAGGTGTTTTTGAGGATGGCTTGGAAGCTTCGGCCGATGCAGAATACAGCAACCCAGACATTGCTGACTGGGTATGGAGCAGAAATTCAATTCAGTTTATAAAGTATTTAAAAGTGAACCTACCAAATTCGCACTTTCTTAATCGATATGTGAACCAAAACACAGTCACCCTTTGAAATCCACACTTCTGCAAATTTTGTAATGCAGTCCTCCAGCTCAAGTAATGTATACAAAAATGCATATACTTGGGCGAAGTGTGCATCAAAATGCAAATATTAGTAAAATGAGCATTGTATTAAGGGAAATTGCTTTGCAGAAATATGTATCATTAGGCAAAATTGCATATAAAAATGTGTAAAGTAGGAGAGGCACACACTAAAATGGTGGTGAATTTTCACAAGGACTCTTTCTTAAAAAAAATTGCAAAATGATGTGAAAATCTGGAGAACTAAACTTGAGATTGGATAAAGGAGAATTTGAGAGAAACCTACACTGACAGATATACAGGTCCCTTGTGTTGGCAAGGGCTAAACACTTTGATCATATTACACAAATGGGTGTGTGACCTGCACTGGCTGCCTGTATGATACCAGGCTTGATCCAAAGTGCTGGTCACAAACTTTAAAGCTCTTAACAGCTTGGAACCAAGTGAGTTGAAGGATCACCTGCACTCATACAAACCTGCTAGACATATAAGATCAGTGATGGAGGTCCTACCCTTCTGGTCACCAGGGAGAGAAGGATAGGGCCATTTCTATGGATGTGGAACTCTCTTCCCTAAGAGATATGATCAATCTCCTCCTTGTTATCATTTAGATGGGCTCTAAACATGTTTGTATTCATGACTGCTTTTAGGTGGGGAAAGGCAGGGGCACCTATTTTTATTGGGGTAAATTAAGGCAACTCTCACCATCCTGGTACTTTCCTGATGTTTAGGGCAACAACTCCCACCAGCCCCAGTGATTCAAAATGTTTTTTGGTGGAACCATATAGGTGAAGACTGTAAGTGGTGGAATTGGGTTAGAAGTGAAAGGTTTTGTGGCTCCCGTCATCATCATCTTATTATTCATCAAGTAGCTTAATGTTTGATTTGGGTTTGGTTTTTTCACTTTCAGTGATAAGCTGCTGTGGGAAGACAAAATGAGTTGTGGCCAATGCTAGTCCTACACAGAGTAGACCTACTGAAATTATGAACATGGCTCACTTAGGTGGAACAGTCTCCCTCGGGAGGTTTTGGACTCTCCTTCCTTGGAGGTTTTTAAGCAGAGGTTGAATGGCTATACATCATGGAAGCTTTAGCTGAGATTCCTGCATTTCAAGGGGTTGGACTAGATGACTCTTGGGGTCCCTTCCAACTCTACAGTTCTATGATTCTAGGTTTCTTAATTTTTATGGGTCTAATCTTAGAAAAACTGAATCGAAGAGAAGCCTATATTTTGAGCAGCGGTATATATATTAATTAATTTTTTTGAAAATGTCATCAACATCAAAAATATAGAGGACATGCTTCAACTTCTCAACTCTCCCCCCACCCCTCATTATTATTTTTTAGCACGGGAGCAAACATACTGGAAAAAGCTTAACTGCAAGCATTACTTCATAGCTTGTGAATGTGATGACTGTGCAGCTACAGAGAACTTCCATGGTACCCACAGTGTTTTCATTGTTGGAGGAAGCCTTTTATTGCCAACAGAAGGTTTTGCCACCCAAGGACAAAATTTGGGGGCAGAGCGGTAGTCTTCTATTGGCTCCAAAATGTTAATGTATATGTTTAGATGCAATTTTAAAAAAAAATTTCTATCGGTCTAATTAGAAGTGCAACACAGGTCACCAAGTGATCAGGTTCAAACTGTTTGATGGGCAACTTTAAAGTCCCCAAATCATTGTGCTGCTCAGTTCTTAAAATATTTGGATCATAGGCCATGAATCTCTATACAATTTGCAGGTGCAAATTGTGTATATATTTGCAAATGTGTGTATATTTGCAGGTGCTAATTTACATGTATGGGTGCCAAATGTCAGAGGGGAAAGCACTCTGTAAACAAAGAGGGGGGTTTAAATTTTTTTAAGGAGGGGAGGTGCGACTGAATGCAAAAGGTCCAGGGCTTACCTGTGTCTCCACACATCTCCAACAATTGTCCCATCTTATGGTTAAAGGTAAAGGTAAAGGGAGCCCTGACAATTAAGTCCAGTCGCGAACGACTCTCGGGCTGTGGCGCTCATCTCGCTTTACAGGCCAAGGGAGCCAGTCTGCTTCTGCAAACAGTTTTTCCAGGTCATGTGGCCAGCAAAACCAGAGCAGTGCATGGAAACACAGAGCAGCGCACGGAAACACCGTTTGCCTTCCTGCCGGAGCGCTACCTATTTATCTACTTGCACTGCATGCTTTCAAACTGCTGGGTTAGCAGGAGCTGGGACCGAACAACGGGAGCTCATCCCGTTGCAGGGATTCAAACCGCCAACCTTTGGCAAGCCCAAGCAGCACAGTGGTTTAACCCACAGCGCCACCCGCTTCCCATATCTTATAGTTAAAGGTAAAGGTAAAGGGAACCCTGACCATTAGGTCCAGTCATGACTGACTCTGGGGTTGCGGTGCTCATCTCGCTTTGCAGGCTGAGGGAGCCAGCGTACAGCTTCCAGATCATGTGGCCAGCATGACTAAGCCACTTCTGGTGAACTAGAGCAACACACGGAAACGCTGTTTACCTTCCCGCCAGAGCGGTACCTACTTATCTACTTGCACTTTGACATGCTTTCGAACTGCTAGGTTGGCAGGAGCAGGGACCGAGCAACAGGAGCTCACCCCGTCGTGGGGATTCGAACCGCTGACCTTCTGATCGGCAAGTCCTAGGCTCTGTGGTTTAACCTACAGCGCCACCCGCATCCCATCTTATGGTTAGGCATGTATAAAACTGTTAATCTCCCTAGTTGATACCCCTTTTCTACTCCACCTTCCCATTGCTCCTTAGAAACCCATCTGAACAGAAACCCACTGCTTCTAGATTTAGTTTCTTTAAATAAAAAAAAAATCAAACACTTATTACAGATAAGAAAGCTGCTGGAAGTTATGACTAAAGTTGATATAGGGCATCCCTACTACGGTCACCTCTAAGAGATTGGGTGGGAGGAGGAACTCATTCTAAGAACAAAAAGAAAAGATGTTTCTTACCTAAATTTCTCCAAGTTGTGGAGAGGGGGTGGTGGCAATTCCCAATCCTCATTAAGAGTTACCTTGAAGGTATTAATAGATCAGCCTCACCTACAGGCTTCCCTGTTCTGTATGAAAAGTTAACTATTTCAGATGTCTTCTTCATAGACTCAGATGGCAGCTTCCCATGTTCATGATTTCTATAGCAAAAAGTGTTTTTTGCAAGCTTCCTGGTGGTGGTGTGTTGGGAGTTAGGGTTAAGCTGGAAAGTCCCTGGTAGAGATTTGAGTCAAACCAAAGTCTTCCAGATGCAACAACAACTCACTTTGTTCATTGGGCCATGTGTCGTCCCCCCCGTGCCAATTCCCCTTCTTACTAATGAGAGCAGCACATCAAACGAGGGTTGGAGATACCTGGATTCTAATCCTGCCTTAGCCATGAACCTCTTTGGACCAGTCACTGTCTCCTCTCCACCTAAACTACCTCACAGGGTTGCTGTGAAGAGAAAATTAGGGTAGGTACAGAAAGAACTCGGCATACACTATATGCTGCTATGAGATCAAATATAAAACTCTGATGCTGATAATGGTGCTGATAAAAATGTGCATAGTGAAAGTAGAGTTGCAGCATTTAGAGAGCCAGTAGGATTTAGTTGGACAAAGGCATGAGAGACCAGGGTTGGAATCCCTTCTCTGCCATGAAGCTCACTGGGTGTTCTTGGGCTAACCTACCCCATAGGCTTTGGGGATAAAATAAAGTGGAGAATCATGTATGCCACCTTGGGCTGCAAGAGGCAAAACAGTGGTATAAATGCTGTTATAACCACCATTATAGTTCTTTACTTCTATTCCCAGCATGGGTCCTGTGTTTTTCACAGCTGCGTGCTGGGCAGAAATTCAGCAGGAGAAGTTTTCCTACCACTTACTCCTCATCCCATTGCCATGCACTGGGAAATGTCCATATCCATGGCATGGCTGATATAGAACCCCTGCCATAAATACAGACAACAACCTTAGATGGACCTGAAGAACTCACCTTTGGCCTCCCTCTTATTCTGCTAACCCATCACACTTGCCACCTTTTCAGTTTTGAAGGCCTGCATAGAGGGGGAGAGGGTCTCTATTTTTTATTCCCCTCTTTTGCACAGAAGGGATTCAGGGGGGCAGCGGATGGTCCATTACGACAAATGGGGAACTGCCCCACCAAACTCAGTCCGCCATTAGGTGGCGCCCACTTTCCTACCCTTCCAATGAGTCCAGGAGCTGCCAACTTCTTTCTCCTGAATTTCTCTTGTAGAAGTAGGCAGGGAGGAGGAGGAGGAGGAGGAGGAGGAGGAGGAGGAGGAGGAGGAGGAGGAGGGGAACCAAACTACGTTTAGTTGGCTCTGGCTCTCATTGGCTCTGGCTCCTCCTTTTGCTTTTATGCCTCCCTGCCTTCAGTCCCAGCAGGAACCAGGCACATGCACATACTGAGTCTCTCTTCCTCACTGGTCAGAGGCTGCTGCCTTGCAGGTACCTCAGCAGAGTGCCCATTAGCCAGAAATCTCTCTCTCTCTCTCTCTCTCTCTCTCTCTCTCTCCCTCCCTCCTGCCTCCTTTCTCCCTCTAAGCCAGAGGCCTGGCTCCTGGCCAGCCAGCCATTTCCTGGTAATCTAATAGCTGCAGATGAACTGAAAATGCATTTCCTGCCACCCCCCTGCATTTCCTGCCACCCTGCTGTAAAAATTTTATTTATGTAACAGGAGAATATGCACTTCTGGTTTTGGCTGCATTGGTGGCTCCTGGTGTTTTTGCTGCTGCTGCTGCTGCGACTGATTGCAGAGCAGAGGAGGGTGCACAGAGTGGTGGGCGGTGAGGCAGTTGAAGAGATTCACTATGCCATGCTGGTTCTAGACAACAGTACTAGGGGGTCCCCGTGTGCAGGATTGCTGCAGAACATAGTGGAGTGCTATCTCTTAACCACACAATTCATTTCTTCTTTTTCACACACACCCCGCACCAAAAAATAAACCCAACCCCATTTTTGCCCATTCGGCTTCTTTACCCATTCATAATTTTTATGAATGGTTTATATTTCAGAAGATCTGTCTATCCTTGTAATGGACAGAGTTTTATCCTGTTGCTGTTGCCCCCCCCTTCCTTCACTGGGAAAATCCTAAATGGACAGTAGCCCACTTTCACATGAACAGTAAATCTACAGGTGATTGACTAGATTCAAACTAAGGATGCCATCCTAAGCAAATTACCTAGGGAGTAAACCCCAATGGCCACAGGCATTGTGGGACTTACTTTTGAGTAAACATAAATAGGTTTGCTCTGTTACAGCACAAGCCCTTTGGCTATTATGTAAATTAAATTGTGTGGGGCTTACTCCTGAGTAAGTGGGGTTAGGATTGCAGTATTACTCCCAGGTAAGTATATATGGGATTGCAACCTTAGTTGCACTGAGATCCCATTGACATCAATGGAATAAGTTAGTCATATAGAAAATAATAGTAACAACAACAACAACAATAACAATGATGATGATGATGATGATAATAATAATAATAATAATAATAATAATAATAATAATAATAATAATAATTTATACTCCGCCCATCTGGCCAGGTTTCCCCAGCCACTCTGGGTGGCTCCCAACAGAATTGTAGGGTTGGGAGGGACCCTTAGGGTCATCTAGTCCAACCCTCTGCAATACAGGAATTTCAGCTAAAGCATCAATGACAGAAGACCATTCAACCTCTGCTTAAAACCACCAATGAAGGAGAGTCCACTACCATCAGAGGGAGTCCTTTACAAAGTCATATGTTAGCTTACATATCATTGGGTTTTAGTGGGTATTAAGTGCAGCTATCTTAGGCTGCAATCCTAACCACCACTTAACTGGCAGTAAACTCTACTGAATCCAATAGGACTTATATCTGAGCAGACATGATTAGGCTTGCTCAGTCAGTCTGGATCCAAATCAATACATTTGACAAGTGAATAGATTGATTTTCAGGTTGCACCTAGGACCATCCCCAGGACCACTGGGATGAAGAAACATACAATGGTTGGTACTTCTGCCACCCATTTGTGGAAAACAATAGTCTTAACTATTGCGCGGGGGGGGGGCAGTTCTGCTCAATTTTCATCTATATTTCTTAGAGCATCTTTGTGCCCTGTACCAGACTAAAGAAAGAGACAACTAGGTATGGAGATAACAGACGACACACTTAAAAGATACTCCCAAACACCAGAGTTCTCAGGTGCCAATCTTGAGCTTCCCTCCCCTCCCCCCTTTACATTTCAGATTTTGGCTAAAGGGGTGTGGCTTGGAGAGTCAACAAGTCACTAGGTTATTTAAGTGCTCAGTTGAGTGCAAGGTGCTAGGAGCGGCTGCCTTAACTAGAGTGCTTTCACTGGGAGCTCTCCTAGGTCCTGAAACCTTAACCTTTCTCTGGCACCTGAGGTTCTTTGCTGCTTGAGGATTGGTGCTGGAAAACGTCTACTCCAGTCAAGGCTTGTTCACCAGAGCAGTCTGGGTAGAACTCAAGGATGTCTAGAAGCTCAGCAGCATGAACAGCAGCGCCTCCCAAAACCACAGTGTCAAATCACCGCATTCTGAAGTAAGCAATACAGAGCTGGATGTACTATTGGTAAACTGACTCAGTTTTTTTAAAAAAAGCACTTCTGTGCATTCATAAAATGACAAGTGGAACTTTCAACAAAATGTTGCAGCATGGTGTGTTACTTTTGGGTGTTTCAGGCAGC
>NC_138547.1:31478943-31699628 GCF_964234715.1 Podarcis melisellensis
CAGATAGGGTCACAGATGGGCCACCAGCCGAAGGTGATAGAAGGCACTCTATGCCACCAAGGCCACTTGAGCCTCAAGCAACAGCAGTGGGTCCAGGAGTACCCTCCACAGCTACGTTCCTGCTCCTTCAGAGGGCAGGAAACCTCCCATCCTGGTCTAGTGAACCACCCACTAACAGTGCCTCAGTCTTATCTGGATTTATCTTCATTTTGTTGGCTCTCATCCAGTCCATTACCGATCCAGCATATCCACTGCCACATTTGCAGATGTAAAGGAGAAGTAGTTTTGTGTGAGTAGCATATTGCTGACAGTGTACTCCAAAACTCCATATGACCCCACTCAGCAGTTTCATGTAGATGTTAAACAACATGGAGGATAAAATCAAACTCTGTGGAATGCATATTGAAGGTTCCACGGGACTGAACAGCACACCCCAAGCATCACAATCTAAAAACGTCCATCCAAGTAGGACCAGAACCACTTCAACCATCCTTAACTCAGACAGCCGCTCCAGAAGGATACCGTGCCTGATGCTATAAGAAGCCACTGAGAAGTCAAGGAAAATTCACAAAGACATATTTCCCCTGTCTCTCTCCTAGCAAAAGTCATTATAAATGGCGAGTAAAGCGGTTTCTGTGCTAAAGGTGGGCCTAAACACTGATTGAAATGGATCTAGAAAATCAGTTTCCTCCAAGAAAATGGATTTGGTCTGTGACCACCCACTCAGTAACTCTGTCTAAGAAGGGGGACAAGGATATTGACAAGCTGGAACATGTAGAGCAGGGCAACTAAGATGATCAAGGGTCTTGAAACCAAGCCTTATCAGGAACAGTTGAGAGTTGGGTATATTTTGCCTGAAAAGGAGACTGAGAGAAGATTTGATAGCTGTCTTTAAATACCTAAAGGGCTTGTTTTCTTCCTCTCTGGAGGCTAGGACTGAAACAATGGTTTCAAGATATGAGAAAGTAGATAACGACTAAATATCTGGAGCTTTCTTATGGCAAGAGCTGTTCAACAGTGAAATGGACTGCCTCAGAAGGTGGGGGGGGGCTCTCTTTCATTGGAGGTCTTTAAGGAAAGTTTTGGTGGCCATCAGTCATAAATGCTTTAGTTGAGATTCTTGCACTGCAGGGGGTTAGACTAGATGAGCCTTGGGGCCCCTTACAGCTCCCATCAATCCTATCCACCAGTGAATGGTAACGAATGATGGGAGTTAGATTTCACCAACATCTGAAGTGCCACAGATCTGAGGAATAAATAGTATATTTGGGTGCTGCTTTTTTGCCAATCTCATTTATTTTTTGACTCTATCAGGATTTCATTGCCTCTCGAGCGATGATTGAAATAGCCAATCTGTTAAGTGGCCACCAGAGGGTGCTAAAAGAATTGAGCTGGCCTCCAGTTTGGAAACAAGGGCATAAATTAGGAAGAACTACGTTGCTGAGAGAGAGAGAGAGAGACCATCAGTGAATGTGGGGTGTTCTTTTTTTGTTAAAAAACAAACCCAAAGTAGCCACCCACAAAAACTCCAGTAGCTACCCACACTTGAGTCTAGAAAACTGCTAAAAGTTTTAAAATGTTTTTATATATTTAAATGTTTGAGGTGAGAGTTTAAAATAAACTGGTTTTGCTGTATTTTGTTATTTGATGTTTGTTTTTTCCTAGTACCTACTGTACTGAAGTGAATGCTGAAGGAAGATATGACTTTAAGGCAGGGGTCAATAATTGTTTGGGCCAAATGGCTGCATTCCCTCATGCAGTTCGAGGATTGCATGCTGGTGTTACCTGCAAACACACACACACACATCCATACACCTTTGTACACAAGGTTATGCTTGGAGGACAGCTACATGCCTATGGGATGTCCTTATTCTGCACACTGCATCTACAACTTAACTGAGCTATCCACAATGATGCCAAGGTCCTGTTCCTGGTCAGTTACTGCCAGTTCAGATTCTGTTCACCTATATGTGAAATTAGGATCCCTCCACCCTATGCATCACTTAACACCTCCTTGCATTGAACTGCATGTCATTTCAATGCCCATTTGCCCAGTTTTTAAGGCTAGTTTGGTGTTCTTCACAATCCTTTTGCTTTAATGACCCTGAACAATTTGGTGTCTTCAACCAAACTGGCTGCCCCACTATATAGTTTTTGAACAAGTTTAAAAGCAGGTCCCAGTACAGATCCTCAGGGGGACTCTACTTTCTACATCCCTCCAGTGAGAGAACTGCCCATTTGTTCTTACTTCCTGTTCTTTAACCAGGTGCTGATCCACAAGAGATCCTCTCCTCTTAGCCCCAGTTGTGACACCCACACCCACCAATTTGGCTTCAGAACAAGTTAATGTGACTGGAAAACCTAGTGACTTTGTACAAGTGGCTTGCAGACTGTGCCACCTCCCACTTTTAACTAAAGCAATAACATCCTTACACAAATCCTTGCCTGGGAGTAAGTCATTTGAATTCAATGCAGCTTGCTTGTGAACAGACAGGCTTAGAATTGTGCTGTATGTTTCTGGGTTAACATTAACCAGCTCCCTGAACTGAACAGTACCTGTGAAAAACTACTTTATCTCAAGTCAGAATTATGGACTATTGTGCCCAGAATATCTTTTCAAGGGTTCAGGCAGCTGTCTGTCATTTGCTTCCTTTAACGAAATGCCATGGATCTAATCTGGGACCTTGTGCATGCAAAGCAGATCTCACCAGTGAACTATAGCCCCTCGACAAGCAATCTTCAGTATTTACCTTCTATACCTTCTTTGTGAAATACACATGCAATCACTACTGTAGTGGCTGCATGTGTGGTACAGGTGAAATCTGAACCAAGGCATTTCCTTATTCAGAGATTGGGCTGTTGACTACTGGGGCAACAATAATCCTCTGATCCTTGCTCACTACAGAAATTCTCACTACAGACTGAGTTAGTTAAAATGTAAGTTTGACATCATACCTACTCATTTTGTAGTGAGCAAGGATCGTGAAGGGCTATTGTTACCACAGTTAGCTTGCAGCATCTGCCTACTACTCACCAGTTAGGTGTATCTAGCAGGGGCTCCCAAACTGGTCTACAAGCCTCATTCAGGCGGTCTGAGGTGTGTTTATTGATTTGTACTGAAGATGGGAAACAGCATATCCATTACATTAAATATTTATATTGATTTCTTTAATTGCTTCTTTTTTTTCTTACATTTTACGGCAATTTGAATTTATGGGATTCAAAATGTATGTAAGAGAAGCAATAAAGTTTAAAATCATTTAACAGAGTACATTAAAATTGCTACAACCAGAACAGTCATTAAGTCCACCAAGACGCTCAACAATTTCCAAGTTATCTGGGTGAGAAGCTTGGAAAGCACTTGTATACAGTGGTACCTCCGGTTATGAACTTACGGTAATTCATTCTGGATGTCTGTTCTTAACCCGAAATGGTTCTTAACCCAAGGCGCACTTTTGCTAACTGCGCCTCCCGCTGCCGCCACTTCACGATTTCCCTTCTCATCCTGGGGCAAAGTTTGCAACCTGAGGTACTACTTCCAGGTTAGCGAAGTTTGTAACCCGAAGTGTCTGTAACCCAAGGTACCACTGTATAGGATTGCAGCCTAGAAAAGGCAAGACAAGCAAGAGATGTTGTAGGCCATACGTCTTAAAAACCATTCTTACAGTTCTGAAAGTATGTTCAGATAGTTTATTTTATTTTTGCAGCATTAAAGTTAAATATTTCCAACACAGATTGTTCCACTGGTTTTGGTTATGCCTGCTTATGATGCACACAGAACATTGCAGTGGTCTTGAAGTTACTTCAACACTGAGAGGTACTAGATTGAACACAGAATAGTAACAGGATGCTCAAAATCCTCTGAGATGTGTTCAGGAGGGTCTCAACTGGGGGGAAAGAGATGCTACAACCACATTCCAATTGAAATGAGGCTTTGCTCACACAAGTTGCAGAGTGGGGGATTTTAAAAATACCTCTTCCACCACTCTGGTTTTCCAGAAAGTGACTATTGCTTTGCAAAGGCGGAGGGGGAGAACACACCACTCTATAGCTATCCCTGAAATCAGCTGCTTCCACAACAGCATTCACATAATTAAGCATTGTGCAATTGGATTTGAGTGCTACTATATCTACAGTCCAAAAGAAGAAGTGGTATGTCCTGTTTTGCAGATAAGGAAACAGAGGCACGCAGGTAACCTAACTATTGCCCAGCCAAAAAGAGGGTAAGCCCAAGTTCTCTGGAGCTTTAGTTGCCAACACTTCATACAACTGCACAGCAAAATGCAGGAGCACGGCAAGGACAACTTCTGAAAGACTGGGAAGTGCTGACTTCACGGGAGTACAGTTTCTGCATCTTAAGGATGTTATTCTGTGTCTAACAAGGTTGTTTTAAAAACTTAAGATTCCAGCATAAAGGCTGCTTGGACTTCACTTTGCAGTGAAATATTGCTACTCCTGATAATAAAAGTAGATGACGTTGAACATTTACACATCAAGTTAATTCTACTCCAATCTAATCCACAATAAGGCTACAGTACTGACACGTTTTGATAGTAGAACAACTAGCAGCTCTACCCTTAACAGACGGGCCATTGTTCTCTGGCTTCTGAGAATGTCCGAAAGAGGAGCTGCCTTGCACCTCGTGTCAACGCAAGCGGTGCAGATGAGGTATTGCGCAGCAACGAAGTCTGCAGGAATGTCTTCCACTCCCCCAGAGGTTAGTACATCCTCAGGGTTTGGGGGCTTGAATTCCGTGGGAAGAGGATACCTGCTTCTCTCTCTCTTTTTGCTGCAACTCAAACCCTGAGCAGGAGATGGATCTGCCCTTGGGAAAGCGGGCACAACATCTTCTCATCTCCTGGAGAACGGCTTCACATTTTGATTCCAAGTAGTTGTTGGCTGCGGGAGATGAGGGACAGGAAGCAGAGCAAATAGTGAGCAAGCTGCAAAAAAGGCATATGAGGGTTCCCACACTGAAAGCCACATTTTGAGAGTGTATGGTCACTTTGGGCTACTCCCTCCACCTGCTACTGAAGACATTCCTCACATTTCACATTTACATATAAAAGTGAGGTCTCTGCTATTCAATTTCCCACCTAAAGCACCGTGTGGAATAATGAAAGGATTAGGGGAGGACTAGTACCTCTGATAGGGACGCGGTTGGCGCTGTGGTCTAAACCACAGAGCCTAGGGCTTGCCGATCAGAAGGTTGGTGGTTCGATTCCCCACGACGGGGTGAGCTCCCGTTGTTCGGTCCCTGCTCCTGCCCACCTGACGTGCAGTTCGAAAGCACATCAAAGTGCAAGCAGATAAATAGGTACCACTCCAGCGGGAAGGTAAATGGTGTTTCCGTGCGCTGCTCTGGTTTCACCAGAAGCGGCTTAGTCATGCTGGCCACACGACCCAGAAGCTGTCTGTGGACAAATGCCGGCTCCCTCAGCCTATAGAGCGAGATGAGTACCGCAACCCCCGAGTCGTTCGCGACTGGACCTAACAGTCAGGCGTACCTTTACCTTTACCTTTAGTACCTCTGATGGGAGTAATTTGTCCATGTTTGGTCCCCACCCTGCACCCGGCTCTCACCTGTGGCTCCTAGAAGCTGTCGGCATGCCACAGCAGCCACAGCCTGGGACCGGTTCTATTGGCTGGCTAAACCAGGTGAGGGTAGCTAATGGGCCTCAAGCCCTCAGTGAGTTAGGGACTTTGCCCTGCATGCAGAGACAGGCTCCAGTGGATTGAGTGGATGAGACCAATAGTGGGTCCCATGGTCAAGAAAGCAGTTTCTGCTCATGCTGTAGAGGGAAGTGAGGGGCAGATGGGGCTTGTCAACCTGGGGAAGCAGCCCACCTAGGAGAAGGAAAACTCTGATCCTAAACCTTTGCTGCTTTGTGATATATCTTCAGGAGTCCCTAAGATGGCTGGATAGCACCTTGTATTCCTCCTTCCAGCAACTCCTGCAGCCAGGATGGTGCCAAACATATTACTCTGCTTTCCTTTTGACCACATAAGTGAGGCCAAGAGCAGGGTCCTGCTATCTGGGCAGCCCAGGACCTCCATACACACTGCCCAGGGTTGCACCCCAGTGCTGCTAACACAGCGGTTTGACTTAACCTACAGAGGCACACTCCACTGTCTCTCGAGACAGGATGCCATTCTCCTCACAAGAAGCACTCTGATACAATAAGGCAGTATCAAGCCAGAAAGGACATTTTGCAATGGCCCTTGGTCAATTTCCAATACAATATTTCTGGTTGATCTGTCACCTAAGTAATTTGAAAGAATCCAAATGCAACACTTTTTATGAGGACCAAGTGAAGTGTCAGCACCCAGAAAAAAAACAAGCTTTTGAGAGCCCCAAAATTCTTTTTTAGGTTGTGTATTCATGTAAACCAGTAACAACCAAAAGAGCAGGGGGACAGGTTAAAACATGTTTCGTTACATGGTAAAATGGGAAACCCCTGCAGCCTATAACATCTTTTCCAGGTTAGTCTTCCTTTTGATTACTAAGACACAACTGGTAGGACTGTATCCCAATTCAAATGAAAGGTTAAAATTCATTATAACAGTACTACCAATTGTCTTTTGATAAGTTAAGGGCAAAGCAATAGGAGAGCTTTGCCTTCTCAATGCTCACAGAGCATCACTGTCCCATGCAAGCACAGCTGAGGACTTCAGAATCTTCTCCTACAATTGTCCACCTACAGAGCACTAAGGTTGTTACAAAAGGTTCCCAATGGGAAGAGTGTTGGAATAAGAAAAGACATTTTCTTTCTCCACAAGCTCAGAGTGTCTGGATGGGTCCAGGTCTTTGTGAACAGAGACTAGCCTTAAACTTGAAAGTATCATTTATTTCAGAGACCGCTGGTCACTTACTTCAAAACCAGCACATTTCAGAACAAAAACATAAAAGGGATGTTCATTCTTTCGGTTTCAAAAACACTTCACCTTTAGCAGTTGGCTTGGAAGATGACTCAGAGGTACTGTACAGCACATACAGAAGATCTCAGGTTCAATCCCTGCCAATTAGCAAAAATGCCTCTGCCTGTCAGAGATGCTGGAGCAATAATGAATGTTCCAGGTCCCCTCCAGATACTGCTTACCTTCAGAGATAATGTAGGTAGCAATCAGAGAGAGAACATTCTCTCTGGTGGGACCCCATGAGTACCATGTTGGACTCGTCCCACTCACTTGAGTTTTTAACAGTCACTAAAGCACATCAAAGTGCAAGTAGATAAATAGGTAAATGCATTTCCGTGCGCTGCTCTGGTTCGCCAGAAGTGGCTTAGTCATGCTGGCCACATGACCCGGAAGCTGTACGCCGGCTCCCTCAGCCAGTAAAGCTAGATGAGCGCTGCAACCCCAGAGTCGGCCACGACTGGACCTAACTGTCAGGGGTCCCTTTACCTTTACCCAACTTCTATTGGTTTTGTTCCATTTTATTTTCTTACTGCCGATTAATTTTTGCAATTTCAAACTATAATCTTACTTAACGGCTTGAAGACCCAAAAAAGGCAGGGATGGAGAACTTGCAACCTGCTGGATGCTGTGACCCAGCAGCATGGCCCAATGGTCAGAGATTATGGGAGTTGGGAGTTCAGCAACATCTGGAAGGTCACAAGTTCCCTATCCCAGGTATAATCATTTTTAATAGTTTTTCTTTTTAAATGAAACAAACCCAAAACAACGCAACATACCTTGCAAGCATTTCTGGATTTCACAGGCATATTTCTGGCAGGGGTCTTTCTGAGCCATGTCTGTGGAACTAAAAGAAGAGGAAAATACAACTGTATTTAAGAACTAAGGGAGTGAGTTAGCAAGGCATCTCCTAATAATCCTGCTCACTGGCAAGGCCCGCTTTTCTTGCACAGCAAGGACTGATCCCTTTCAAGCACATCCAAGGCTACAGTCCCAGAGCCCTCTGAAAAAGTGTCTCTGCCCAATCAAGCAAACCAGTGTGGAATACAATGTCTCGAGCCCTCCCATGTCCCCCAAAATTCTGTCAAAGATGAGACAAGAAACACCTATGATTGCTTCGTTGGTCTAGTAAGGTCCAGGTTCCTCCCTACCCACCCCTGCCATTTCTAGGGTGACACTTAGGACTATAGATGCATCTTTTTCATTGTGGGTTCTGCACTGAGAATAGGTTGGACTAGAATATTTCCAAGGTCCCTCTATGAGCAGCAGCTTGGACTAGAAGGCCCTCTGAAGAACCACCGGGGGGCAGGGGGAGAGATCACCAAGTAAGCACTGACAATGCTTGTTGAGACAGGGTTCTCCCCTCTGAGTCAATGTCTTGCATAGCATGAAGGGGGGTGATGTAACTTCTGGCAACGCTGAAGCTGATTAGTACAAAGGTGGGGAACCTGTGGCCCTCCACAGATGTTGCTGCGCTACAACTTCCATCATCCCTGACCACTGGCCATGCTGGCTGGAGCTGATGGAAGCTGAAGATGCCACAGGCTCCCTCCCTCCTGGATTAGTAGAGCAACGAACCACATTTGCAACATTCTGAACAGCGAGGCGGCTTTTCAGACCAATTTAACTCAGCAAGAATGCACAGGCCACTTTGCTGGGTCAGAACAATGTTTATCCCACCCCACAGTAAGAGCCCTGTCAAAGGCCCACCAAGCCCCACAGTGACCGCGGTCAATCATATGCCTTCCAGGAAGCTCACAAGCAGGACATGAGGGCAATAGCCCTCTTTTGCTTTTGCACCCCAGCAATTGGTTCAGCATCTTGTCCCCTGTAGTGGCTTCCCAGCCGCTTCCAGGAAACTAAACACGGAGAGAACACAATGGCAATCGCCGTGCCTTGTTGCGGACCCCAGCAATGCCCAGAAATCGGTGCCCTGACTATATTTCCAGTGGAGGGCAGCGGGGGGAGGGGGTGTTCCATCCTGCCTACCTAGAACTCCCCCTGTTATTTCAACTGGCCGCGGCACTCTTCTTCACTGCCTGTCCTAATCTCTTGGGTGGCAGCACTGCCAAGAGAGCTGCCTGCCATGCTCCACCACAGAGGCAGCGGCTTTTTAGTGCTGTGAGTTACCACATAAAAAACAAAACAGGGAGACCATCCTAGAGTCACACAGCTCCTGAAAGACAAAAACCAGCATTAAAAGAACCGCCATGAGTGCAAAAAGTAAAGAGAAAGGAGGAAGGGGGGGCAGGGGAGACTGAGAGTGGGAAAGCAGCAGAGCTCACCAGATTTAATCACTTGGGAGGAGTTTCAGCAGCAGCTCTTCCACTCCCATGATCTGCAAGAGACAAAATAAAACATTCATTGCATCCCAATAAGATGCTGGGTCATCAGTGCTGGAGTCACAGCTAAGCAGCTTGTGTCTTTTCCCCCCCTGCCTGGAACCTTACCATTAAATGGTGTTCGATGTTCCAGATGCGAGAGTTACTGTCCCGGTACTGCTGTCCCTCTGAAAGCTGCCACATGTGGGGCAGCTGGGATGCAGGGAGATGGCTGGGGCACACCGCCTGGCCCAGGGGGACCCGGACTCTCCTGATCCGGGCTTTCACTGTATCTGCCTCCTGGGTGGAGAAGCAACCAACAAAAACCGGGGGGTGGGGGGGAAGAGAACATGAGGTGTTGCTAAAAGGCTAAAACCAAAACACCAACGCAAAAGGGTGCTGAGAGTATTCCTGCTTACCTCTTCTGATGCCACCAGCCATGTTTTCTGGTTCTCATCACAGTAGACGCCTATGCGCCGCACCCAGAGGCGGACTGGTGGGGCTCGGGGATCACCACCTTCCTCTCCTTCTGCCATGCCCCGTTTCTCTTCCTAGGAATGCCCTCCCTTGGCTCCCATTCTACACATGGTCCCCTTTGTCTCTGAACAAAGACATGGGATGAATTGTTAGTCCTGAAAAGAACTAGCACTGGGCATGGCAGCCAGGTGGAATGCAACTTCCCTGAACTGTGAGAAGCATTTTTTATTCTTCTTCTTTTAAGAGAAGGGTGGGGAATGCTGGAAATGTACAGCTGCCATAGTAAAACAGAAAGCTGTCTTGTTGGTCTATCTGAAGTCAGACCATTGGTCTATCTGGATCAAATCCTGAATGCACCCACCTTTGCCAAAATGGAGCCCCCCCCCAAAGATGTTTTGGACTATGATGGTCATCAGACCCAGGCAACACAAGATGCCAGGGGCTCCCCATGGTTACAGGCTTTTCCGAATCCTATCTGGAAATGCCAAGGACCTGGGTCCTTTTGCAGGCAAACCAGGTGCTGCATGACCCTGGGGCCTCAGGAAATTCTTTAGGAAAAATACAGCCCGCTTGAAAGACTCACAGCAATCTTTTTGGATGAAATGTCCTACAGAATCATGAACTTGGAGCTGTTTAATGGGACCTGCTGTCATCCAAGTTGGCCACAGAGTACCGAGGATGCATGCTGCACAGCTGTCAGCAACTAGTGGTCTGTGGACGGAATGTGGTTTGCAGATGACTTAGCCCACTAAACTGATACAAATTTGTATCTATCCATTTGATTTCCAGTCTTTTTTTCCCATTTTGGCTCCTCTGTTTTCTTCTTTCACTCAATTCTCCATTCCAATCTGTAGCATTTTCTAGGAAAGGGGGGGGAGACCTCCCCCCACAACATCCAAACTTGGTCAGTTTCATCCACAAAACCTGAAAGTTAAGAGGAAGTACAACTGCTGCCAGTTCTCTCCTTTGCTCTTGCTCAAAATACTGCAAGTACTGGAGAAGCTAGGAGTGCAAAACTATAGAAATTGTGAGGAGCAAATTGGCTGAGTCCCACCAACCCTGAGTACTAGAAGTTCCCCTTTCCCTATTTCAATCGAGTTGTCAAGCAGTGGTCACTAGCATAGGAAGAGGAACATTATTTCAGCAGGGAAAGTCTATTCTACTTGGCAACTCACCACAGAACCCATGGTAAGACAAGTTAAAACCCTTGTACTGGGGCAAAGCTTTGTATAAAAAGGGTGACACTGATAAAGTGGGAGAGGAAGAAAAATTAGAATAGCACCCAGAAGATAGAACTTAGTTAGTTTCACATTTTGGTCATGATGGATACTGCAAAGGCTAGAGTGCTTATCACAACTCACGATATGTGTGTGCGGAATCACTCCTCAATAGTGTGGGAAGTGCGGCAAGAGTCAGTGTGAAAGGAAAGACAGCAGATTAAGAAGACAAAAGCACATAGTTTTTCTGAAGCACAGCAGGAGCACTTCCTTTCCAGCGAATTAAGCACCTAACTACAATGATGTCTTAAGCCAGGGGTAACCAACATGGCGTTCCTCTCCAGATACAATGATGGCCACCAACATGGGTGACTTTAAGAGGATTAGACAAATTCATGGAGGGATAAAGCTAGTCATCAGCCAGATCCAGCAGGATGTTTTTATACATTGTTGGACTCCAACTTCCTGTCAGCTCCAGCCAGCATGGCCAGTGGTCAGGGATGATGGAAGCAGTAGTCCAATTAGCATCTGGGGGACGCCATGCTGGCTACGTCTGCTCTAAGTTGAAAGGAGAACAAAGTCAGGTTCACATGCTAACATTCTGGGAGTATAAACGGAGGTTGTGGTGATGTGGTTAACTACTTTGGCACCAGCCCTTGAGAAATTTGTATCCACAGCCACATCGTTGCAAAAGATGCATGAAGAGGATCGAGGCAGGAGGCTTCCCCCCACCCCCAAAATGACACAGCCAGTATAATTCCTCCAGCACTCCACAGGTATCCTTGGAATCAAACTGCTAAGCATACCATGTACTGTAGGGGGCTCAAAGCACACACAGACTAAGAGTCAGCGCACACCCTTGTTGCATGCAAACTGTATTGGCAGTAGCCCGCCCCTCCAAAAAGTTGACATGGGATCAAGATACTATCAGAGCCAGCTGGGACCCACTTACTCAAAGCCCACAGTTTTCTTTAGTGATATAAGTGCCCAAGCTTTCGTTTCTGCAGCAAACTTTCCTAACAAAACAAAGTACTCTTATTTTGTCATGGGACTATGTTCCACTTTGACTCAGAGAGGAGACCATGGCCAAGACTGGTGGGTTTTCCCCTCCCCCTACACCTGGGGGGTCTTCCAAATAAGTTTTCTTTCCATGTAGATAGAATCACAGGGCTCAGCGTGCCTTGTTGCAATATCCCCCCGCAAGTTCTATTAATATCATCAGCCCCTAAAAGTGAACAATTTTCATATGAAGAGAATGCGGCTTAAAAGTCTGTTTGTGCACGGCAAAGGTGTTGTGAGAGGGTGACCAATGTTGTAACTGTGCCACCAGAGTACGAAAGCCCTATTGTGATCCTCACGGTGCTCTTTCACTCCTATAAGCAATCATAATATCTGTTACAAAGACAGTCAGCCACCCCCCAGAACTGGAAACAGCCACTAATTTCCCCAGAATTTTCCCTCATCTGCCGAATCCTGCTTGTCAGAGGAAACAAAATAAAAGTAAATAAAAGATCAGCAGGAGACATTACTGACTAGAAGATAAAACAACAGCAACCTCTATGGGTCAGGAAGTGACTACCTGATCTATGATGATGCCTTGTCTTTTAAGCCTCTGTTCCAAAGCTGAGCTTTTCACAACTGAATTTCTCCTTCATCACCCTCCAGCCAACTGCTTATCAGGTTACCAGAATGCAAAGAGGTGTGGCCTTGTACAGCTACTGCAAAATAGACACCGATGAAACTACCTTTTACAAGACAAACAGGAATGCAATTGGTGACGGCAGAAGGGTGGTAATAAACCTGAACTACACAGAAAATCAGCAACCAAAGGAGACTGCGGTTTCCACAAAGCAGTTGATTATTGCAAATCATATCAAAACAACTGCTTAATGAAAGGTACAACATGAAGAACGAAAGCCTTGCCTTTCACTACTCCTTCCTACAAGTTGCTAAAATCATGGTCAACTTAAATGTGCAAAATTAAGAAACTTCTTCCCCTCCCCCCGTCCTTGCTCCTGATTTTGAGGAGTATCAATGTAACAGAGACAGTAGGCAGTTTCTGGCCCAAAGAAACTCCACCTAGAAAAGCCTCTTTCTAACCAGTATAAGACCAGGAAGAAGGACTTGCGTATCTTTGTTGAGGTTAAGCTTCCTGGACTCAGGCCAGATGCGTAAGTAACAACAGAAATCAATTACATATTCCCAATGTAATGTCAAGAGTGAGGTCTTCTGGGAAAAGGGCCCCTTTGGAATATCCCACTTGGATTTCCACCGGCAGAGCTCTTATACCTTAGCAAACAGAAATCCAACAGGCAAATCTTCGCTCGTAGCTGCAGCACTATCCTAGAAGCTATACCTCTTGAGTTTTCGCTTGCCACACACACACAAAAACCCACAGGAAAGTAGCCTGGTTGATCTAGCAGGAGTAGCTGCTGAAAAGAGAACATATTCTTCTGCATCCTCTAGGTTGCCAGTCAGTTCCTTCCTACGTTCATCACCTTCTTCTCCCCCCCTTCCCCACTGAAAGAAGCTCTGAGCATCATCAGTACGAGACAGGCAGAAGCTCTACAGGTCCAGCTTTACCTAGTGCAGCGGAGGAGCTACGCCTGTTGAATTTCTGCCAGCAAAGGGAGCTTGGTCACTTCCCTAATCCCAGCTCACCCAAAGTTTCCCCCCGTCCTCCTTCTCTCTTCCACCCACCCCCCACTATCCAGGGGGAGTCTCCATGGCAACAGTTCCCTCACTCTAGCGGTGAGGAAACTGCCCTGGTTTGCACGCAGAAAGATCTAGCACCCCACACCGCCTCCCCGGCGAGGCATGCCTCGTCCCGCTCGAGGAGTAGCCGGGCGCTACCTGGCCGCCAAAGTGGAGCTTCTCCGCCCTGCACTCGGCGGGTCTCCCTCTCCCTCCCGCTTCAGCCCCTCAGCCCCGCAGGCGCGCAGCTCTGCCTGATGCCGACGCCCCCCTTCGGGCGGAACCGACCTGGGCCAGCGACGCCAGCGGAACCAAAGAACGCTCCTTGCGCGGGGCTAGCCGGACACTTCTGCGGACGGACAGGAAGTCGGCGTTGTCCAGGAAACACCATCTCCCTCTCAGAAGAGGCCTAGGCGGAAGAGATGCTCAGGACCGCAGGACCGCTTTCGCCCTAGACTCGTAAGGTTGGAAGGGACCCTGAGGGCCATCTAGTCCGACCCCACTGCAACACCTAACGTTGGGCTTGGACCCACAGCCGTGAGAAACAAAAATAATCTTATGTGCTGCTACCGGCTGAGTGATCCCCGGCCTCCCCTTTAAGAGGGGAGACAAGGAGCGGCGAAGAAGAGCGAAGCAGGCGGCGATGGCGTTGCAGGCGGCGCACCTGGAGGCCGACGCCTTCCTCGTCTGCATGGTCCACGCGCTGAGCACTGAGCAAGAGGAGGTCATGGGCCTCTGCATTGGCGAGGTAAGGAGCGGGGTCTGCTGCTGCCGGGGAATACTGCGGAGGAGGGACCGGGGGAGCCGGGGCTGGCTTGTATGTCCCGCTGAGTGCAGGGCGCTTACCTTCTGGGCGGATCCGTTACAGGCCGCAGCCGTAACCCTCACCTGTCAGTGGGCCGACTCCCCCACTGACTTCCACAGTGACGATTGATCACAATATTTATTTCTATCACTCCATCTCAGGGCAGCTCGCATAAAAAAAATTAGAAGAGCTGAAAACATAGGGGGATCTTTAAAAATAATAATGAAGCAATAGAATTAAGATCAATTTATCTACATTAAAACATACAGAAAACACTGCTGCAGGTGCTATGAAACACCCCTTCCACATTTGTAAAATCACAACCCTGTAGTGTGGCAGCTCCTGCACTTTGGAACTCCTTGCCTATTGAGATTAAGCAGGCACCATTGCTGTACTCTTTTCCGCGTCTCCTCAAGCATTGTTACTTAGACGCACCTACCCAGATTCTTAGAAAGCTGAGGTAATTTTAATCTGTGTTAGTATTATAATTATGTATGTTTTAAAGTATGGTTGTGACACCCCCACTCGATTTTATTGTTTTATCTTTTTGTAAACCACTTTGAGGTGTTTTTTGTTTTTCATAATCAAGCGGTGTATGATTTTTTTGAAACAAATAATTACAATAAAAGCAGCGCAGCAACGGACCTTTCCTAAAAAACAGCCTGTTCCCAAAAGACTGTTGGAGCAAGAAAGTGAAGAGAGAAGCAATGGGTTGTAACCATATTTATGAGGAAAGCATGCCTTTTTTGTTTTCAGATTATATTTCTGTATGTTATAGTGGGCATAATTTTAAAAAGCACACATCCTCTGTGTGGGAGAAGGATGAATTGCCTTTTAAGATGGATCATGCCCCCTGCCAGTTTTAATGTAATTTGTGTTAAGAAATAATTTTATAAATATGTTGCCTCATGAATCAGGATTAAATATGGCCCAGAGTTCTAAAGAATAAAAGCATCTTTATTTTAAGATGCCATGTGCATGTTCTGAAGCAAGTTTCATGTTAGAAAAGGTGCACTCTTTCCCCATTTCTCTCACCCGCAGGAAAGGGATTTCTCTCTTGAACTGAGGCTTGCTCTCTGCAGGTTTTTCAAGTACTGTACATTTCTAAAAGTGGTGCTCTTAAAAAGCCTCTTGATTACTTTGTATAACTTTTAGTCATTTAGAATATTTTAACCTGGGGAGGGGAACCTGGGGCCTAACAAGTATTGTTCTCCCAATTCCCATCATCTCACCCAGCATGGCCGATTGTCAGGAATGATGTAAGCTATTGAGTCTGACCAACTAAATAATGCATCACTAGGAGGAACTGACAGTATGAGTTTAGAAATATTTTCATAGCTTGACCCACTTAATATTTGTTTGTACCGATAATTAGGTAGTACTGGGCAGCACTGAACATTTTCTCAAGTACCTCTACAAAGAGTTGGATCCTTAAAGTCTTTTCTTTCTTCTGCTCCATTGTTGGGGGATTGACTACAGTAGGATTGATTACTGGCAGCATCTGTTGTTATGGTTGCTCTCCTAGATTGCAATTGCATGTCTCATGCAGCAGGTTTCAACAGGGACCTGTAGCAGTGTTGCTCTTTTATGCCAGTCTTCTCAGAGAGCATGTGAATTGATAAAGAGTAGCATCTCTGCATGTGTGCTCTGAGTAACTGCAGCCTGGCATCTGGAGTCAGGTGCAACACCCCTAGATGGAAACACATAGTGTCTAGTTATACAGTGGCCAAAGTATCTCTCAGTTAAACTTTAAACTACATGAGTCTGGGCTCCTGTCTTCAATATATTTTCTTCATTAAAACTTTTGTCTGCTTAATATAATAAAAACCTCTAAGAAGTTTTCATAAAAACAATAGAAATATAGCAACATTAAATAAAATTTCCTAAAAACTAGATAAAAATGTAACAGTGTTAACAAATAAAGCTGAGTAGTGAACAAAACAAAGAATTTGGAAAGCTTGAGCAAACATAGGTGTTCAGAAGTGTTTAAAGCTCATTATTGTCTCTCAAAATTACTCAAGGGAGGGCATTCCAGTGGTGGGTGCAATTACCAACAAAACCTGCTTCTGTGTTGTCACCAACACAGATTTTAAAATCTTGTGATCATGGAGCAAGGTCTCCTTGGAAGAGCTTAGGTTGGCTTGATCTGTACCAGGGAAGGAAATCACTTTCTTGGATGGCTTTAGACAGTCAGGTTCTTTGCAAAGGTTATTTGGAGGGATGTAAAGGCAGCTCTGCTCAGTTTGAAAGCAAGTTTTCAGAAATAAGTCTCTGCTTAAATGATCTTGCATGTGTGCGAGATGTAAGAACGAAGAAGGGTTTTTCAGTGAGAGTAAGCATATTCTGGAATCACAATCTTCTTGTGTTGCTGCTGCCATTGCACGCACATTTACCTGGAGTGAGCTCCATTTAGTACAGTGGGATGCATGCCCAAGTAAGCATGTGAAATGTTGTGCTTCATATGTTTTTCTTCATTTATCCACAGGTTGGTACTAGCCGAATAGTTCATATTCACTCCGTGATCATTCTGCACCGATCAGATAAGAGAAAAGATCGTGTGGAGATTTCCCCAGAGCAGCTCTCAGCTGCTTCAACAGAAGCAGAGATATCCTTTGACAAAAATTATGGGGTAATAACACTTGAGTATTTTCAAGGCAGGTAGTCCTCAAAGGGCACGAGATTTTGGGAAAGTGACTTAAATCACTTTGCAAGTGATGGCCTAGAAGGGAAATGTCCTGCCCATAGTTCTCTGCTTCTTTCCTTTGCTGTTCTGAAAGAACATTTCATAATAATAGTGTGTGCGCATGTTTGAGATTGGCAAATGTAAGAACATGTGTATTTTTAAATGCATGACTAGATTTGCAGTAGGGAGCTATTTTTAGTTTTTGGAGAAACCTTAACTAACACACAGATTGGCTAAGTTAACTGGACAGCCTACAAGAGTTGTTGGCTGGTATCATTCTCATCCCCACATAACCGTTTGGCCATCACACGTAGGTAAGAGTTTTCTTCTGGGTAAGACATGTGTCCATCATCCAATATATGCTGACTTGGGGTGGGCCACTTTTTAAGGGGGTGAGATACCTGAAAGATTTTATACATATGTATATGAGAGAGAGAGAGAGAGAATTCAATGTAAGGATAAGATCTTGTGACAGGTGGAGCCTTCATTTTCCTACAAGGCAGGACCTGTATGTGCTGAATGCTCCTGGCAAAGAATCTTTGCTGATTACAATAGACTTTTGGGGATGAGTGCTCCATTATAGAAATATAGGAAGCCGGCTCAGGCCAAGTCAGAACACTGATCACTTAGCTCAATATTTGTCCATAATGACTGGCAGTGACTCCCCAGACCAACATGTTGATGCTGGAGATTGAACCTGAGACCTTCTGTTTGCAAAGCACACACCACGGCCCTTTTCTTACCTGACTTGGGAAGAAGGAAATGCAGAAAAAAACTGGTGTGTGTGTCCCCACCAAAAAAATAAAAAATCTTGCCATCTAAGGCATCAGGCTCATATTTACCGGTATATGGTTTCCCTACAAAGTTTTACTTGAAACACAAGATGTTATGAATATGGATTGGCTACTTGAAGCGTGATCAGCACATGTGTACAGTTTCATTGGTTAATAAAAACATGCTCCTATCTGCATACACAGTACTATGGCAACAGGCAGGTTTTAGCAAAGTTGCATTTTTAGCTTGGCCTACAAACCATAATAGCTAGGTGTGACCTTCTATTCCTGATTTACTACTGTCCACCTTGGAAACTCTTATGTTTGAGTTACTGTTTCATTTCCCCTTTGAAGTTCCCTGCTCTTACTCTTCAAAGCCACCTAATGCTTGCTGTTGTGTGCCAAGTGATAACAAAGCGAGAGCCCCTAAGAGGAATGGTAGACTGAGAGAAGAGAAGAAATGGTTTTTATTCACAGAAGAGGGTCGGAGAGAAAAGGGGGGAAGTGCAGTTTAAGCAAAAGGGGAGAAAGCAGTTTGCTCCACCACCACCCCAAAAAAAAAACAGGGAGAGGAAGAGCCCCAAGATCGAAATCTATAAATAGAGCCAAAAGATGCAGCAGGAGATGATTAAATAAGGGACTCCCAGGGCTGTCTTAGATTTGGCTGTAATCTTGCTTTTAGAGGCTTACATCAGGGGTTGGCAAAGTTTACCTTGTCTGGGCCAGTTCACTCCAGCAGATATCCCTCTGTGGGCTGGATTGCGCATTTGCATGAGTGCGCCCATCTGCGATTTCCGGCGTCTGTGCATGCGCAGATTCAGACGCAATTTTCAGCACCGCGGAAGCAAGTCCCCGCGCTGCGCTGCGGCAGTTTAGCACAGCGCACGGGGACTCGCCAAGTGGGCAGCTTGGTTTGGGGGTGGCTCGTGGGCTGGTTAAACGACCCCCGTGGACTGCTTGTGGCCCATGGGCCTTAGGTTGCCTACCCCTGGCTTACATTATTGTATGGTAACTTTCGTTTTCAAATGTCATACAAATCTCTTCTCCAATGCTCTCTGCTGCTCCTGAAAAAAAGGACATCTATGATATTTCCTTGTCTGGCTTGATCTTTCACACTAATGATCCAGTGGCTTCTGTTAAGCCAGGGAATGTAGAATTTGTAATATGTTTTGCCAATTGTATGCCTGCAGACCTCTGCACACAAGCAATGTATCAGATGATGGACCAAGACTTTGTGGGGCTTATCTTCTCCTGTTTCAATGATGACAAAAACACAAAGGTAAATAAATGACACCCTTTCCTGTGTCGTAGCCATTATTGCTCTCTGTTCCTTTCTGAAAACAATGCACTATTCTTTCTGGAGCCTGGATTAGATCACTGGTCTTCACAAGTGGGTTGTGGCCTAATCCAAGCTAGGTCACAACAGGAGCATTACCACCATGCAAATATGTGATTAAAGATTAAGACATAGGTCCCCAAATGCATGCTTGGGTTAAAAGTGGGTCTTGGGTCTGAAAAGGTTGAAGATCCCTGGACTGGAGATACTTGAAGCAGTGAACACATACATGATACCTATTGCTGCTGTGGTTTCAATTTCAGCATAGTTTGTGAGCTGAGTGGTTTTAGTCCTGAGACACATAAAATTAAATTAGAGTTGAGCTGTAGACTAGGTCTCTCCCTTTCATTCGTTGATGTTATGGTTTGTCACTTTGTTTTCAGTGATTACACACACATAAATTCCGTGAAACAAGTGCATGAGCTTGGAGAAGGTAATTAGGGTCCCAGCACTTTTCTTAACTACTTGGTCCTTTGTGTCTTAGAGTGCACACCCTCAAATCCAGGCTCCCTAGCTTTCCCCATACTTGGGTCTGCAGATGTTGCTGAACCACATTAAAAATGGACAGGCATAAAATGTGGGAAGATACTAAGAGGGTGCATTGGGGAAAGGCAGACTGTCTTCTTTGGAATACCTAAACATGGACTGAAGTTCCATTTCTGAGCCACTTAATCTGGATTAGGTGGATCACTAGTGCTGTGGTTTAGTGAACAATAATTGTTGGCGGAATTTAGCAGTGGGTGTTACGATAGGGGAACACAAATGCAAAGACAACATGCACAAAGTTGTCCAAGAATGACCTGAGAAGGAAATAAAAGAACACATTCCGCCCCAATACTGGTATTGACATCAATAATCACTTATCTCCCATAGTAAACAGCAACTTCAAGGAAGAGGACATGGTTTTTGTTGCAACTGCATGTGTGGGTCAGGGAGGGTTTAACCACCCTGCTCAAAAGCAACAGTAATTCTAATTGTGCACCCACAACTACTGTTAAACAGAAACAAAACCCAGGTATATTCATTGGGACAATGAACTTCACATTTGGCAGTATATCACCTAAATAGGCTCCTTCTGCAGCAATCAGTCTTCAAGGTGCCATTGGAATGTTTATCATTTAATGGAATGTGAGCTTTAATCTCTGGCTGGAGTGCAGTGGGTGGAATGAAACTTAGTGTGAAATGGGATGTATGCCTGTACAACTCTGTCCACTCAAGCAACAAGACTTCCCTTCCCCACACCTGTGCTAAACCTGTTATGGGGTCTCTCCCAATCATTCAGAAAAGATTTAAGGAGCACAGGGGCATGGTGGGGGAGAGGGGAAAGTTCCGCTGCATGGAATATCTTAGTTGAATCCCATCCAGTGTGTTTATTTCCTTCTTCCCTCCCAGTTTCCCAAGTAGTAGAACACCTGAATAGAGTGACACTACATAGAGATGTGTGGCTCTTTTGGGGTTTGGATAATCAAACATCCTGTTGTATAATAATTTTTTTCTTTCTTTCTTTAACTCACATAAATCTGCTGATTATTCCAGACTGGCCGGATTCTGTTCACCTGTTTCCAGTCCATTCAAGCCCAAAAGAGCTCCGAGTAAGTGCTCTGTTAAGTAGGAGGGTTTGGCAAACTCAGTGCCTTTCTCACTTTTCTTTGAACTTCAGCTTCAGTGGTTACTTTTTATGTATAGCAGTTCTGCTATGTTTTAATTCTCAATTCTTCATCTCTAGGCAATTCTGGGTTCAAAATTCCCATTGTTCTGGGCGCATTTTGCGACAGGGGATTTCATTAGCGGGAGCAGTTTCTGAGCTCTGAGCACAGTATTGTGCCTAATATTTCAGATTGAAACTGCAGAGTGGAAGGAAAGGAGGAGCTTTTTCTGCTTCCCCACTTCTATCTACTCTCTGAAAACTGGAGAAGAGACCCACTTAAGAATAGTAGGGGGATGGGCAGGGGAAGGATTAGACCATGTGAAAAATGAACATAATATTTTACCTTCAGTTCGGTCACTTTCATCTTTGTATTCTTGTTATAAAAAAGTGTGCCTAGACATTCTATTGTTGTGCCCAGCTGCTTGTATCTTTATAGTTCCTGTTTTTCACCTGGCATCCATGGACGATATAGTGTGCACACTTTTCTAGAGTAAGCCCCACTTAACACAGTTTGTGTGTGCTGTGTATATTGTGCTCTTCTAGCATTTACTTCTCTTACTGGGCTGAATGTTGTATTTTTATAGGTTCTTATTCTTTTTCTGTTGCATTTTAATACTGTTTTATGGTTTTAAACTTGTATTGATTTTATGTTGTGAATATGTGTGGTAGAAGCTACTTTGGGAGGGTTTGGTCCTAAAAGACAGCCAACAAATACTTCAAATTAATAAATAAAAAATGACTTCCAACTAAGCACGCGTAGAATTATGCTGTCAAGGCTCCAAAAATGGAACAGTAACACAAATATTCTTCCCCTTGTAGGTATGAAAGGATTGAAATTCCTGTGCATATAATACCTCACACCACCATGGGGAAAGCGTGTCTTGAGTCAATGATGGAGCTCCCCAGGATCTTGTGTCAAGAGGAGCAAGATGCTTACAGGAAAATCCACAGGTAAAATGAGAGCCAGGCTTCCTTCTTTGCTTTATTTGGATACGCTTATCACTTGCTCTCCTTTGCCATCAAGTACAGTGGTACCTCTGGTTACGAACTTAATTCGTTCCGGAGGTCCATTCTTAAGCTGAAACCATTCGTATCCTGAGGCGTGCTTTTGCTAATGGGGCTTCCCACTGTGTGCGCGCCTCCGGTGTGCAATTTCCATTTGCATCCTGGGGCAAAGTTCGCAACCATGAGCAGCTACTTCCAGGTTAGCGGAGTTCATAACCAGAAGCGTTTGTAAACAGAGGTACCACTGTATGGCAGAGGTAGGCAGCCTACAGCCTAAGGGTTCCATGCAGCTCTTAGCCTAATTTCATTGAGGGGGGACCCAAAGGCGTCCAAAAGCTGACACAGATGGTGGGAGAAAGGCGGCAAGACCTCTCAGCGGCTTTCGATACCATCAAGCATGGTATACTTCTGGAGTGACTCTCCAAACTAGGGGTGGGTGACACCGCTTTACGGTGGTTCCAGTCCTACTTGGATGGTCATTCCCAGATGTTGTTGCTTGGGGAATGCTTTTCAGCCCGTCGAACCTTCAGTGTGGGAGATTGTCTGCTGTTGATGGGGTTACACTTCCTCTGAAGGAGCAGGTTCGTAGCTTGGGGATAACTCCTAGATATTTTGCTGTTGCTTGTGGCTCAGGTGGCCTAAGTGACCAAGAGTGCCTTCCATCAGCTTCAGCGGGTGGAACAGCTACGTCCCTATCTGGACGGGGATAGCCTAACTATTTTTGTCTATGCTCTGGTATCCTCAAGGTTAGATTACTGCAATGTGTTATATGTAGGGCTGTCTTTGAAGACTGTTCTAAAACTTCAGCTAGTGCAGAATTCAGCAGCCAGGTTGTTCACCGGAGCAAGATGGTTTGAGTACAGTACACCGATCCTGGTCTGACTCTACTGTTTCTGGGTCCAATTCAAAGCGCTGGTTTTGACCTATAAAGCCTTAAATGGCTCAGCACCACAATACCTTAAGGACTGCCTCTACCTCAGGCATCCCCAAACTTGGCCTGCCAGCTGTTTTGGGACTACAACTCCCATCATCACTAGCTAACAGGACCAGTGGTCAAGGATAGTGGGAATTGTAGTCCCAAAACAGCTGGAGGGCTGAGTTTGGGGATGCCTGCTCTACCTGGACCCTGAGATGATCTTCTGAGGCCCTTCTTTGTGTGCCTCCTCCTCAAGAAGTCCGGAGGGTGGCAACATAAGAACAGGCCTTCTCTGCAGTGGCTCCCCATCTGTGGAAAGCCCTCTCTAGGGAAGTTCACTTGGCACCTTCATTATACAGTGGTGCCCCGCAAGACGAATGCCTCGCAAGACGAAAAACCCGCAAGACGAAAGGGTTTTTCGGTTTTTGCGACGCTTCGCTAGACGATTTTCCCTATGGGCTTGCATCGCAAGACGAAAGCCCATAGGGAAATCTCGGGGACCTTTTTTTAAATGCTGGCGGTGGGGAGCAAAGCCTTCCCCCCCCCCTCCGGACTTCAGAAGAGGTCCAGGAAGGCCGGCGGGGGCGAAAGGCTTTGCTCCCCACCGCCAGCATTTTAAAAGCGGTCCGGGATAGCAGGGAAGCGCTTCCCGCTATCCCGGACGGCTTTTGAAGGCAGGCAGGGGGGGCAAAGACTTTTGCCCCCCCTGCCTGCCTAACCGGGGGCTTTTAAATCGCCCCGGGACTGTCCGGGGCGATTTAAAAGCCCCCGGACGGCTTTTGAAGCCTCCCCCCGCCGCCCGGCTTCGGGGCATCGTCCCGATGCCGGGCGGTGGGGCAGGAACGCCTCCCCCCGCCGCCCGGCTTCGGGGCATCGTCCCGATGCCGGGCGGTGGGGCAGGAACGCCTCCCCCAGCCGCCCGGCTTCGGGGCATCGTTCCGATGCCGGGCGGTGGGGCAGGAACGCCTCCCCCCGCCGCCCGGCATCGGAACGATGTCCCGAAGCCGGGCGGTGGGGCAGGAACGCCTCCCCCAGCCGCCCGGCATCGGAACGATGTCCCGAAGCCGGGCGGCCGGGCGGGAAAGCCTCCCCCCGCCGCCCGGCTTCGGGGCATCGTCCCGATGCCGGGCGGTGGGGCAGGAACGCCTCCCCCAGCCGCCCGGCTTCGGGGCATCGTCCCGATGCCGGGCGGTGGGGCAGGAACGCCTCCCCCCGCCGCCCGGCATCGGGGCATCGTCCCGATGCCGGGCGGTGGGGCAGGAACGCCTCCCCCAGCCGCCCGGCATCGGAACGATGTCCCGAAGCCGGGCGGCCGGGCGGGAAAGCCTCCCCCCGCCGCCCGGCTTCGGGGCATCGTCCCGATGCCGGGCGGTGGGGCGGGAACGCCTCCCCCAGCCGCCCGGCATCGGAACGATGTCCCGAAGCCGGGCGGCCGGGCGGGAAAGCCTCCCCCCGCCGCCCGGCTTAGGGGCATCGTCCCGATGCCGGGCGGTGGGGCAGGAACGCCTCCCCCCGCCGCCCGGCATCGGGGCATCGTCCCGATGCCGGGCGGTGGGGCAGGAACGCCTCCCCCAGCCGCCCGGCATCGGAACGATGTCCCGAAGCCGGGCGGCCGGGCGGGAAAGCCTCCCCCCGCCGCCCGGCTTCGGGGCATCGTCCCGATGCCGGGCGGTGGGGCAGGAACGCCTCCCCCAGCCGCCCGGCATCGGAACGATGTCCCGAAGCCGGGCGGCCGGGCGGGAAAGCCTCCCCCCGCCGCCCGGCTTCGGGGCATCGTCCCGATGCCGGGCGGTGGGGCAGGAACGCCTCCCCCAGCCGCCCGGCACCGGAACGATGTCCCGAAGCCGGGCGGCCGGGCGGGAAAGCCTCCCCCCGCCGCCCGGCTTCGGGGCATCGTCCCGATGCCGGGCGGTGGGGCAGGAACGCCTCCCCCCGCCGCCCGGCATCGGGGCATCGTCCCGATGCCGGGCGGTGGGGCAGGAACGCCTCCCCCAGCCGCCCGGCATCGGAACGATGTCCCGAAGCCGGGCGGCCGGGCGGGAAAGCCTCCCCCCGCCGCCCGGCTTCGGGGCATCGTCCCGATGCCGGGCGGTGGGGCAGGAACGCCTCCCCCAGCCGCCCGGCATCGGAACGATGTCCCGAAGCCGGGCGGCCGGGCGGGAAAGCCTCCCCCCGCCGCCCGGCTTCGGGGCATCGTCCCGATGCCGGGCGGTGGGGCAGGAACGCCTCCCCCAGCCGCCCGGCATCGGAACGATGTCCCGAAGCCGGGCGGCCGGGCGGGAAAGCCTCCCCCCGCCGCCCGGCTTCGGGGCATCGTCCCGATGCCGGGCGGTGGGGCAGGAACGCCTCCCCCAGCCGCCCGGCATCGGAACGACGTCCCGAAGCCGGGCGGCCGGGCGAGAAAGCCTCCCCCCGCCGCCCGGCATCGGAACGATGTCCCGAAGCCGGGCGAGAAAGCCTCCCCCCGCCGCCCGGCTTCGGGGCATCGTCCCGAAGCCCGGCGGCGGGGCGGGAAAGCCTCCCCCCGCCGCCCGGCATCGGAACGATGTCCCGAAGCCGAGCGGCGGGGCGAGAAAGCCTTTGTCCCCCCTGCCTGCCTTCCCAGGGGCTTTTAAATCGCCCCGGACAGCGGAGAAGTCCTCCGCTGTCCCGGGCGATTTTAAAATGCCGCCCGCCAGAAGAGGTCGGGGGAAGGCGTTTTCCATAGGAACGCATTAATTGATTTTCAATGCATTCCTATGGAAAACCGTGCATCGCAAGACGAAAAACTCGCAAGACGAAGAGACTTGCGGAACGAATTAATTTCGTCTTGCGAGGCACCACTGTACATCTTTAGGTGCTAGGCAAAAATGTTCCTTTTTAGCCAGGCTTTTGGTTGATTTGATTGACATCCTATTCCCTTTTAAAATGAGGGGGTTTTTTTGGAAGGTGGGGTTATTGGGTTGCTGATCTTATTTTGATTAAATATTTTGTGGTTTTATATTTTGATTTTGTTCTGTGAACTGCTCTGGGACCTCTGGGCATAGGGTGGTATATAAATTCAATTAATCATCATCATCATCTGCAGGAGTAATTTGGCCCTTGCCTGGCAGTCTGCTGAGCTAGAAGAAAGAGGGTTTGAATTAAGTAAATAATGAAAATGTTGGTTTTGCAGAAGCATCTGCTTGACTACTGTGGGAATCAAGCCACTGGGACAAGAGGGTCTGATCCAGCAGGGGGCATTTCAAAATCCCATGTGGGCCATGTGGTGACCCTTGCCAGTAGCCAAGTAACCTACTGTGGTCCAGGAAGTGGACATTGACATGAAGTGACCGGGAGAGAAGAACTACCTGGATTGTAGTCTTTATTTTTTTTGGAGGAAGTTGTTTTGTGAAGCCTGATAGAAAACATACTGTGAGTTTTGTGTTTTGTGGGAGTGCTGACTTGACACCAGTGTGCTCTCTTCCTCCATTTAGCCTTACCCATCTGGATCCCATAACCAAGATCCATAATGGTGCAGGTAAGGATGTCCAGATCAAAAGTACCAATGCCACACATTTTGGTACTTGAAACATTTGCAGTCATCAGACTTTGGACCCTGATTGTCAGAGGCTTGGCATTAAATGATAGTTGCTCCACACCAACAGTTTGAAAAGTGTAGGGAAGCCTCTTCTGTTTAGATGTGAGCAGTTTGCTGAGGGAGTGCATTATCCTTATTATGTGGCTCCCAGTTTCATTAACCCCCTTCCATGGCTGGGATTTGGTCTGTACTGTTGATACGCCAAGATTTGGCGTAACTACTTACTCAAGATAGCAGGTATGATAACTTGTTTGCCATGGAGGACAGGGAGGCAAACCTTTTGTTTTGCCAGCATGCTAGCCTGAGTACCTTAATGCAAACTTGTCCGTGGTCTTGCTTCTTTCTTTTGATGTGTTTGCTCTGTGAGCTATTGGTGCCCGTCTTGCCTTCACAGTTAGGTATATTTAAGCTGTTAAATTTTGAAGGGCTTATATAATTTCTAACACCGTATAGGATCAGGCTGTTAAGTCAGCCTTGGAGTGAACTGAGTGCCAAGAAAACCCTTTGGAGTGCCAAGGAAATAATAATTATTATTCAACTATTTTATTTTTAAAAGATAACTGAAGGCTGCCCTGTTTAGGAAAGTTTTTAATGTTGGATGCTGTATTGTTTTTAATATTTGGTTGGAAGCCGCCCAGAGTGGCTGGGGAAACCCAACCAGATGGGTGGGGTATAAATAATAGTATATTATTATTATTATTCTCAACGTCATCATTACTGGTACACTGACACTCTGCAGAGGGAGATGGTTGTATCTCACTATTTACTGCATGACTTCTTTCCTCGCCAGTGTTCACTAAGAAACTCTGCAGCCAGATGTCTGTCATCAGTGGTCCTCTTATGCAGTGGCTGGAGGATCGCTTGAAGAAAAACAAAGAGAGGGTGCAGGAACTGCAGCAGGAGAAAGAGAAACTTCTGGAGGAACTCGCTGCCTTGGAGGGAGAAGAACAGAACCTCATGGCCTAAGAAACAGCCAAATATTCCCAATTTTGGCTTCATCCTACCTTGCTTCTTCTCCAACCTTCCCATCTTGTTGGGTACATTCTGTGCGTGATGCAGCACAGAAGCTTCAGTCAAGCGGTTAAGCTCACCACATAAAACATTTGTTCAGCAGAAACATTTGTTGTTTACTGTGGACACACAAACATGCACTCCATATACATATGCTCCGTATTCAGACATCTGAAGGCAGCCCTGTACAGGGAGGTTTTTAACGTTTCAGGTTGGAAGCCACCCAGGCAGCATATAAATAATAAAATTATTGTTATTTCCCCACAGTGAACACAGGCAAATAATAGTTTATACCAGTAACGATTCAAAATTCTCTTTCAGTATCCATTCTTTTTGTCATTGGTTACATATGTCATAATTAAATAGAGAAGTAACAAGGAGTGAAAGAGGAGGGATAACCTATGTGCACCAGACTGTATTGTATACTGTATGTACTGTCCTACTATATGCTTCATTGTTTGTGAAATTAATAAAGATGTACTAAACCACATAAAAGTTAGCTAAAGAATCATAGTTCTGTTCTTCGTGCTGAGTTCCATTTCTTCATTAACTGTTGGGGAAACTGTTGAGTTTTGAAATATATTCTGTCAACAGTTTCAGTTCTTTACCCTAGATTCAGACAGTGTTTTTTTAATTAGGGCAACGTAACCTGCTGTGTTAAATGGAGCTTCTGGTCTCTCTGGGCTGTTTTCCCCCCCTTCACTGAGCTCTGGTGACCATTTTGGAAATGGGCTTGTGATTCTCTGATGATCTGAGACCAGTTGTCTAGAGGGCTACTTCATGATTTTCTGATCATGCAGCTCATAGCCTGCTTGGGGCTATTAGAAGTTTGAGCAAGACTTCGTTTTGCCGCAAGCAAGGCAAACCTATTTTTGCTTATGGGGAAAGAAGGAGCAGCAGGTCGAAACACCATCTCGCCTTGGTGATGTCACTGCCCTTGCAAGCTTTTCTTTATTATTAATTCTTCTACCTCCAGTACTGGATCTTCCTCAAACAATTATTTCAGCGTAGCCAATTTTGTTGTGTAACAATAATTCTTTATGCTAGGTACTGCCATACCTCCACTGTTTTTTGTTTGTTTGTTTTTGGAGTTTGGCAGCTACCTTAGGTGGGTTTTGGTTCCATTTGAGATGCTTCATCAATCACTGCCATTTTGACAGTATTTCAGATGGGACAACTAATGAAATGTTTAGGAGTATAAATGAATTTTTGGTACTCATCTTTACAGCAGATATTCTCCCATACCATGAGATAGAAAAGGCATTCCAATATTATTTAAAGAATTAGAATATTTCAGTATGGGTTCAGAACTCATCAGTTGGACTTGACTTTTGGAGCTCCAATAATGGGAAATGGAGGTATGTCAGAAACATGCAGTCTAGAGGAGCTAGTCAGGGATGTCCTTTATCTCCCGTGCTCTTTGCCATTGTGATTGAAGTGTCGGCTATAGCAGTAAGAGAAAATGTACACATCAATGGGATCTAACATGGCTCTTTGGATACTAAGATAATTCTTTATGCTGATGAAGTGGTTCTCAGTCTCACCCAAAGAAGATTTATCTCAAAATCATAAGGTTATTATCTATAATAGTGAGACATCAGATTTTTATCTATGTTTTTTGCTGTTCTTATTTTATCTGTAAGCTGCCTTAAATTCCTGTTGTTGGGGAATGTGGGGTATAAATAAATAAATAATATAATAGTGCACAGTGTTATAATATTTCTGGCCATCTCTTCACAGTGACGTTTTGTTGATAACCATTTCAAAAATCTGCTGGAAAAGATAATATTGGAAGACTTTTCCTTCTGTTCTGTCACCACATGGCCCTTGGAGCACAGCTGAGCTAATGTCAATTTTTAAAAGGGAAGAGCTTTCAAACATTTGAATTTGGAGAGAAAATGAGGGGAATCTGCAAGTGTGTTTGTCTCCATTGTTTCAAATCAAATACCTTTATTGGCATCACAGTGTAAAACGTTTCAAATCACTGGGATCACACAAATCATAGGGTCACACTGTGGTCATGTGCACTTGGATATTCTGCCACTCTCAGTCTATTTCCTGAAGGGATGGTTCGTTGGGAACCATTTCAGGTAAAATTGTGGCTAAAAAGGAAGCTACTAGAGCAGTGGTATCTTTGTCCCGATCTGCCAGGAGAATCATTTGATTTCTCAGAGTTGTGGGCTGGAGGTCCAACATTTTACTCAGCATCAGCTGGTGAGATCTGCTGTGTAAAGGGCAATCTAAGAGAATGTGGTCCATTGAATCTGGTGCTTCTTGGTTGCAGGCACACAAACGGGCTTGATATGGAGTGTGTGAGAATCTACCTTTAGTCACTGTAGAATGGAAAGCATTTAATCTCACAAGCATAAAGGCTCTTCAATGGGAAGGGAGTAGTAAATCCTTTAAGTATCTGGCACAGGTTCCATAGGGTGTTGTAATACCTAAGGCCTCCAGAGAACAAGATCTCAGAGTGTGAGGTAACAAGCGCTGTCTTTTGTGGTCACACAGAAGCTGCTTGATTAATTAGAATATGGTTTTGTCACATGCTTCAAGGCTCTCAAGAACAATGCCCAAATTATGATTTTGTCTTGAATTGCTCTATACCATGAGATTAGATGCGGTCTTCAAGCATAGAGGTTAAGAAGGAGTTAGATGTTGTTCTAAAGTGAACTTTCAGCCAGGCCTTTATAATCAAGAGAGCCATGCTTTGGTTTCCATCAGAAGTTGGCCGGTTTCAGCACATAAAGTTAAATAACTTACACATTTAGGGGCACCAAGGATCTTGCGAAGAAGGGTGGCTTGGATTTGTTCAACTTCTCTATTGAATGCTTGTATCCAAATGGGAATACTGTACAATAGCTGATAAATATTAATTATTATATATTATAAAGGACCTTGGCATTAAATATATTTATTGCAGCAGAGACTATCTGGTTGCCTTTGAGGAAGAAAAAAATGGAGAATCGCTGATGTAGTGCATTCTTGAATAATCATTTGACGTCTGTGTGCTGTCCAGTTTAAATTTGGCTGGCAAAATATCCCTAGGTATTTGAAAGATTTTATCTGGTCAATGGGATGATTTTCTAGTCTCCATTTGATGCTTTGATGACTTTTAGAAAAAAAAATCATAATTTTAGATTTTTGGTAATTAATTCTCAGGGAGCTGATCTGGTAAAAGGAAGAGAACGAGTTCAGAAATCTTCTAAGGCCGACTTGGGTATGAGAGAGAATTATGGTATCATCCGTGTCTCTGTTGTTTGTTAAATACTTAAAGTACAGATGAGGAACCTGTAGCCCTCTAGATACTGAATTCCAGCTTCCATCAACCCCAGCCAGCTTGGCCAGTAATCAGGGATGTGGGGAGATATAGCCCAACAACATAACTTTTCTCCCTCCTGGGTTCTGGAGGTAAGAACAAAGAAGAACCCACTGGATCAGGCCAATGGCTCTTCTAGTCCAGCATCCTGTTCTCACAGTCGCCAACCAGATGCCTGTGGGAAACCAGCAAGCAGGATTCAAGCACTAAAGCCCGCTTCAGTATAGACAACAATAATGGTTGCCACGTCCATTACACACAGCATAACTGAGAAATCTATGTATATTGACCATGTCAGTCACAGTTATGGAGGCATTTCTGCCACCGAAAGAGGATGCTGAATAAGGGAAGGCAGATGAAGAAGCTAAGCTACTGCAGGGAGGGTGGGCTGGTCCTGGCTGTTTACAATTTGTTATATGGGATAGAACTCTGGGGGTGGAACCAGAGGCTGTTGGAACGGCTTGAAATTTTGCAAAATTATTATCTCAAGAGGATTCTAGGCCTTCCTCAAGGAACCCCAGCAGCTTTCTTGAGGGTGGAGGTTGGATTACCCTCTGTGTCTGCCAGGGCCCACTTAAGATTCCTACGATTTTACATCAACCTTGCAAACACTTCAAACACCTTATTGGCCAAACAAGCCTCTGTATCTCTTCAAAAGAACACCACTTGGCGTCAAAACCTATCTGAGATCCTGGTTAGATACACCCTACCGGAGTTTAATATTCTCAAACTGTGGAGCCCGGACAAAGTTCAGGAATGGATCCTGGAGAGAGACGCTCTGTTAGATATCACAAAAATACAGAACCCAGGGTCCTCCCACTGGTTTCCCCGACTGAAAACAGTCAAAACCTGCGCCAATTACTTGGCGAATATCACCAATCCCACCCTTCGGAGAGCCTTCACCATGGCCCGTTTTCAAACCATTCCTACGGCCTATCTGTCAGGCAGATATGCAAAAATCCCAGTAGAGCAGCGTATATGTCCTTGTCATATGAGAACCAAAGAGGATCTCACACATTACATGTTGTATTGTCCCATCTATTCGGCTTTCAGGGATGCAATGTTACAAACTATTCCCAAATCAATAGTCAACTCTGAGGACCAAGTAAAGTTTTTACTGGTGGACGCTGATCCACGGATTTCTCACATGGTAGCGGTCTTTGTGGTGAAGGCTATGAAAACTAGGGTATTTTGCTTCTCCCCTGCACAGCATTTGCTGCTTGAAGTGGCTGCCTCCTTTTGCCTAATGGTAGGACTGATCCTGCTGGTGTTGGCCACATATTTGGAAACCCTCCTTTTTAGCATTGTGCAGTACAAACAGATTTTAAAAAGGATTGTGATTTTCAGTATGCAGTGGTACCTCGGGTTATGAACTTAATCCATTCCGGAAGTCTGTTCTTAAACCAAAACCGTTCTTAAACTGAGGTGCGCTTTCCCTAATGAGGCCTCCCGCCACCAGTGCCCTTCCACCGTTCGGATTCCGTTATTAGACCGAGGTAAAATTCGCAAACCGGGACACTTCTTCTGGTTTTGTGGAGTTCGTAAACCAAATAATTCGTAAACAGGGCTGTTCTTAAACCGAGGTACCACTGTACTGATTTTGAACTCAGTGCATTGGGGAATGGAAGCAATAATGTGCAGCTTCCCTGGTAAATGGGTAGAGTACCCAGAGTACATGTAGAGGAACCAGCCTCATTTGGAGTGTTGCTTGGCCATCACATCTTAATTTCCTCCTGCACTTTTTCAGTTTGCACAGGATATGGTCACGCTTGGCCTCTTAACACCCCTTGCACACAATTATCCTGCTGCTGGAAGGTCATGTTGGCTACATGCAATGATGGTCTTGAGGGCCTCCATTTTAAAAACAGCAAAGGGTGCTTCTAGCAGTTGGACCTCTTAGTAAGGAGATGAAACATGTAGGTTGGCCTGTGGTGGGAGAAGGCTATAGCCCATTTCCCATCCAGGTGCAAATATAATGGGCCGTGGGATTGCCATGTGTGCCTCTGTAATTAGGGTAATGTGATGCTTAGAGGGCTGGATGCAATGCTTGCAGAAGAGATTCTTTCCATTGGAAAGAAGATTGAATGTTGGTGGTGGTAATGAGCTTGAAAAATATGACCGCAGCTGGAACTGACAGGAGAATTTGGTCCTCAGGCTGAGGCATTTAGAGAAAGCCTCAGCAGATGGTTCAAGAAATGACCTCGTCATTAACTTGTCCATTAACTTGTTCTCAGCCACTCCCAAATCTGATCTCTTAGACCTTGAGGTGTATGCCATCAAATGCCAGCAGTGCCCTTCGGCTCTCTATATTGGACACACAGGCCAAACCCTACGCCAAAGCATAAATGGACATAAATCTGACATCAGGAATCACAAGACAGAGAAGCCAGTAGGAGAACACTTCAATCTCCCAGGACATTCAATACAGGATCTCAAAGCAGCTGTCTTATTACAAAAGAATTTCAGAAATAGACTTGAAATAGAAGTTGCTGAATTACAACTTATTACTAAACTGAAAACTATGGAGAGACCTGGTCTGAATAGAGATATTGCATTCTTGTCTCATTAAATATGCTAAAGTTATTTTTGGTGATCTGCACACTATCCCTTGCTTTTATCAACAGATTTACCATACCCATTGAGTCAATCACCCATCTCCTACTGCCCTTCTGAGAAAAAACCCACCCCATATATATAAGGGTCTGGTGACTTCTGTTTCAGTGTACAGTGGTATCTCGGGTTACATACGCTTCAGGTTATATACGCTTCAGGTTACAGACTCCACTAACCCAGAAATATTACCTCGGGTTAAGACCTTTGCTTCAGGATGAGAACAGAAATTGTGCTCCGGCGGCAGCAGGAGGCCCCATTAGCTAAAGTGGTGCTTCAGGTTAAGAACAGTTTCAGGTTAAGAACGGACCTCCGGAACGAATTAAGTACTTAACCCGAGGTACCACTGTATCTGAAGAAGTGTGCATGCACATGAAAGCTTATACCCAGAACAAACCTAGTTGGTCTCTAAGGTGCTACTGGACAATTTTTTAATTTATTTCAACTGCGTCAGATCAACACAGCTACCTACCTGAACCTTGAGCTCAGATATCGATAAAAAGTAGATCATGGCACACATAGGAGTCAACTCCTAGGAGCTGAGGTCGCTTCCCCCCCATAAAATATTTGAGGGGACCAGCCCAACCCCCCAAAGTTTATGGGCAATGCATTCCTGGGAGGCTGGATCTGCTGCTTCCATATCCTGCTGCCTGAGGCAATTTGCCTCATGGGTGGACCAGCCTTGACCCATTCAGGTGTTTATCTGCTTCATTCCATTTTGTCCCTACATGTTTTGCACTTCACCCCCCGCAACCAGTCAGCATTCTGTGACCACTGACCAATTTTAGCCCTTCTTTTGTCAGTTTCCCCCCATTTAAAAAAAGAAACATTTGATTATATCCACATATATATATATTTATATTATACTTCTCCAGTCCACATGATTCCACCAAGCCTGCCTTTTGTGCATTGAACTGAGTGAGTTTGTAGATGCTGATATCCCTACAAGGGACAGTCTGCGCTATGTTATCCTCTTGCACCATCTCAACCAGGCCATTCCACTTGCTTAGCTATAGGAAGAATTGGTTTCCCACACATGCAGTTGGCATAACCTGGCAGGGAGTCAGAGGGGAACTTGCATTCCATTCTTCTCTGTTGCCTTCCTGGGTAATGTTACAACAGGTTCACCGAGTTCACGGCTCCCTGGCAGCTGGCCCTGCTATTTATAAGCTCCTGAAGAGGAGGTTGAAGGAGGGTAAGGGGTGATGAGGTGTTTAATAGACACAAAACAAGACAAAGCAGTGCATACCCCACTGTGCAAAGCTTACACCTGTCATTTCTGAACATGAATTGGGGGAGGCGGGAGGATGATGATAATGCAGTGATCACTGCATCTGAGATGATACCTTCTCTTCCTCTCCCTCCCTCCCTCCCTCCCTCCCTTCCTTCCTTCCTTCCTTCCTTCCTTCCTTCCTTCCTTCCTTTTTTAAAAAAACAAACATGCACATTAAATAATTCTTCTGGACAAATTGGGTAAGGGAAGACTGGAAAATTGCTTTTTCAAATGATGTCTCTCTTCAGTCACTCAGCAGTGGTGTAGTTCATTAATGTTAGTTTCCGGATGTAATGGTCTCAACATGGTGATGGGAGTGCCTTCGGATGATGAGTGGAAGATGTTTCTCAGACCAAGGGCCACATTTTATTCTCAACAACCTTTCAGGGACCACATGCCAGTGAGGGGCACGGACAGAAGCAAAAGTGGGAAGAGCAATAATTGTGAATTTTAACAAAAGGCTACACAGATTCACACACCTCTCACTGTCCCCCAGCCAGGCAAGAAAGAGGCATTGTTCAGCCAGACAAAAACATTTGAGGAGGGGGTGAAATAGGGTTGGTGACTTGGAGGGAAGAATCCAAACAAAACAGGCAAGTTTTTTGTTTTCTTAATGGGCAGCCAGACCCCCAAATGGGAAGTTAAAAAAAAGCATTTGGACAATTGAAAAATTCAAATCTTGTAAAAACTGCATTACCTTGTGATGTAAAAAGTGAATGAGAATAGTGTGAAAAGTAAATGAAGTAGTCCAGGTTCCCCTAGAACCCCAGACCCAGATCAAGCAGACCCATTTCCCCTCCCCTTGCCAAAAACACTCCCCACAGATTCCACTACTATTGTCCACTGGACTAAGCATTCACCAGTGTTTCTTAGGAAATACAGTCATACCTCATGTTACGTTTGCTTCATGTTACGTTCTTTCAGGTTACATCCCATGGCGACCCGGAAGTACCAGAAAGGGTTACTTCTGGGTTTCGCCACTCGTACATGTGCAGAAGCGCAAAATGACATCACATGCATGCGCAGAAGCAACGAATTGCAACCCACGTGTGTGCAGACACGCTGCTGTGGGTTGCGCTCTTTTCATGTTGCAAATGGGCCTCCGGAACAGATCTCGTTCGCAACCAGAGGTACCACTGTACAACTCTTTTCTACAAGTAAAGGTATAGGTAAAGGTACAGGGGACTGTTAGTCCATTCGCAGACGACTCTGGGGTTGCGGCGCTCATCTCACTTTACTGGCCGAGGGATCTGGTGTACAGCTTTCTGGGTCATGTGGCCAGCATGACTAAGCCACTTCTGGCAAACCAGAGCAGCGCACGGAAACGCCATTTACTTTCCCGCCGGAGCGGTACCTATTTATCTACTTGCACTTGATGTACTTTTGAACTGCTAGGTTGGCAGGAGCAGGGACTGAGCAACGGGAGCTCACCCTATCACGGGGATGTGAAGTGCCAACCTTCTGATCGGCAAGCCCTAGGCTTTGTGGTTTAGACCACAAATTTCCAGTTCTGAGAGTTCTCTCCCAATTCTACATAGGCTCCTAAATGCCATGGAATGTGGCTCTAACCAAAGTACCATGTCCGCACATGCAAGAGAAGTGAACAGGTGTGTTGCAGCAGAACATAATCCCAATAAACAATTTTGGTTTGCATATTGTAAAACTAAATGTTGTAATAGCTGTCCTGTGAAAGCTATAGCCTAAAGGGGCAACCTTAATACATAAAAGAAGAACAGCGAACCTGTGAAGAAGATAAAGGGAGCAGATGGAGCAGCTCTACTATGGGGCAAAAGGAGGCAAATACCTCAAGCGGCAGATGTTGAGGACAGCTATGGTAGCCCCATGGCTGCTCAGTCTAAGCTCCCAGCTCCCTAGCCTGGCATGCTGTCTCAGGTGCAGCAAAGTTATCCATCTCTCTCACTAGCACCTAAGTAAGAGTCAACTGCTGGTTCATTTGGCTTCCGTATGCAGAATGGAGAGTGGCCGCCATCTTGCCACCCTTGCATTGCAGGGGGTTAGACTAGATGACCCTTGGTAGCCCCTTCCAGCTCTACAATTCTATCATTCTTTGTCCTTTCCCTCAAGTAGCAGGATGGGGGGGGGGACTGGGGAGACAGCAGGTTAAGCAGCCTTCAGCTTGTTAGTGGGAAAGGCAAGATATAAATGTGATAAGGATTATGAAGTTTATTGTTATTCTCCCTCTACTCCCATCATAATCATGGGGGCTATTTACTGGACCAGTATTAAATCACCTGTTACCTCAATCCTTGTTCAGATCTAATGCATATACAGTACAAGTCAGGATCAAAGATGTATAACTTGCTGCTGAAATGGAACATTCAGGATGAAACGGTGAAATCTGCTATGATTAAATGGGCACAAGATGTTGGACATAACATTATGTTTGCTGACTGGGAACAGTTATGGACCACAGGTATGAAGTTTACAGCATGCAATGCCCTAAGAGAGAATATTATGAAAATGATTTACAGGTGGTACATGACCCCAGTCAAGCTTGCAAAAATTTATCATCTGCCCGATAATAAATGCTGGAAATGTAAATAAAATGAAGATACATTCTTTCACCTTTGGTGGACGTGCCCAAGGATTAAGGCTTTCTGGGAAATGATTTATAATGAAATGAAAAAGGTATTTAAATATACCTTCCTGAAGAAACCAGAGGCCTTTCTCCTGGGCATGGTCGGCCAATTGGTGCCAAAGAAGGATAGAACTTTTTTTATGTATGCCACAATAGCAGCAAGAATACTTATTGCAAAGTACTGGAAGACACAAGATCTACCCACTCTGGAAGAATGGCAGATGAAGATGATTGACTATATGGGATTGGCAGAAATGACTGGCAGAATTCGAGACCAGGGAGAAGAGTCGGCGGAAGAAGACTGGAAGAAATTTAAAGACTATTTACAGAAATATTGCAAAATTAATGAATGTTAGAATGATGTTGGATAGAAATTAAGTGGTTTCCAGCTGTAATGCTTTAAGAGAATATGGAAAAAAAGGGTTTAGAAACAGGTTAAAATTTATTGATAAGGATTTGCTGAACTAACGATTTGAACTGGAATACAAAAAAGGGAGGTATGAGGAGGTCTGGGAAAGAAGTTAATGAAAATAAGCATTGGAAACCTTATGTGTTTTTTAAATATTTTTATTTTTGTATTTTTATTATTTTTTATTTTTTATTTCTCTTTTTTCTTTTTATTGTATTATTATTGTAAACTTTAATAAACATTCTTTAGAAAAAATACAAGTCAGGGTACCCTTTGCTAAATAGACGGGTTCTGAGCTCGGAAACTATACAAAAGAGGGGCGAGCAGCTTCTGCCTTCCAGTTTGGATTGCTACTCTCCGCACTCTCCACGCTCCCTACTGTTACGACAGGTAGAAATTAATCGGGTCTAGCCTTCTTTGCACGGATAATCAGGGCGCGCGAAGAGCTTGCTTATGATTCCAGCCTGCCATGCAGCTGTTAACGGAACAGGTGTCTTTGATAGAGGGAGAAAAGAAAAAGTCAGTTTGGTGCAGAGAGACAGCCAGCCCTAGCTTCATCGTCCAGGAAAGTCCAGCTGCCTCTAGGATCCGGAGAGCTCCCCCCCCCGCCGGACAGTGCCAGGGGCGGGGTCAAACGGGTGGGATCTGGGGCTGGGAGGGACACGCGGGGCCGCTGCTTTGCAAACTTTGCAGAGTCTAGCCAAGACCGAGAGTCCCGGGTGGGCTATTCCTCCTCCTACGTTTTTCCAAAGCTTTGCAGAGCCAATAGCTGCCGCAGATATCGGTGCGCTCTCGGAGACAGACATCCAGCCGACGGGCGCCTTCTTCCTAATCCTGTCCCGCATCTCTCTTAGCGTCTGTCGACGGTTTCTCACCCGTGCCAAAGCAGTTCGTGGGGATGTCGGCCGCAGATGAGGATGGCTTCCTGCTCCGCCCTTTCAAGCTGATAGCCCTGCTGTGCGCCTTCATCGCTCTCGCCCTAGACGTGGCGGCCCTTCTGAGCCCTGCCTGGGTCACGTCGGAGCGCTACTCCCGCTCCCTCTGGGTGTCTTGTATGCAAGCCCGGGATGGTGTTTGGGAGTGCAGCTCCACCCTCCAGACTGGTAAGGGGGCCCCCGGGGAGAGTTAGAAATGCTGGAAACATGCACGAAGAGTCGGGCAGCAAAGAGACTTGGTTGCGCCTGGGAAAAGACAGCCGGGTGGGCAAAGTATTGCTGTATTTATTTTTTAGGCATTTGCCAAAATCGAAATCCTGCCTCATCCCACCAAATGGGAGTTTAATGCCATCAGCTCCTGAGAACTAGAATATACTTTTATCAACTGCATGGAGTGTTATCTTGAAGAATACTAGGGCAGAAGATGCTGAGCTGAGCGGACCAGTGGTCTGACTTGGTGTAAGGCAGCTTTCTGCATTGAACAGATGGAGAACATGTGCCCCCCCCATACTGTTGGACTACAAGTCCCAGCCAGCATAGCCAGGGATAATGGGAATTGTGTTCCAGCAGCATCCAAAAGGCCATATAGATGCACAACATCCAGCAGGCCAGGGTGTTGGATGGGGGGGGGGAGGGTTAGCATGATCTCAGGCACCTGCTGTCTTCCGCGCAGGGTAGAGCATCCAACTTGAAAGCAGAGCATCCCAAGTTTATTCCTAGGAATCTTCAGGTGGAAGAGAGTCTTGCCTGGAAAGCTGCTGCCGGTCAGTGTGGACAGTACTGAGCAAGATTGACCAATGGATTGGTGTAAGGCAGATTCCTATGTGCCTATATGTGTGGGTTTGTTTGTGTGTATTTTAAGACTTGCAATCTGACCAGCCACACTCCATATGCATGCATAAAACATAAGCGGTGGAGTCAGAGGGAAATACAGGGCAGTGCTACCATTAGGCTGTGTGAGGCAATCTCTTCAATCGACAGATGTTGGGTGTGGGTGTGTTCTCTTCTGCTGGAGACCAGAGCTGTGTCTAGGGGTTGAGCAGGTCAGATGTTAAATCAAACAGGGATGAGGGTCTGTAAGGGGGGAAAGGAAGCTAGCTTGGTACTGAAGCCAAAATGTCTGCAATGGACAACAGAGTTTTTTGTTGGGTGGACCAGGCCAGCAGCTGTATGAAATTTGTCATAAAGAAGGTTTGTGCACCCTGAGTGTGAGCCTAAATGTGACTACTCAGAAGTAAGCACACAAGACTTACCCCTCGGGTAAGTGTACATGGGATTGAAGCCGAAATACAGTATATATAAAATAATTGCAGTGACCATTCCTGAAGCAGCATTGATTTTGACATACCGGTAAAGTAAGTCATAATGGTAACATGCTCATGGTGGTATCAGGGTGGTCATATTCAGTTCTGCTTTCAGTACTGTTTGTGCTAGCAGAAGTTTTAGGGTGAACATACTGCTTTGTTTCCAATCAGTGCACATCACATAGCATCCTGCTGAAATCCTGTAACTTTTCATACCATAAATGGTTTTTTTCTTCTTTTTTGGGGGGAGGGGAGGGGGATAGGTAGTTGGCCTGCTCTCTGTCAGCTATGGTGCAAGCTGCCCTTGCAGATGGCAGTAGTGCAGAAACAGTGAGGAAGCATCACAAGATCACTAATAAAGTGGAACTAAATGTATTATTACTGCGCCAGTGACATGTTATGGAATACGCCCTCCCCCCAAAAACACCAGTCTGGAAGGCCCTAAGTTCAGATGAAGCTGCAGGGTTTTGGGCTGTGTATGCATTAGTACAATAGGCTCACTCAGCAGAAGGGTTTGGGTTAAAAGGAGGACTTGCCTGGTGTAAGTAAATCTGGTTTGCCAAGACTGTAAAGAAGTTCCCACTGCATCAGTGTCCAGGGATTTTGACTGCTGGCAGCTGTAACTCTTTGGGGCATGGCCTCTTGTTCTGTTGCAAATGTCTTACTTGTGTTTTTCTATTAAAAAAAAATATTTTCAGGAAAGCACAGAGGGCTGGAAAGCAGGGATCTTGGAACAACTGTTTATTTTTAAAAGCAGCCTGCACCCCCCCTCTTTTTCTCTCCTTCATCACTGTTGTAAGGTAGGCTGTGCAGAAATAGAGTGACTGTCCTAAGGGAATAGAGATTTGAACCTGGGTTCCATTACACAGCATGAGTTATTGGAGGCTGCAATAAAGAGTGCTCTGGTATCACATCCAAGTCAACCTCCATTGGGAGCTGCCCTGCCAGCTAATTAATCTTCAGAAATTTGCAAGCGGGCCTTAAGGGGAGTCCCGGGTACATACACGACAGTAGCCTAGCTTCCAGTTAGAGAGGCATGAATGGTGGTTGGTAAGGCAGTAGATTTCCTAGAAAGGGTTGTGGCCTTTTCATCAGGTGAAGGGGGTGGAAGTGAGACCTGCTTGCTGCCTCAGTGTAAGTTTCAAGGTCAGTGAATACCTCAAGGTTAAGTGTGAGCCTCTTAATTTTTTCAGATTCTCTTAAAGTAGCTTGCTGCTACCACCTTCTCCCTAGTTTATAGCACGGGGGTTACCACCTAATGGCACAACAGGGCCAATTACCTATTGAACAAGCGCTGCCATTTGCTTTTCCTCTTTTGTTTTGGCAGTAGAGCCTGAGACACAATAATCAGAAATGCAACAGGTGCTGGGGGAGGCAGCTGGGGAACTCCTTGCAAAGGCAATTTTCTTTTCTTTTTGCAACAATTCAAGCCTACAAATTGGAAATGGCTGCGGGGGGGGGGGGTAGGTGGGGAGAAGGAGAGAAGAGTTTGACATTTGTCTCGGGTGTGAAGGCTCTTTAGTCTTCGCAAAGAGAGTAACAGATGTGTGGCATTTGCTATCCAGGCTGCGCTCTGGAGCTCAAACCTGTGATTTATTGTCAGGCTCTTTTGCTGACCACCTGCTTACTGGCTAGAGTCCTTCACTGTCTCCTGCTCTCCCCTGCTCAGCTTGAGAAGTGGGAGACTTCATAGAAGAGGGGTTTGGGTGAATTCAAATTGTGAGTCCCCATGAAGGAAGGGTGGATGAGGTGACAGAGAGGTTGGTTGCCCTTGCCTTGGATGAAGCGTGATCCCCAGATTCCACAGCGTTCAGTTTTAAAAGAGAGCTTTTAGCATTTGTAGGACCTGTGATACGAGGCAAAATGTGCAGGTACTTTTCTTTTGTTCTATGAGAAACCTGCATGCTCCCACCTTTCAGTTGCATGTGTTTGTTTATTTGTAGCTTTTAACTACCCTGCCTTCCGCCAGAAAAATAATAATCCTGCAGACACCCGTAATCCTACACACCCATCCAAATTTGCAGCAGTTAGGTCCATTTTTGTTCCATGTAGAGATTCTTCAATTCAAGCCTCTATAATAAAAAAGGTCTCCTTTTTCTCTGTTGCAAGTTAGAACTGGGAAACTGACTTTTCCAGTCTCCTCCTGAGACAAAAATACAAGCAGCTTGAGAAAGAGAGCAAGGGCTGGCAGCTGAGGGTGCTGGTGGAGCTGGAACAGTGAAGGTATTCAGTAGGGATGTATGACTTGTCTGGGGAACCTGCAGCCCTCCAGATGTTGCTGAAAACAGCTGTCATCTCTGGCCTTTGGCCATGCTGGCAGGGCCTGACTGGAGTTGTTGCTGAGGCACATCTGGAAGGCCGAATGCCCCCCACGCCTGATTCAGGTTTGAGAATTCTCCTCTAGCTACTTGAATTCAAATCCCACAGGGGGGTGAAGCCCAAACGCCTAGATCAAATCATGATTCCCTATGCTTGGTTCCTTGTCCCTACAGCAGGCCTTCAGCTAAACAAATAAAAATTTCACTTTATTTTTAAATCTAGCATTTCCATCCATCTCCGATGAGAAAGCTCCTCCCTCTCCCTTTGGCATCCAAAGTGTAGCTGCCTTTCCCATGGAGGCAAAGGCCACCCTGTTCTCTAAACCACTTCTGGCATGGTGAAAATTGTTCTGTTTATCTGGAAAGCTCTTCTGTGGATCTTGGATCAGTTAGGGCCTGATGCATGCGGGGATGCCTCACAGCTGGTGGCGGAACCTCTGAGTCCTCCCAGCTGTGCCAGGAACAGGATGGTGAGCAGTGGTGACTCAGTTGCTCTGTATGGTTCTGTTTTTGTTTTTCTAAGTCCTGGGCTGACAGTCCTACTAGAGCTGCAGTCCTACTAGAAACACATACTGGAGCATGCTCAGTAAGTCTGGTTCGAAATTGGGGTGTGGGTAGTGGTGAAAGGAGTGCAGGGGATGTCACGTAAACATTGAAGCAGCTGTCAGTTGCCTTCCTTGGGTTGCATCCACACCATCCATTAAAGCAGAGGTAGGCAACCTAAGGCCTGGGGGCCAGATGTGGCCCAATTGCCTTCTCAATCCGACCTGCGGACAGTCCAGGAATCAGTGTGTTTTTACAGGAGTAGAATGTGTGCTTTTATTTAAAATGCATCTCTGGGTTATTTGTGGGGCATAGGAATTCGTTCATTATTATTTTTTCCAAAATATAGTCCGGCCCCCCACATGGTCTGAGGGACGGTGGACCGGCCCACGGCTGAAAAAGGTTGCTGACCCCTGCATTAAAGCTTTCCCAAAAGAACAACGAGAGCTGTAGTTTTACCCCTCACAGAGTTACAGTTCCCCGTGCCCTTAGCACACTGCAGCCCCCTTTGGGGATTCTTTGGGAGTAGTCATATGCATTAAATGGATGGTGTGGATGTGACCGTAGTTGCAAAGGCAGTCTTGTCTGCTGATAGCCTCATGGTCTGTCCTGCCCAGCATCTCATTGTTGGGGAAGTGAATAGTTTGACATTCTTAGCACCTGCAGGAAGTAGTCATAGGAAGGCCTTTGAGCAGAAGTCCAGCGCCCCTGACAGCAGCTGGGTTTGCTTGCGACACTCTGAACAATATAATACACATCAACATGTAAAGGGGTGGGGGAGGATGTCAGACAGTTGCCCACCCCCTTTCTGCCACAAGACCAGGATGTCTAGACTCTAGAGCAGCGTCCCCCAGCCTGGTGCCCCCCAGTTCAGTACTGGATTATCCAGTAGGCATGTACTTATAGTGTACCATTCTTCGCAAGTGTCCTGGAAAAACTAGAACATCCCATTTTCTTCCATGAGAGCATAGTGGCCATTTGGAGTGCCATGATCTCACCCCGAAAAAGTGCTTTATTGAGGCTGTGATTTCGTGTGCAGGGACGGATTTAGGTTTGATGAGGCCCTAAGCTACTGAAGGTAATGGGGCCCTTTATATGTCCATTGGCCTTTGTCAACAACAAATTGTCGCTGTTTTTTGTGCTGAATATATGCTATATGGTAATTTATGAACCTAATAGGGATCTAAAGCCATTTGCACATAACAAAATATGTATTTTATCAAAGTAATTGTTGAACTGAAACACAAGTAAGAAGTATATTAATAGTGAAACAATTATTAAGCTCTAATTTATAATGATTTTTTATTCATAACAAACTTAATAATGCAAACACTTTTTTCCTTTAATTATTTTGCCCCCCCCCCAGAGAGTGGGGCCCTAAACTATAGCTTGTTTAGCTTATATGTAAATCTGGCACTGCTTGTGTGGATGCACGGTCATGGCCCCAGAAAAGCACATCTTTTGGGCTCCATGAACTCATGCAGGTCATGTGGCTTGCATGGGAGTATGGTCGGGAAGAAGGGCATCCCAGTTTGGGGCCCCAACATGTTGGAAGGCCTCTAAATGTCTTAATCTGACTCTGTTCCATAGATTGCTGGGACCACAACTCCCATCAGCCCCAACCAGCATGGTCAGGGGTCAGGGTGATGGAAACTGTAGTTCAAAGCATCCAGGTTGAGGAAGGCTGCTCTAGAGTCACAGTTTACCAAACTGCACTCCTGGACAGCCATTATTTTAAAAGCTGTGGAGAAGAGCTGGGCGGAAACATTGTGGGAATTTAGCCGGGTCATCCTTCAAAAAGGAGGCCCCTTTCTCCTTGCCTCACAGATGTCCCTAAAGTTAAACAGACCTCTTGCTGCTGCATTTGACTTGGTCACAATTAACTGCTGATTAATAGGAACTGGGAACCAGTCCTTTGTTGTCACAATAGGCAGATAGTAAAAGGGCCTGTGATTCCAGATGATTCACTAGCTGCTTTCTGCTGTGCCAACCCGGTTCAGAACCATTCCCATCCCAGGATATGCTTTATCCATGTATCTGCTTAGAAAGCTGTTTTATCAACTTCCCCTTATGCTGCCTCTCCCTTGTCTTGTTGCTTATGCTGAAGATGTGCCATTATACTATGGAAGAAAGTTAAATATATTCCTGGTATAGGTGACTGATGCTGACTGAAGCTGCATGTATTGTTTGATTCCACTGACCTTTCCTGTGGTCTCTATAAATCACGTGTGCATATACAAGCAGAAATAGGCAAAGTTCCTTAATTTGCATAATTTTGCATTTCTTACTGGGGAGGGCAGTAAGCAGCTGCGCAGGGTTCTGAAGACCCGCCCTCTGGGTCTTATTCAATCTGCCCTCTGAGAATCAGCAGGTATTTGTTTGCATGCTTTCAATGTGGCTTCCATAGTCACAAGGGCTAGGAATTTGGAGTTGTTTTACTTACTTAGTTTGTTTAAGTGGGATTCCCTGGAAGCTGAAGCCTATGCCTTATTTTTTCCTAATTCGTACATGCACAGCATCACACTGTGCTAGCTATGCAAGCTCACCTCCTGACAAATCATATAAATATATATTGCAAGGTGTGGTTGGTTTTATATATATATATCCACACCTTGCAATCAAATGATTTTCAAAGTGGCTTACAGATGACAGGTTGTAATAATATTTAAAAACCAATATTCACACACAGATATACTCCTCTCGCTGGTGATAAATGGGGACAGAGTATGCTATCTCCATCCCCACAGCAGTTCCAGAAAAATTGGTAGTTGAAGCAGAGGGGAGGGGAGGAGAGGGAGTGAGTATCCCGCAGCTACTGCTCCTCTATCTGTAAAGGATAGGGCCAATTTTGTCTTCAGCTTGCCAAGGGAGGCAGGAATATAGGAAACTCCCTTATACCAAGTCAATCTGCTGGTCTGTAGAACTCAGTATTGTCTGCACTGACTGCCCGCAATTCTCCAGGGTTTCAATAGCAGAAATTTCCAGTTCTACCTGGAGATGCTGTGGACTGAACCCGTGACCTTCTGCATACAAAGCATTTTGGGGGGAAACACAGTTCGATGGCAGAGGTTCAGGCCCAGGTTCAGTTCTGCAGCATTGACATATTGGGAAGGCCCTCCGCCCCAAACCCTGGAGAGCTGCTGCCAGTCTGTGTAGACAATACTGAAGTAGATGGTCCACTGATCTATGGCTCTGTCTGCTTGGTGTGGCAACCTCCCAGCAGCCAAAGGCCCAGAGTATGCAGCCCTTTCAGGCTCAGGGAAATAAGAACATAGAAGAGTCTTGTTGGATGCTTGCTGGATGTTCACAGTAATATGCTCATAGAACTTTTAGAGTTGGAAGGGACCTTGAGGGTCATCTAGTCCAACCCCCTGCAATGCATGAATCTTGACTAGATCACACATGACAGATGGCCATCCAGCCTCTGCTTAAAAACCTCCAAGGAAGGAGAACCCACCACTTTTGGAAGGAGATTGCTCCAGCATTGGACAGCTCCTTCTGTCAGAAAGTTCTTCCTTATGTTTAGTCGTAGTCTCCTTTCTTGTAACTTGAAGCCATTGGTTTGAGGCCTACCCTCTGAAGCAGAAGAAAACAAGCTTGCCCCATCTTTTTTGTGATTTTATGTCTAGTCCTGCCATTTGTTTGCAAATAGCAGCCAGCCAGATAGCTCTGGGAATCTTAGAAGCAGGGAAGCTGATGCTGCACTTACGGTATACCCCCTGCATTGAAGGTCTTTCCAAACCTGGTTTCCTCCTCTTTTTTAAGCTCTCATTGCCAATACTGGGATGGTCATAGAGGACCCCAGATGGTTAGAGACCTGAGTGATCTATGTCCTCAATAAATACAAAATAATGGGGTGGGGGCCCTTGGGGATACTCTGCATTAGGTTTGGAGGTGAGAAATACAACTTCACATTTCCATGACTAGACAAGTCTGTAGGCTCTGCCTTTCTCACTTTTTATCACAGGATAAATGATTTATGCATCAAGTAGGCAACTTGGCTGGAAATTCGTTCCCTCAGTTTCCAATGATCAGGCTGTGAGTGCCAGTAATTACTCAGGCAAAATAGAAGCACCTATGCAGAGAGGAGGAGCAGGATGCCTTGGCAGAGCTATAGAGTAAATGTCTATACACATGAACAGCCGAATTTGTATATCCAGCCAAGATAGAGCCAGAGTCTGTGCAGCTTATTGGCTGATGGGAAGCTGTGTTCAGCAACTGGGTTGAGTAAGTGGATTCTCAAGGACTGATGGATACACTTCTGCAGAAACAATAGAGCCCTAAAAATTAGTAAGGTGCGTAAGTTAGACCTTAAGGCAGGCTTCCTCAAACTAAGCCCTTCAGATGTTTTTGGCCTGCAACTCCCATGATCCCTAGCTAGTCAGGGATGATGGGAATTGTAGTCTCAAAAAATCTGGAGGGCCGAGTTTGAGGAAGTCTGCCTTAAGGTGCCACTGAATTGGTTGTGCCACTGAATTGGTTGAGACAGGCCACATCTATACATTTAAAGCAGTCTCACACAATTTTATAAACAGTCCAAAGAATCCTGGGAACTAGTTTGTTAAGAGTGCCAAGAGGAGACCGCTATTCCGATCGCACAGCCAGAATTTCCAGCATTGTTTAACAATCCATCCCTCTTCCTTGGGGATTTTTGCTTTGTGGGCTCTAAAACAGAGATGGAGAACTTCAGGCCTAGGGTTCAATGGCAGCCTACCTACCCTTTTGGCCCTCAAGATTCTTCCCAGGCCACACACACCTCACCAGCCCTGCTCTGCCCCTCCTTTTTAACAATTTTATTATAAACTCCTCAAGTGTTTTTGTATAGCTGGAATGTGTCCTTGAACACTGACCATGCCTTTTGCTTGCTGGAATGGAGGACAGCATGGGGTTTGTGATTGTGTGTAGAAACCAGCCTACCACACAAAGGCAAAATTCACATTTATTGTACAGTGGTGTCCCGCAAGACGAACGCCTCGCAAGATGGAAAACCCACTAGACGAAAGGGTTTTCCGTTTTGGAGGCGCTTCGCAAAACGAATTTCCCTATGGGCTTCCTTCGCAAGACGAAAGCCCATAGGGAAATCTCCGGGACAGCGGGAAAGCGCAGCGCATCTTCCCCACTGTCCTTGGACCTCCTCCGAAGGCTGGCGATGGGGCGGAGAGCCCTTCTCCCCGCGCCAGGCTTCGGAAGGCTCCTCCGAAGGCTGGCGGCGGGAGGAGGGTTCTGAATGTTGGCGGTGGGGAGGAAAAACCCTCCTCCCACCGCAGCCCCGGGAACAGAGGAGAAGCGCTGCGCGCCTTCCCTCTGTTCCCGTACCTGTCGGAAGGCTGCCGGTGGGGCGGAGAGACCTCCTCCCACCATCAGCCTTCGGAAGGCTGCTCCGAAGGCTGGTGGCAGAGGAGGTCTCTCCACCCCACCGGCAGCCTTCGGAAGGCTGTCCTGAAGACTTGCGGTGGGAGGAGGGTTTTCCTTCCCACCGCCAACATTCAGAACCCTCCTCCCGCCGCCAGCCTTCGGAGGAGCCTTCCGAAGCCTGGCGCGGGGAGAAGGGCTCTCCGCCCCATCGCCAGCCTTCGGAGGAGGTCCGAGGACAGTGGGGAAGATGCGCTGCGCTTTCCCGCTGTCCCGGAGATTTCCCTATGGGCTTTCGTTCTGAATGTTGGCGGTGGGGAGGAAAAACCCTCCTCCCACCGCAAGCCCCGGGAACAGAGGAGAAGCACTGTGCGCCTTCCCCTCTGTTCCCGTACCTGTGCTGAAGGCTTGCGGTGGGGAGAAAAGCCCTTCTCCGCACCGCCAGCCTGGCAAGCGGTCTCCATAGGAACGCATTAATTGATTTTTAATGCATTCCTATGGGAAACCGTGCTTCGCAAGACGAAAAACTCGCAAGAAGAAAAAACTTGCGGAACGAATTAATTTCGTCTTGCGAGGCACCACTGTATTCCTCTGCTCACTTCCACCCTGGCCCCACCCACCACAGACAGGCATGTGTCCCATGTGGAAGTGTGGTCCTTGAGCTGACAAACTCTGATCTAAAACAGCATATGTGTATGTCACTAGGTTTCTTGGTGACTAAACAAGACCCTCATGTCTGTTGATAGTGCTTTGAGAGTCTTTTTCACAATTGTTCCTTATCCCACCCTTTCCCTTCCTACAGACTGGCAAATAGCTGCTTTGGTGTTAATCCTGACGGCAGCCACCATTACTCTGCTGTCATTCCTCCTGTCTCTGACTTCCTTCTGCCTGGGGATCTATAAGCGCTATTACCGGGTTGTTGCCATCCTCCTTTTTGCTGCTGGTACGTATCCTTTAACCTCTGCTTTTGTAACATCAGTTCATTTCTATGCTGCTTTTATTTATTTATTTATTTGAAATGTATTTATATACCGCTGTTCATAAAAATAAATAAAACCAGAGTGGGTTACAACAATTGTACATAAAACCACACAATAAAAACCATATAGAAAAGTTAAAATCAGAAATTGGCTAAATATCAGGGCTCACTGCTTTTTCTGCTGGGCCAGGAGTGAAGTGGGAGCCATATATGTTATGCTTTGTTGCAATGTTCAAGCACGGTCATTATAGTTTTAAACCCCTTCCATTCACTCCATTTCTATGCAATTGTCTTTTTGCTTCTTTCAAAAAAATACCTTGCAAGTTCTTGATGGGCTTGCCTAATATGCCCTTTCCAATATCCAAGCAGCATCAACAATGGACCTATAGGTAAGGCCTAGCTAATTGCCAATGGCTGTCCTTTCCATTTTTACTCCAGATGAACTTGGGCCAAATCTACAATAGGCATTTAAAGCCCTATCATGCCACTTTAAAATGCCTTGACTTCCCTAATAGAATCCTGGGGACTGTAGTTTGTTAAGGGTGCTGAGAATAATTAGACAGCCCCTATTCCCTCACAAAGCTACATTTCCCAGAGTGGATTAACAATCAATCAATCCCTCTTCCTAGGGAACTCTGAGATTGGTAGCTCTGTTGGGGGAAAAGTTGTCAGCACCTTTAACAAGCTTATTGCTTATTATTATTTATTGACTTTATATCCCATCCTTCCTCCTCACAAAAGGAGCCATGGGTGGCCATTCCCAGGATTATTTGGGAAAGCAATGACTTTTAAAGAAGCATCATGATGCTTTAAATGTATAGTGCAGATGCAGTTGTCGAATGTAATCCATTCTGGAAGCTCGTCGGATGTTCGGCTTCCAAAAAATGTTTTTGGTTGGGAGCCAACATGTTCCAGAACAGAGGCGTTTGGGGACCAAGATTTGACATTATTATTATTATTATTATTATTATTATTATTTTTATATTCCGCCCTCCCCGGCCAAAGCTGGGCTCAGAGCGGCTAACAACAAGTAAAAATAGCACAGTGTACGTAAAATCACACAGTCAATTAATTATAATACATTCTGAAATCCGGGATCAAATTAATGGCAACCATTGGGCTGGAGTTCTATGTGGATTACAGGAGGAGAGAGGGGGACAGACTGTGCTTGGCCAAAGGCCTGGTGGAACAGCTTTACCTTGCAGGCCCTGCGGAAAGATGTCACATCCTGCAGGGCCCTAGTCTCTTGTGACAGAGCGTTCCATCAGATTGGGGCCACGGCTGAAAAAGCCCTGGCTCTGGTTGAGGCCAGGCTAATCTCCCTGTGGCCCGGGATCTCCAATATATTTTTATTTGAAGACCGTAAGGGGGACATACCAGAGGACATACAGTGGGACATACCAGGAGAGGCGGTCCTGTAGGTATGAGGGTCCTAAGCTGTATAGGGCTTTAAAGGTTAATGACCTTGTCTTAAGATAGATGTTGAGACCAGTTGGTAAACATAGAAACAAGAATGTGGCATACTTGGAGATCAGTTGTTCCTGATCTCCCCAGTGTCTCCATGGAACAAGTGTATTTTCCTTCTTTGGATTTCTAACAGACCTTTTTTCTTTGTTGGATTGGTCTAGTGGTTCTGCATGTCTGTGCCTTAATCCTCTACCCCATCAAATTCATCGACAGCAGCATGCTGAAGAGCTACCACGAGTTCAACTGGGGCTACGGCTTAGGCTGGGGATCTGCCGTCTTCATGCTGGGTGCTGCCATCCTTTACTGCTTACGCACAGATTTGTATGAAGATGCATACTATTGAGGCAGGCAGATGGAGCTGGACTGGATTATCAGACTGCTGGGACCAGACTGGTAGACAGGAGGAGAGAGATGAAATGGGGAAAGGAGTGGTGGATTGGCACACTTGGCCCTTCCAGATGTGCACCTCATCTTGGCAAGATGCTGGCAGACACCTTGAAAAATGAAGATGCAGAGATCTTGAGTTGGACACCCTTCAAAGAATTAGAGGAACAAAAAACTATACAAGAGCCATACTTCTCCACAGAATAACTAGCTTGAGATCTTTTGCTTGTTTCTGTTATTCTATGCTGGAAACGTCTTTATTTTTAAAGAGAACAACCCCCTGTGTTGAAGTAGAACTTGGTTGCCTTTATTTTGAGGTGCTTAGCACACACCCTTTCACATGGTGCAGGAGACAGGTGGGGGAGCATAGGGTGAAGTCAACTGGATCTGTAATCGTATCAGTAGTAAATCCACTTGATCCTGGGAAACCAGAAGTGCACAGAGACTGTTTTGCTGGTGGTGATCTCGGTCCCTGCTCTGTGCAGAAAGTGTGTGGGTTTGTGTAGCTGCAGAGTTGAATAAACCAACCTATTAAAATGAGATTGCCATGGTGCATGTTTTTGTGTTGTATGTATGTGAAAGCTTTGAACAGCTCAGCATTCCTGGGGGGGACTTCTGCAGAGAATGGAGTTGAAAAGGTCAGGGTTGGTGGGGAAGTATCAATGTAGGTGGAAACAGTCACATCAGATTGATTGAAATCAGTAAGGAAACTTATGTTACTTGCACAATGGATGAGAAACTGGGAAGGAAGCTGATACTTCGGTCCAGGAGCGAAGCTGCCTCTGAGAGGTAATTTGCTGGCAACAAGAAAAAGGTGCAGAATAAAGGAAATGCTAAATAAATAAATCACATTGAAGAGAGATGGGGGTGGCCAGCAAATCCACCCGGACAGCACCATTCAACTTCTTTGCCTCTTTGAGAAAACACACACACACAAATAGGACATAGGAAATGTTCCTTTTGGCCCATCTAGCTTGCTTTGTCTACACCGGAGGTAGGCAACATAGTGACTCCAAGTGTTTTGGACTACAGTTCCTATCGGCGCCAGCAAGTGTGGTCATTTGTTCAAGGATGAGGGGAGTTGTATTCCAAGGCATTTAGAGGACACTGTGTGGGCTGTGTCTCATCTACACTAATGTGGCACCTTAGGATTTCAAACGAGTGTTCCCTGCAATGCTAGGGATTGAACCTGGGACTTTTTGTGTCCTAAGCAGATGCTCTACTCAGACTGACTTTTTCATAAATGGATATCACGTGGCTTATTCTGTTAAAACAAACGAAACAACCTGAATGTAGAAGCTGAGATGATTTTTCAACAGCTAATGGAGAAAGACTAGATTTTACTTCAGCTGTTTTGTTTATAAAGGTAATTCTTTATCACCCCATCATACAAAGAATATAATGACCAGAATTATTATTATTATTATTACTATTATTATTATTATTATTAATTATTATTATTATTTAAAGTCAACAACTACAAGGGGCTGTCAGCATAAAAATAACCCCAAGAGATGCCTGAAAGTTGAAAGTGATGGGCCTACTGAATCTCCACTAGAACAGTACCTTCCGCTACAAGCCCAGCAACACTCAACGCCCAACTTCTGGTTTTGAAGCAAGCTGGGTCTCTGTAACCTGGGAAACAACTAAAAACACGCCTCCGCGTGATTTCAGTGATCGAGCTGGGATATAAGGACTCGGTGGGTGGGGGGCACGGACATTAAGGTATCCTGGACTCAAGTTGCTCAGTGCTATCTCTGTTAACACAAAAAACCTTCAACTTGGCCTGGTAACATGGTAAAAAGGTAAAAGGCCCGCATCCTCAGTGGACACTGACTAACTATTGGAAGGGGGAAACAGGAAGCCTCCAGGGAGGGAAGAACACAATGGAATATGTAGAAGAGGCCATGGCTGGCATTTTGAACAGGAGTACTCCATACTGCAACATTTTGTTGCAGGCCCCACTTCTCTCTACTAAAGGTAAAGTCCAGTGCTTTTCTAAATAAAGGCAAGGTATCTTCCTTCTTTGTCTCAGCACCTGGGAAACATTAGAATACAAATTAGTTATGGTCTCATTTACTTATTGCCAGATAAATGAATTCCCTCTCCCCGCCCCATCATGAAATCTGAGTGTGACAGGGTTTTAAACAACTATCCTAGTGCTTGGTGCATATGGAGCAGCTGTTACAGAGTTGTAAAAACCACCACCCACCACCTTTCTCATCTGAGTGTCCTCTAGATGTTTTGGACTGCAATTCCCCTCATGAGTTGGTGCCAAGTGGGGCTGATGGGAGTTGTAGATAGTGTAAAACATTGGCAAGGCACTAGGATGTTAAAATCTACCAATAACCAATCAATCTACCTGCCTACCAAATTAACTTTTCTTATCTTCTGCCTGAAATATATTCTGTGTCACTCAGAAGCTTCCTTTGATATCAGCACTTTCTTTCAAAATACTGTACGTCACCATCAAAGTTTCTTTTTGCTGTCCTTTGCAATGAGGTCGGCACAGCCACAGACTGCCATAGAACATACCTTGATAGTAAGTATAAAGTGCAGGAAGAAATGAAGAAAATTGTGCCATCATGTGGCTATGGTCAGGCTCTGCACTGCTGACCACATCAGTCACATCTGTACCTAACATTAAACGCAGTACAGTGGTACCTCAGGTAACAGATGCTTCAGGTTACAGACGCTTCAGGTTACAGACCCAGAAATAGTACCTCAGGTTAAGAACTTTGCTTCAGGATGAGAACAGAAATCGTGCTCCGGTGGTGTGGCGGCAGCGGGAGGCCCCATCAGCTAAAGTGGTATCTCAGGTTAAGAACAGTTTCAGGTTAAGAACAGAACTCCAGAACAAATTAAGTTCTTAACCAGAGGTACCACTGTATTGTACCAGTCATGGCTCCTCCCTGCTCAAGAATTTTGGGAATTGTGGTTTACTAAGAGTTGTTAGGAGACCCCTATTCTCCCTGCAGAGTGACAATTCTGAGTGGTTTAGCCATCAATCCCTCTTGCCAGGGAACTGGGAAATATAAGTCTGTGAGGGGAATAGGGGTTTCCAAACAACTCTCAGCACCAGCTACACTTATCACTTACTTTATAACAGGGGTAGGGAGGCTCTACGCTGTAGGCCAGGCATGCCCAAACTTGGTCCTCCAGCTGTTGTGGGACTACAATTCCCATCATCCTTAGCTAACAGGACCAGTGGTCAGGGATGATGGGAACTGTAGTCCGAAAACAGCTGGTGGGCCAAGTTTGGCCATGCCTGCTGTATGCCAAATGAAGCCCTCCAGGCCATTCTGGTCCTCAGGATGCTCGCTGTGTCATGTCCCTCATCAGCCTTGCTCTGCACTCTCAAGAAATTTTGGCTGTTTGGAAACTTTCCTCTATGATTATAGGTAAAGGTAAAGGGACCCCTGACCATTAGGTCCAGTCGTGACTGACTCTGGGGTTGCAGCCCTCATCTCGCTTTATTGGCCGAGGGAGCCGGTGTACAGCTTCCGGGTCATGTGGCCAGCATGACTAAGCCGCTTCTGGCGAACCAGAGCAGCACACAGAAACGCCGTTTACCTTCCGGCTGGACCTATTTATCTACTTGCACTTGATGTGCTTTCAAACTGCTAGGTTGGCAGGAGCGGGGACCGAGCAACGGGAGCTCACCCCATCGCGGAGATTCGAACCGCTGACCTTCTGATCGGCAAGTCCTAGGCTCTGTGATTTAACCCGCAGCCACCTGCGTCCATTATACTATATAATAATTATATAGTTATATATAATTATATAATTATATATAATCATTATATAATTATAATCATTATACTATGATTATACTTCTTGCTTAACTAGATTGAAAGTTTGCGGGGGAGTTTTCAGAGAAACCCCGGGCTTTTGCACAAGTGGAATGGAGCCCACAGTACTAAGTTAAGAGTCATTTCATTGCTCCACTTCCCATTGCCTTCTACCTTGCCCAACACTGGTATGAACCCTTGGAAATTTCTCAACAAGGGTGTGTGTGAGAGAGAGAAGAATAAGATTCTGTTCAGTAAAATATGTAATAATTACTTTGATAAAAAAATATTTCACAATAACTCCCAAAGAATGTGTGGGTTGGTATTTTCTTGCATCTTATTGTACCAATGAAAACACTCCATTTCTTCTTTTTTTAGTAACATTGTCTCCCTTCTCTGACTCTGACCATGTTGGTCCATTTCAGCATGCATACTGCAGAAAAATTCATGCACAGTAGGAGTATGATTTTCTATTATGCATGTGTTTTCTATGAGGTTAACTTTGCACCTAAGAGACACTGTCCTTATGTCAATTTATCTGAGAGCTGCTTTCCATGGTTGGGAAAATGTGCTGAGCAGATTCTCAAAGGTACTTTGTCTTGAGAGACATTTTTCAAAACAGCTGATTGTCTCCATATAGGGTTTCACAGATTTTTGCCTTTAGGTTATTTTAAGTAAATATTAGAAAACTGTCCATGGCAAATTGCATTCTGTTATGTAGTGAAGTCCCCCCTGGGCCAGCAGGGGGATACTGTAGATAGTTTTCACTCAGGTCTGTAGATAGTTTTCACTCAGGTCCACGTCAGTTATTTTAGGCGGGAAACTCTGGGTTGTTGTTGCTACAATGTTGACAGCCGGCTGCCTATAAAAGCAGGCCGGCTGAGCTGTTTGCTGTTCAGTTTGATGTTCCAGCTTACAAAATAAAGAGCTGCCTTGGAGACATCGCTGTGTCGTCTGCCATGTCTACTCACTATTCTACACTGGCGACGAAGGTGGGATCGGTGGACATCAGAGCACAGCCAGATGCGGCCATCATCTGAACTGAGCTGAATCACAGAGCGAAATCACTGGACAGAACCAATTCAGAGCTGACCATTCTGGCGAGAGCACTGTGTTCCATCCATCGCCCTTCTCCGGCATCGGAATCATGGCTTCACTTGTGCCTCTACCGCCGTTTGCGCCAGCCTCTGAATCATGGGACTCCTACCTCGCTCGGTTTGACTGCTACCTCCAAGCCAACGAACTGACAGCAGTATCAAAGGATCGGAAGCGGGGCCTATTCCTCAGCCTCTGTAGGCCTGAGGTGTTTGAGACAGGCCGAGCATTGGTTGCGCCTGAAGCAGTCCAGGCAACACCATGGGACACGATCCAAGAGAAGCTCCGCAACCACTACGCACCAAAGCCGTCGAAGATTGCTGCCCGCCATGCGTTTTACCACCGGAACCAGGCAGAGGGGGAGTCAATCAGCAACTACACCACTGCCCTCAGACAGGCTGCCATGCACTGTGAGTTCCGAGACTTAGACGATGCCCTGATGGATCGAATCGTCTGCGGGGTCCGGGACATCCATCTGCAATGGCGTCTCCTTGCCAAGCCAGACCTCACACTACAGAAAGTCATTGAGGAGGCTGTGGCCTCAGAAGCTGCAGGAGATCCGCAAGTCCAGCAGCCCGTGTTTTGCTAGGAAGCCAGTTCCAGTGCATCATGAAGAGGCCAGCAGTGGTGAGGCATCCTCCAGTGAAGACGATGACGTGCACCAGACAAAGCGGGAGCGCAGGAAGTTCCAACAGAAGTCCAAGGGCCAACCGGAATGTGCCGGCTGCGGAGGCAACCATTCCTGTGCCAAGTGTCGATTCAGAGACGCCATCTGTAGGAAGTGTTCCAGAAGGGGCCACATCGCTAAGGTCTGCCGATCAGCTCCGTCTGACACCCCCCCTTCACTGACTCGCAAGTCCAAGTCTTCACTCCAGTCTGCCAAGGAAAGCTGTTTCGCTCTCACCAACTTCCGCTGCCCATCTGGAACCACGATTGGCCAAACCGACTCGCCTACGCGACGCAAGCTGAACGTCACAGTGCTCATTGAAGGAGCTCCATGTGACATGGAGATTGACACCGGGTCTGCCCTGTCCATCGTGTCTTGGAGCACCATCAAAAGACTGGTACCCAGAGTGTCCAAAAGGCAACTCGACTCTCACCGCGTACACCTGAGAGACTACCAGGGAAAGGACATTCCCGTGGTAGGCGTTGGCCGGTTCCGGATTGCCTTCAAGGATTTTTCGGGCCTGCTCCAACTGGTGGTGGTCGAGGGTCAGTGGCCAAGCCTCCTAGGGCTAGACTGGTTTGATGCCCTCGGCCTGGAAGTCACCGGCATCAACTGCATCTCTAACGCAGAGACTGAGGGTCTGGTCAAAGACTTTGCCGAGGTTTTTGATGGCACTTTGGGGCAATATACAGGTACGCCCATCTCCTTTAGCCTTGATCCACAAGTTGCCCCCATCAAGCTAAAGCCACGCCGGGTTCCCTTTGCTCTCAAGGCTAAGGTGGATGAACAACTGGACAAGCTGATCGCGCAAGGTGTTTTGGAGCCAGTTGACCACGCCAAGTGGGAAACCCCCATTGTCACGCCTGTCAAGCCAGATGGGTCAGTGAGAATCTGCGCCAACTACAAGTGCACGATCAACAAGGCACTTCAGCAGCACGCTTACCCGGTTCCTGTTGTTCAACACCTGCTGCATTCCCTGGGTGAGGGGAAGGTCTTCGCCAAGCCTATCAACAACTGTCCGTCGATGATGCCACTGCTGAAGCCCAGACGATCGTCACCCACCGAGGGGCATTCCGTTGCCGCCGGTTGCAGTTCGGGGTGAGTGTGGCTCCTGGCATCTTCCAAAGCCTTATGGAGCATCTCCTGCAAGGGCTTCTGGGTGTGGTACCATATTTTGATGACGTCTTGGTGTCCGCAGACTCACACCAGCAGCTGTTCAAGCGCCTCCGTGCCGTGCTGACCAGGTTCCAAGAGGCCGGGCTCAAGGTAAAGAGGGAGAAGTGGCAGATCGCCGTTCCACCGGTAGAGTTCCTGGGCTATCTTATCGACGCCTCCAGCCTTCACCCGACCACATCCAAGATCCGAGCTATCCAGCAGGCCCCCATCGCAAAGAACAAGACGGAGTTGCAGGCATTCCTGGGGCTGCTGAACTTTTATAACATGTTCCTGCCACACAAAGCCACAGTGGCTGAGCCTCTTCACCGACTCCTTAGCACAAAGACGCCTTGGGCCTGGGGTCATCGGGAGATGGCGGCCTTCAACGCGGTCAAGGCTCTCCTTTCATCGGACCGTGTGCTGGTACAGTACAGTGAATCCAGGCCGCTGGTCCTTGCCTGCGACGCCTCACCTTTTGGCATTGGCGCTGTCCTTAGTCACCGTTTTCCAGACGGAAGAGAAGCACCGCTCGCCTACTTTTCCAGGACACTATCTCCAATGGAACTGAATTACAGCCAGCTTGACAAGGAGGCACTGGCACTTGGGGCTGGAGTGAAAAGGTTCCATGAATACCTCTATGGCAGGACTTTTGACCTCATCACTGACCACAAGCCGCTCCTGGGCCTCCTCGCCAGTGATCGTCCAACTCCACCGGTCCTCTCACCGCGCATGCTGCGATGGACTGTTTTCCTGGCTGCCTACCACTACCGGCTCATCCATCACCCGGGGAAATCAATGGGCCATGCCGACGCCCTCAGCCGTTGCCCTCTTCCAGTGTTTGTGGAAGACCCGGCTCCAGCTTCATCGCTCCTCCTGATTGCTTCCGGCAGCGCCTGTATCGGCTGCCACTGTGGCCTCCACATCTGCCCAGGATTGCACCATCAGCCGTGTGCTCAACTGGGTGTGGAGGGGGTGGCCACAAGGGCCTTTTGCATTGGAGTTCCAGCCCTTTGCAACCAGACAACATGAACTCTCGGCTCATCGCAGCTGCCTGCTGTGGGGAGACCGCGTCGTGATTCCCCAAAGACTCCGTCAACGCGTCCTGGAGGCTCTGCACGTTGGCCACCCGGGAATTGTCAAAATGAAGCCGTTGGCTCAGTGTTATGTCTGGTGGCCTAACATGGACGATGCCATCACTGCCTGGGTGTCCGCCTGTCAAGCGTGCCAAGAATCGAGGCCTGCACCACCGGCAGCTAAGGGACACACCTGGGAGACGCCAAAGACACCCTGGTCGAGGGTGCACATCGATCTGGCTGGCCCCTTTCACGGCCGGACCTTTATGGTAGTGGTGGACGCCTATTCCAAATGGCTGGAGGTGGCCCTGATGCCCTCCACCACTACCGAGGCCGTCATCCGGGTGCTGCGAGGCTTCTTTACGACGCCTGGGTATCTTGACGTCCTTGTCTCCGACAACGGACCGCAGTTCACGTCAGGCACTTTTGAGCAGTATCTTTTGGGACTGGGCATCCGCCATGCCCTAACGACAGCCTTTCATCCATCCAGCAACGGGCAAGCGGAGAGAATGGTGCGCTCGGCAAAAGAGGCACTGGCGCGCCTGGACCGGGAGACTGGCACGAGCGGGTCGCCGAATACTTGTTCGTACAACACATCACCCCCTCATGCAGCCACAGGGCGGAGTCCTGCTGAACTGCTTATGGGCCGCCGCCTCAGGTCACCGCTCGACCGGCTGCACCCGGACTTTGCTGTGGCCGAACCCCCAGGCTGTGACAACGCGCCACGGTCATTTGTTCCAGGAAACCAGGTCTTTGCCCGGAACTATGTGGGGGACATTCCTTGGGTGCCAGCCACAGTAGTGGGAGTCACTGGACCTCGCTCGTACCAGGTGGCACTCGAAGACGGATGCTTGTGGCGCCGGCACATAGACCAGCTTAGGCGCAGGGTTGGGGACTTGGACACTACCGTGGTGCCCCCAACTGCGCTTGTGGCTCCAGAAGAGACACTTACAGATGGCGAGGCTCCACCTACACCTCCCTCGCAAACTGCCAGCATGGAGCCGAACCAAGCCACTTCAGAGGGTCTGCCAGACTTACCACAGACTCAGACCACTCCACTTGCGGAGGCTCCACCCACAGCAGCAGATCCAGGGAATTTGGTTTCAACGCCACCTAGGGTCGCACAACAGCCTCAGCAAGAACTGTGTGGCCCTCCGGACTTGGCTACCAGTCCCCGGCGGTCTGGCAGAGATTCCAAGCGCCCAACTTATTTAAAGGACTATGTTGTTGGACAGGTATCACTGTTGGTCTAAGTATGGGAAATGTAACCGATATGCTTTTGTGCCTAATTGAACCATTACGTGTAGTGCTGTATATAAGCACTACAGCTGAGCTGTTTGCTGTTCAGTTTGCTGTTCCAGCTTACAAAATAAAGAGCTGCCTTGGAGACATCACTGTGTCGTCTGCCATGTCTACCCACTATTCTACACATTCAGCAGATGCTTACAGGTGTTTAACAATGTGCCTGGAACCTTTGTCACATTAACATTCGCAGCAGCAGCTAGGTATGCTGTTCTGGTTTGGGTGTGGCTTTCTATGTTGAAGGTAGTCTCTACCAGGGAGGGAAGAAGCTTGATTCAACTAGGATTTTAAAGTGATTCTACCACACTTTGCAAACCATGTGAACTGAAACACTACTATTATTTGAAATTTGCACTTTGCCTAATTTTGTGATGCAGTTCTCCAGCAAAAACAAAATGCACAAAAATGCACATACTGTATTGGGCATATATTTGTAATTCTATAAAATGCTGATGAGTGGTTTGCTGGCAATGTCTTGACCCAAGATATTGGTCTTTGTCAGGCAGGCAGTCAAGTCATGTTTCCATAGCAGTGACCAGAGGAGAAATGACCACTGGGAAGAGCACAGAGAGAAGAAACGTCATGATGCATCTGTAGCAGTACAACTGGACACCATTATCTGCCCCAGCTGCAACAAAACATGCCTCTCCTGCATAAATCTCTCCAGTCACAATGGGCTCTGCAACTGTCCAACAGCTTGACCTCACTCCTAAAGGCAGACTTCTCCATTGTCTTCCAAAAACAGGCAGATGCCAACTCAATTCAATATAAAGTGCAATATATTCGGGAAATAGCTTGCAAAAATGTGTATATTATGAGAAATCTGCACTAAAATGCCAATGGATTTTCAGGAGTTTTTCTTTAAAAAAATTATAAACTGTAGCAGAAATTGTAGAGAACTGAATGTAAGCCTGGGAAAAATGAATAGGGGAAAAAAAACCTGGGTTGACATAATCTCCTGTGTGGTAAGTGAACATTACTCACTTTTATGTGTAGGGAAATAAAGATAATGTATACCAAATGACTTAACGGCAGATTAACACAACCAATGAAGAAGAAGAAGAAGAAGAAGAAGAAGAAGAAGAAGAAGAAGAGGAGGAGGAGGAGGAGTTTGGATTTGATATCCCGCCTTTCACTCCCCTTCAGGAGTCTCAAAGCGGCTAACATTCTCCTTTCCCTTCCTCCCCCACAACAAACACTCTGTGAGGTGAGTGGGGCTGAGAGACTCCAGAGAAGTGTGACTGGCCCAAGGTCACCCAGCAGCTGCATGTGGAGGAGTGGAGACGCGAACCCGGTTCACCAGATTACGAGTCCACCGCTCTTAACCACTACACCACACTGGCTCTCTAACCTCCCCCCCAGCTTGCTCACCTGTCCTCCAACCCCAAATCCCCACATGCCAATGAACATAATAATAATTATAATCTTTTATTTGTATCCCGCCCTCCCTGGCCAAAACTAATTAAGCAATTTTCTCTTGCAGACACACAGGTCCAAAGTCCTCCCTTCTGATTGCAGCTCAGTGGCAGAGCATCTGCCTTGCACACAGAAGGCACCAGGCAAATCCCCGCTGGCACCTTGAGGTAGGGCTGAGAGAGACCTATGTGAAATCACACCACATTGAAAAAATCGAGTCAGATGGACCAAGTATCTTACTTAGGATGCTTCCTAACATGCAGTAATTCCTCTTGGCACAGTTGCTTTTTTAAAGGAACTTTGGTGGCGGTTGTTGGCATCTGTCTCAAGTGTGTGCTTCCAGGGGTGAAGTCAGACTGCGGCATCTGAAGCACTGAAATGTCCTCCCAGAGATGTGAGCCTGGGTATGGAAGTCCTGGGGTGCCCAGGTGAACAGACTCTCCTCTTGGCCTTACCGATGTGGCTCAAAAGAAAGCAAAGCTATACACTTGGCACCCATTTGGCTGCAGGAGTTGCTGGAAGGAACCGCACAAGGCGCCATTCAATTGTATTAGGGACTGCACTCTGGATGCCGTCTTAAGCATATGTGGCGCTGGGGTGCAAAGATTCCTCTGCCCTCCCCTGGTTTCCCAGAGTTGTCGACCTTTTTTTAGGGAGGGGGGATGCCAAAGTTGTCAGACCATCTGGTGAGGCAGAAAAATGAAATGGCAGCCCACAGAAAAGCTTCGCAGGTCTGTAGAATATAGATCGCTAGCCCACTTTAAAAAAGGTTGCCGAACCAAACCACGTGCTATAGCCAGCAATATTGACCATGTGACCAGAAAACAAGATGGCAGCCCTCAGGTTAGTGATCTCGCACTGCATGTAATGACAAACAAAAAGCAATCCAAAAACCCACACAAACAACAAGAGGTGTTCACAGCAAACACTGCCGCTAATGCCAATTGCCAATATAGCGTTGCAAGCCCCGCTGTTAAACAATAAAAGCTGGCCAAAACTGCCTTCAAGCCATTTCTACAGTACATGAAAAGCCCAAGCCTCTTAAAGTGGCAAGCAGCTCTTTAAACACAGAGGGAAACACATAGCCCCCAGAGTGCACACACCCTCATGCAAACCAGGAGTGACCAGGAGGCAAGCGGCAAACACACACACTCAAACTGTGCAACAGGGACCTGGAAGCTAGCGGCGTGTGAGAGATCCGAAATCAGAGGAAGCAGGCAAACAGGAGGAGTGGCAAACCACACACCCCTGCCAGCCAGATTAGCTGGCGGGGTAGCATGACTTGGCCCCAGGGCTCCTGGAGAAGAGGAGGTTAAGGGGTGATATGATAGCCATGTTCAAATATATAAAAGGACATTCCTTCCAGTAGCACCTTAAAGACCAACTAAGTTAGTTCTTGGTATGAGCTTTCGTGTGCATGCACACGAAAGCGTGCATGCACACGAAAGCTCATACCAAGAACTAACTTAGTTGGTCTTTAAGGTGCTACTGGAAGGAATTTTGTTTTGTTTTGACTATGGCAGACCAACACGGCTACCTATCTGTAACTGTATATAAAAGGATGTCACATAGAGGAGCGAGAAAGGGTGTTTTCTGCTGCTCCAGAGAAGCGGACACGGAGCAATGGATTCAAACTACAAGAAAGAAGATTCCACCTAAACATTAGGAAGAACTTCTTGACAGTAAGAGCTGTTTGACAGTGGAATTTGCTGCCAAGGAGTGTGGTGGAGTCTCCTTCTTTGGAGGTCTTTAAGCAGAGGCTTGACAACCATATGTCAGGAGTGCTCTGATGGTGTTTCCTGCTTGGCAGGGGGTTGGACTCGATGGCCCTTGTGGTCTCTTCCAACTCTATGATTCTATGATGCAGGGGGCAATAACATGCCCCCTGCAAGCGCGGGAAGCGATGCCCACTCACAACCCCTCCCCTCAGGGCAGGGGCTGCAGCAGAGCAGAGCCTGTGGCGCACCCTCTGACAGAATCTGCTCTGCTCGTCAGCGCAGCTTCGCCAGACTCCAAATTTTGGCCATGGACTCTTGCTGGGCACCCCTGAGAGGCCGGCGCCATGGCTTGATGGACCACGAAGCCCAATGGTTAAGATGGCCCTGGTAGTTCTTACCCTTTTCTTCTTCCAAAGGTAGCCCACAAAGCAGCGGAGGTTCAGGGCGAGAGTTTTCCTTCTAGGAGGGTTACCTTCTTAGGTTGACAAGACCTGATTGCCTCTCACATGGCATCTCCCGAAACAGGCTCCTTGGCCTTTGGACCCACTATTGGTCTCGCCTGATCAATCCACCACATGCCTGAGAAGTCACCAACTGAGGGTTTGAGACATAGCTGTCAACCTTCCCTTTTTTTGCGGGAAATTCCCTTATTCCAGCGCTGTCTCCCGCTGCTTCCCGTTGCTATCCCGGATTGTGAGATATCCCGTAGACTGTCCCTGGGACAGGTGAGGCTGCTGATCCATTATTTTCGAGGCTGCTGATCCCTTATTTTCAAATCTGAAAGTTGACAGCTATGGTTTGAGACCCAACAGCTACCCTCACCTGGTTTAGCCATGCCCCAGGGATCTCCTCAGAAAGGGCTCCCCCTGAGCTACACCACCTGGGGGGGGGGGAGGTGGGATATAAATGCAATAAATAAATAATTCAATGTGCTTATTACTAGTGATTAAATCTCTATACCACCCTTCATCCGAAGATCACAGTATTGTATTGTATTTTTATTTTATTTTATTCACTCAATTCATTTTAAAAGGGTCTTTAGGAGCTGCTTGTTTCTGTTTCTTAACTCTCCCTCTGACTGAGGAAAAACTAACTAGCCTGTCGTTCCTTCGCTTGACGATTTAAATCTCGGGGACGGGGAGGGGCGAGCGGAGGGGGCGGAGCTTGGCGCCGGCGGGCCCCTCACCCCCACCCCCCAATGGGCGTGGCCGCGCACCTTCCGCTCTAATCGGCAGCATTGGCCCGGAGCTCTGATCTCTTTTGCCATGGCGCTCTCACGCGCAGAGCGCTGCGTCGTGCTCGTGCTGCGCTTCCTCTCGGGAGCCCTCCTCGCGCTGCTCAGCCTGGCGGCGCGCGCCTCAGCCCTCCGCTCCCCATTGAGGGCGCCGGCGGCGGTGGCTGCTGCTGCTGCTTCTTCTCCTCCTGGCCCCAGCAGAGCCCGCGCCGTCCCGCCGCCGGAACACCCATTGCTGTTGCTGTCCGCAGTGGAGCTGGCGCGGCGGATCCGTCGTAGGGAGGTAAGGGCCCGGACAGCCCGTCTCTGAGTTTGAGAGAGAGAGAGAGAGAGAGAGAGAGAGAGAGAGAGAGAGAGAGAGAGAGAGAGATGTGGGAGGGGATCGCCCCGCAAGGGCTGCTGGGCATTGTAGTTTTGCTAGGAGGGGGTCTACTCCAAGGCAAAGCTTGGGGATTCCTAGCCCTTCGCGAATGCCCCATGTTCCTAGACCACCTAGGCTTCCATATATCCTAGCCTGACTGGGGATCTGCTTATGAAGTTGTGCCACAAAATCCAGTGTGGAATATTTCGTGGAAGTCCTCTGTTCCAAGGTAGCAGGGGCATGTCGGCTCCCACAGCCTTGGTGCTCTCTTTTTAATTTCTTTGCAGCTTGTTTGCGGAGTATGGAATCTAGATCTGGCGTGGAAGATTCTTGCCCTAGGCACAAGGGGTGAACCTTTCAGAATAAATCAACATAAGCCCTTAACACGAATCCCAGGATCTTTGTATGTAGAATCTTAAGTCCACGTAGTTCTGTTAGATACTCCACCTGCTTGCAAAGAAAAAACAAATTTCTTGTGAGAATGTGGGCGATGTTCCCTTTAGTTAGAGGAAAGAGGCAGTACTCTTTAATAGTACTTTTACTATTAAAAGTACCACTTTTACAACCAGAATGGTGAAGGCAGATAATATTGGGCACATCAAAAGGTGGAGGGAGCAGAAAAATACCCATCTGCTGCATTAGCACAGCGAACAGACCAGGATTGCACCTGTTGCCATTATGTGACAGTAGCAGGATCGGCCGAGGATCCATAGGATTCTGCGGTGGCTCAGCCCCACCCCTGAAGCACCCTGTTTCAGAGATTTCTGCTGGTGGGGACACCACTAGTGGTTGGTTCTGCTCACTATTTGGATGGGTACATTGGGGTGCTCTTTGCTGGCAGAGCTTCCACACTGATGGTTGGAGCTTCCATGGTTGCAGAAGCCTTTAAAACGCCATTCAATGGCCCCATTCAATCTCCCTTCAGCAGAGTGATTCAGGGATTTGGATTTCTCAGTTAGTCATCCATGGTAGTGGTCTACTGACTCCAGACATGTAGCTTTCATGTGGGAAAGACCAAGAGCTGGGGGGTGGGAGAGAGAAATCCAGCTCCTAAAAATGCAATATCTGAAACTTTTCTAATTCTTCAGACGGTTTGGTAAGCCACTATCTCTGCAGCATTAAAGTTCATCTGCTGAACATTATACTCATTTGATAAGGGTCTCGTCTGCCTTCAGTTTACCCACTAAATAAATGTTTTAAAGAAATCTCACCAAATGCAAAGCCTGCCACGCTCTTGCTGTTTACCTTCTGCCCACTTTTCTGTGGAAGATACAAATAAATTTGCAATGAGCCCTGCTGGTGTTCATGATGAAATAAATTTGGATTGGTTCCACTTGAATACTTTTCAAAAGCATCTGGAGAAGAGTAAGAGAACATCCTGTTCTTAGGTTTAATTTTTCTTTTGCAGATTAATGCAAATCATTATTAGGAATAGAGAGTTACTAGTCCACAATGATGCTGGCTTTCTTGCTTTATCCACCTGTATTACCGATTTTTAGGTTGGGTGGGGGAATGACAAACCAGCCTGGTCACCAGGAGGCAATTTTTACTCTCAGCAAGTTACTATTTGAAAATCTAGATTTAAGAAGGTAATCAACTGTACCACCGTTAGTTCTGATGTCCCCTCCCCTCCAATTCTAAATACACTTGTTGCGTGAGTGAATTCAAATTTGTTTCATCAACACTTGCTTTTAAACTAAGGTTACCAGATGTCCCTGTTTCCCGGGGACAGTCCCTGGATTTACAAATCAGTCCCCATACAAAATCCATTGAAGTTGAAAAGTGTCCCCAGATTCATTGGAAAAAATCTGGTAACCTTATTCTAAACAAGCATTGCACTGTTCTTCAGTTGCTTTGCGTCAGGACAAGAGATTGGTATTGAGAATCTCATCTCCTGCCCCTCCCTTCCTTAAAGGAATGTGGTTTTTTCCAGTGACTTGCTTGGTGTGTATTGTAAAGAGGTTTGGAATCTTAGGAGAAATCTTGTGTACATTCTCATTTAGAAGATTTTCAAATAAGCCTCCAAGCTCTGTTCAGATTATAACTTAGCCAAAACCTGTATGGGGTTACCGTGGCATAGACTTTTGACAGAGGCAAATAACATACAGTAATTGTCTTTCATGGTTATACAGGAAAACGGGCTCATTTGAGTCCTTACATTCTGTTGTGCATCTTTCATAGGGGCGGGGAAACTTTGTGTCATCGTCACATGTTGCTGAACTGCAGCTCCCATCGTTCCCAGCCATTAGCCATGCTTTCTAGGGCTTGTGGGAATTGTAGTCTGGCAACATCTGGAGGTTTCCCATATTCTCCCCCATATCTCCAATTCTTTCTTAATCTCTTTCCACAATTTAATATACCATCTTTTTCCTTCTATAAGATGCCCCCATGTATAAGATGCCCCCTGTTTTGGGGGACTCAGATTTAAGAAAATGGGAGGAGATGGCCCCGTGTAAAAGAAGCCCCCTAATTTTTGACATTATTTTTAAGGGGGAAAACCTAGTCTTATGCACGGAAAAATACAGTAATTATTTTCAAATAGGTTAAGATTTCTTAAAGGTAAGGTAAGGGGACCCCTGACCGTTAGGTCCAGTCGTGACCGATTCTGGGGTTGCGGCACTCATCTCGCTTTATTGGCCAAGGGAGCCGGCATACAGCTTCCAGGTCATGTGGCCAGCATGACTAAGCTGCTTCTGGCGAACCAGAGCAGCACACGGAAGTGCCGTTTATCTTCCCGCTGGAGTGGTACCTATTTATCTACTTGCACTTTGACGCGCTTTCGAACTGCTAGGTTGGCAGGAGCAGGGACCAAGCAACGGGAGCTCACCCCGACGCGGGGATTCGAACCGCCAACCTTCTGATCAGCAAGTCCTAGGCTCTGTGGTTTAATCCACAGCGCCACCCACGTCCCAGTAAGATTTCTTACTGTAAGCCAAATTCCCAAATACAACTTTTTGCCTATTTTTAAACTAGACATCCTTTCTAAAAATTTTTTTTGACTGCTCATCCATGTTTTTGACCAACATTGTTGTTTTATCTGAGCTTATTTTGAAACCCGCCACTTCTCCAAACCTTTTAATTTCTTCTAATGTTTTGGGAACGCTCTCCAAAGGTTGTTCTAGTGTCAACACCACTGACACCCTTAATTTATAGACTCTATGTCCCACCTCAATACCGTTAATATTCAATGAACATTTAAAGCACATTGCCTCCCTCAAATAATACCTGTGGGATACTATATTTTGTTAAGGGTGCTGGGAGGTGTAGCTCAGTGCGGGTAAAATGCAGTTCTGAGTATTCTTTGAGGGAAAACATGCATGTTAAATGTAGGCACATTCCCAGATGGCAAGGGAAATAATTCGTAATAGTGAGCATGAGCTAAATTCTGCCTCTTTCTGAAATCCGTTGTTATCAGCGACTTCCCTCGCATTGCTTCTCACACCCAATGGTTAATCATAAACGTATTTATCACTTATTTTATTGCATGTATATTACACCACTTTCCCAAGGAACTCAGACATACTGTGCATGGGCTTTTCCAATTTTCCCCTACTCAACAAATATTGTGAGGTGAGTGAGGCTAAAATACTGACTGAAGGCTTCCTTACATGGCTATGTGGAGAGCCTCCTTTCTCAGAGATAGTGTACCACTGACAAGTACTTTTCTGGCAAGTAATAGCAGGGAGTGTGTGATGGACGTTTTGCCTTGCTTGTGAGCTTCACAGAAACATCTGTAAACCATTTTGTGATGCTGGGTTATTTGGACCTTTGGTCCGATCCATTGAAGTTCATAGCTGCCCAGAGTGACTTGAGCAGCATATAAAGAATGAATCATCATGATAACTAAATTATTATAGAATATTCGAACCTTGATTTCCTTGCTCCAAGCTCAGCATTCTGTCCATGGCATGGTGCTAATTGCTAATGAAACAGAACACAATGTTCAGCACATATGATCACTAGATGCTCTGGAAGTTAGCCAGATTGCAGCAATCTTTTGAGCACCTTTTATTCCTTGCAGGTGAAATGTATTGATGTTATTGAAACATACATTGGGAGGATCAAAGAAGTCAACCCGTTGATCAATGCGGTTGTAAAAGACAGGTGAGTGATAGAATTTATACTTTCTGTTTCAACATATTTCTACTTCTGACAGGAAAAAGGGCAGGCAGATGCGGTGCTCCGCTAGAGATTCTCTGTTGCCTCACACGTTGACCTACTTTGAGTCAATACATTTCCTGAAGAATTCTTCCAAGTGCTCGCATAGTTATGGTTTGCAACACAATCATAGCAAAAGTAACTAGTTTGTAGCTTCTCCGAATCCAAACAAAGGGAGCTCTGCTCATTCTCGGAAGTACTTGTCCTTTCTGAACCTTTCGCTGACCTTGGCCATCCTGTATTCAGACTAAGGACATGAGAGCTGGCCTACTGGATGAGTGGGGCAGGCAGGTGGGATAAAGTGTCATCTCACCTAGTACTCTGTCTCCCGACAGCTGCTGATCAGATGCTCCTGGAAGATACACAAGCAGGGGCATGGTGGAGAAAGGTGATGTAATAGGTGGCCCATCTCACGGGGTGGGACAAAGCAGCACCTGGCAATAACAAGCCTCCCACTCACCAACCTTCCTGCAGGGATCTGCATTGCCAATGCATTCTCTGGAATCTTTGGACCCCATCTCCATCATGCCTATCAGCTAATGTCATCCTTTGCTGGTGGGCATGTGGTTGTATTTTGGAGAGATGGTCTAATGGGTCAGACCCCCTGTAGACCACGACTGGCTGCAAGGTGGAGATTCTCTGTCCCTGTTGTATACCATCATGTTCTTCTTTTAAGGATTTTTAGAAAGCTGTTTGACCATTTGTCCTCTCTCCCAGGTAGGAAATAGCAAGGGGCTGCATACCTGAGGGGAAACCTGGAGACAGAACCCTGTTTTGTTTATCCGAGGTCAAGAACCTGTTTGTCGTTAAGCAAATATTTATAGAGAAGTTCCAAAGCTGTGGTGATCACAAAGCAAAAAAACAAAAACAAAAAACAGCAACATTTAGACTTGTTTCCTCTAGGCTCCCTCTGAAGTCTTTCTCCAGCTTCACCTCTAGCTGTGGTCCAGAGATGGAACTTGGGAGGAGCAATAGGTGTGGGACAAAATGAGCATCGTAGGAAGACCAGTTAGGTTCCAGGCTCTAGAGATTGACGGGTTTTCTCTTATTTCCTCTGGCTCTTATCCAACCATCCCTCTCAGGTTTGAGGCTGCCCTTGAGGAAGCTCATCAGGTCGACCAGCTGCTCTCTGAGGGGCAAGATGATGAAGAGTCACTGAAGGAAAAGTTCCCCTTCTTGGGAGTCCCTATCACCATCAAAGAAGCCTTTGCGCTATACGGTGTGTTCTCTTGCATAACCTCCACCCACCTCTTGACCGCAGTCTGTAGTCTTCCCTCATTTAATTTATTTATCTATTTCATAGATTTGTTTCAGTATGAATATTTTACAGTAATGGGTAACAGAGCAACCCTTAAGACGTTTTGTTTGTTGCTTTCTTAAATTGGCATTCCTTCATTCTTTTAAAACTCTGTCAATGAGATCTTATAAAATAGTGACAGCCAAATGGTGCTTGAATCAGTTGAATCCTTTTTTAAAAAATAATTTTTATTGTTTTCCATTTTAACAATCCAATCAGATCACATTAAATATTCCAAATTATACAAATACATATCATATAGTCCAAATATTTTGCCAAATTATAAATTTTTGTTGGGGCTTCCCAGGCTTCAAGTTCAGTGGGGTCCAATCATCTTATGTTTCTACTGCCTTGAGTTTCCAATAGTTCCTTCTTTAAATCTTCCTGTTATCCTTCCTTCTTTCATGGCCTCTGAGTTATTTCCACAGGCGAGTTGAAGTGAGCAATAATATGCCTCTGTGTGAAATTTGTATGACTCTCCTTTTTTTTTTTTTTGTAGATGGTAAGTCTGTTATTTGCAATATATCCTCACACGTTGCTGTTTATGCCGAATCAATCCAAAAGTTCTTCTCTGGTGGCAAACGCCATCTTCTCTCAGTTCCAATGAAATAAAATCTAGGCGTTCGCTCATTAATTTTCTCATACAGGTTGCATCAAACATTAGTCTTTCCAGGGGAGATTTGCCTAATCAGACTTGAAGTACAGATATAATAACAAATTAAGAGCTCGCCTCCCCCATGACTATTTATCTCTGCAACTCGGTCTATCCCATAATGGCAGATCCCAATTAAATAGTGCGTTACTTTGAAGACAAAGGTTCAAATCCACCACTCAGACATGATGCCCAACCTAACCCTACATCACAGGGTAATTGTGAGGATTAATTAGGAGGTAAAGGTAAAGGTACCCCTGCCCGTACGGGCCAGTCTTGACAGACTCTAGGGTTGTGCGCTCATCTCACTCTAGAGGCCGGGAGCAAGCGCTGTCCGCAGACACTTCTGGGTCACGTGACCAGCGTGACAAAGCTGCTCTGGCAAGCCAGCACCAGCGCAGCACACGGAAACGCCGTTTACCTTCCCGCTATAAAGCGGTACCTATTTATCTACTTGCACTTAAAGGTGCTTTCGAACTGCTAGGTGGGCAGGAGCTGGGAGCTCACCCCGCCGTGGGGATTTGAACCGCCGACCATGCGATCGGCAAGTCCTAGGCGCTGAGGTTTTACCCACAGCGCCACCCGCGTCCCTTTAATTAGGAGGTAGACATGTGCTATCTTGAACTTCTTGGAAGAAGAAGAAGAAGGTTTCCAACTGTTGTGTTTTGGGAAAGCTATGTTATCTTACAATAGGGCGTGCTGTATAAAATGCAGCCCACGTCCTTTTCTCAGTGAGTGACATCTTTCCTAACCTTCTAGGGATTTTCCTTCATGTAGTTCTGCAGACTGAGCAAAAATCCAGCTGCTCTGAGGGCGCCAGGTTTTAGTCTGAAACCAGCAATTCTCTGGTGTTGCTGCATCTTAGAGGGTGTGGTCCCAAACTTGTTAAACAAGATACTCCTTCTCCAGTAAGGCCAACCAATTTTTGCACTCTTAATGAGGTACCTCTGGAGTATCTAGGGATGAGATGTACTATTTGTGGTTTGCTCCCCACAAACCTATTCCTCCTTGGCTAAGCCATACCTCTCTTCACACATACAAAACAAGTAAGATACTTCTTGGTTTGAGGACTGTGTACTTGCTTGTATACTTGAGGACAGAGAGCATGCTAAAAGATCAAGGAACTGGCTGGAAAGGAGGAGGTGGGTTATAAAGCACAGAGTGAGCAAAAACCATTACTGTATTAGGTTTTGTTTTCATTTTAGTTCATTACTTACCTTTCTCCCTTCCACTGCTAAAAGGAGCATTTGCTTTCCCCAGCTGGAAAGATGATAAAGATGACTTTATCTCATCTACTACAGGCTGCAAATGGTTTACAGAAAATGAAAAACACCTACCAAATAAAACCAGAGATACCTGCTTGATTAAACATTGCTGAAATAGTGTGGTGTATCTACCATATTGCATCATTTTCCAGACATTTGGGGGGCAGCTACTCCCTTGGCTCTTGGCCTTATAGCTGCCCTTTAGCACTGCTCTAGGCTATTGTGGAACCTCTGACTCTTTTTTTCCTTTTTGTTTTCCTCGTTGTGGTAGGGTTGCCCAATGCCTCTGGACTGGTTAGCCGTCGTAACATTATCTCCACATCTGATGCTTCGGTAGTGTCACGGGTAAAGCAGGCTGGCACCATCCCACTGGGTGTGACCAACTGCAGCGAGCTGTGCATGTGGTTTGAGTCGAGCAACCGGGTCTATGGTCGGACCAACAACCCATATGACCTAGAGCGCATCGTAGGAGGCAGCTCAGGTGAGTGGGCTACCTCGTTTGTGAGAACATGCTGCACTGAACAGATAAGTTAGTCCTGGCTGATCAAATCTCCTGCTAGTGATTAACTGCTCATGTGATGGTGGTTTAAACAAGTGACCAGAACTCAACAAGAATGGAGGGCAGTTGGGAATACGTTGCTTATTTTTGACTTTGATACAGCATAGAAGTAGGGTTGTATAGGGATTGGGGACCAGAAAGCCACCTATAATAGTTTGCAAGTTAGGTATGCCAGTGATGCTTCTCTTTTGTTGGATCTGCAAGTATTTGAGATTAGTACTGGTTAGCAAGACAATCCCTGGGGGAAAAAATCTGTTTAGCACACTCTGTTTCTCCATGTGTATTTTGGTCTCCCAGAGCAGATTCTGTGAGTGGCAAGTGCGGGGTTACTCAGATATGCCTGTGGTCCACTGCCAATCTGTCCTTTCTTTGCCTTCCAGGAGGAGAAGGCTGCATCCTGGCAGCTGCTGGTTCTGTGATCGGTGTGGGCTCAGATATTGGGGGCAGCATCCGTATGCCGGCTTTCTTCAATGGCGTCTTTGGACACAAGCCCACCACTGGTACAAAATGCCCATTTCTCATTGCTTCTTTTTCCACCAAGTTAACTAAAAGAAAGGACAGAAAGAACAGTTGCAGGTTGTCTTGATGCTCTTACCTCTCAAGAGTTAGGGTTTATTTCCTTTGGAAGGTCAACTGGACCTTAAGGTAAAAGCCTTTGGGAATGTGGGCATCCAGTTCAGAAGGAGAGTCAGCTACCGTTCCTGAAGGCCTGGCTGTTTTGGCTACACAAATTGGCATCTCAGTACAGTGGAACTTCATGTTATGGACGGGATCCGTTTCGGAGGCCCATCGGTAACACGGAACTAATGCATGCCAAAGTGCCACATCGGTGCACGCACATGGCACGATTTAGCACGTCTGTGTCTGTGCGAGTGGTAAAACCCGGAAGTAATCCATTTGAGTACTTCCGGGTTGCCACGGGATGCAACACGAAAACACGTAACCTGAAGTGGACGCAGCATGAGGTATGACTGTAGTGGAGGCAGCAAGTCCAAATCTGGCAACGGTATCCTGTTGAAAACTTTTTTAAAGTGTTGCATGGCTATTAAAAGACAGGAAGGCCCCTGCCTGCCAGTTCACAGACTAATACAAAAGCAATGGGAGGAGGGAAGAGAACAAGATTTGCAGCACCTGCTCCTTCTTTGGCCAGAGGATGAGGCCAGGATACTTTATCCCTGTTGCCATAATGTTCATTGTGTGGAACAAAAGGTGGACCCGAGTGTGCCTTCTTCAGTTCTGCAGTCTCAAGGTAACTGGCAGTAGCAGTATCCTTTCTGTCAGAAAACTGATTAGGGTTTTGGTTTGGACCTAAACTAGCCTTGAATACAGTGCTCTGTGTATGGGAGAGGTGGCATATGAACCCAACCCTGTCACTAAACTAAAGCGATGTGGTTTGTCATGCAAAGCTAAACTCGGTGTGTTCGTCTAGGTGTGGTTCCCAATGACGGCCAATTCCCTAATGCTGTGGGCATTCGGACAAAGTTCCTGTGCACTGGCCCAATGTGCCGTTTTGCAGAGGACCTGGAACCCCTGTTGAGGGTCATGGCTGGGTCGGGCGTTACAAAGTAAGTGGTTCTTATTACTTTTGCAGTGCATAAAGTGAATCCTAATCTGCTAAGAAGTGCAAATGTGTTTGGCACCTGTCATTATTGTCACTGGCTGTCTTTGCCCCCGACGGTAGAGATCTGCACAGTGAGGGACAGGGCTAACTGAGGCAGAGGTCGGAATACTCCCCCTTCACAACACCATGTAGGAAAGCCAATTTAACTGGCCGTTGAATCTTATTTCCGCACTGGCTGTGGGACAGCATCCCTCACTGTGCCTCTGGGTACCAGGCTTGCTTCAGGGGTGCAGCATTGGCTGCATAGCTCACTTGACTCTGTTATCCATTACTTTGCTCTACTCTGTACCCTCTATCATCCTCTGCCTTGGTCTGCCTAATGAAGGACAGTATCCCCACTGGTCTGGCGCCTTCGGTTGCTGTGGCATTTTTTTACCAAGAGTTGATTATAAGAACTTGGTGTACATCAAGGAGCTAGTCCACTCTGCCGACTTGAACTGAGGATGGGACCAAAGCGCTCCTCGCTTCTGACTTGTGGCCATCTTATTCCTTCCTATTCAGGTTGAAGCTGGATGAAAAAGTATCTCTAAAGAATGTGAAATTCTACTCCATGGAGCACGACGGAGGTTCTGTCTTTGTTTCCCCAGTGGACAAAGAGCTTCTTCAGGCTCATCGGAACGTAAGAGGAAACTGCATCTGGTAGCTTAAAAACTTGAGGGCCATCACAGTTATCAGGGAGTTTAGGTAGGCGTTTGGTAAATGGCAGCTGAGTCAGCCTGTTCAAATTTGCCTGTGCATGCCTTCGTGTGCCCCAGCATACCTGGGCACTGTTTTTTTCAGATTCATGCACAGGTCCATAGCTCAGTGGTAGAGTATATCCTTTGCATGCAGAAGCCCCCTGCCCCATTCAGTTCCCAGCATCTCCAGATAGGAAACGATCCCTTCCTTAAACCTTGGCTGTATATCTACTGGCTGTGTTATATTTATTATTAATAATAATTAAATGCATTTTTATAGGGAAAAAGTCTCAGTTCAACTTGCAGCAAGATTATGAATACAAAGATAGCATAAAATAGCCCCAAAGCAGTGCAATTATCTTGAAGTAGGATTGCCAAATCAAAATGGGAAATGTAAGGGCTACCGTGGAGCTTTGATAGCTAAGCTTAGGGTACATTTACATAATGTTCTGGTGAGCTGTGGAAGTCTTGAAGCTGGAGTGTAGGGAGCAACCCCTATGTTCATTAGCGGTTGCAGTGAAAGTACCAAAGATTAAGGAGAACCACTCTCTATCCTTCTCTCTCTCTGTGTGTGAGAGAGTTCACACATGCATACCATCTTCACCCTGTGATTACAACAAAATATTGAAAAAAGTTGTTACATAGCAAAGTCCACAGACACAGTCTTCCTATCATGTTGCCTGAAGCAGAGTGGAGCTCCTCAGAAGTTCAGACATCCATCTGTGAATGTCCAGGTGTTACCAGTCCTCCTAACTCTGATGTAGTGGTGATAATATTGTTTTGGTGTACTGTGTCTGTGTGGAATGAGAAGAATCCTATATTTTTCTTAAATGCTCTTCAGCCCCCAGGCTTTCAATTCCTCCTTTAATAACTGTTTACTCAATGGCTGTTATTTTCTCTCTTATGTTTTCAAGGTGGTAAAGCACCTGGAGGCTGACCTGGGTGTTCAAGTTCAGCCTGTGAATATTCACAAAATGAAGTATTCCTTCCAGATCTGGTCTGTCATGATGTCTTCCAAGGACAGTGATGGGCAGGTATGTAAAATGCAAACCAGGGCGTTAGCCTACCTGCAACAGGGGAAGAACAGCAGCAGGGATGCTGATCTTCACATGGAGGTTTCTGTGCACTTACATTGTTCTCTAGTCTAGAGCATGGTTCTAAAAAGTACTTAGTCCTTTCCATGGGCCCCAATCTGTACTATACGTTTAAAGCAGTACCATGCAACCTTATGCAATTATGGTTTCCCTCAAAGGATTCTGGGAACTGTAGTTTGTTAAGAGTTTTGCTAGGAGATCCTTATTTCCCTCCTAGAGCTACAATTACCAGAATTCCCTGGAAAGAGGGATTGTTTGGTTTTGTTTTTTAAAAATAATTTTTATTTTATTTTACAAGTATAAAATTGTAACAGTACAATATACATAACAATATTTAGAGATTCTTCGAAATCTCTGGACTTCCCACCTTCCCCTCCATGGGTCCTATTATCAACTGCATATTATTTAATCATCCAAATTTTATATCTCTCAATTTTTGTCCATAATACTTTCTACATTACAAGTGTTATTGTAATCCTGCTGACATTTTCATCTGCTTACAGTGGTCCCTCAGGTAGATTGTAAATTTTCCCCATTATTTATTAAAGTTTTGATCTTCTTGGTCCCTGAGCTTTCCGGCCAGTTTCACCATTTTGGCATAATCCAACAGCTTAGTTTGCCATTCTTCTCTGGTAGGGACTTTATCTTCTTTCAATCTAGAAGAGGGATTGATTGTTAAACCAGTCTCGCAGTTGTAGCTCTGCGAGGAGAATAGGGATCTCCGAACAATGCTCAGCAACCTTAGCAAACTACACTTTGCAAGATTCTTTGGGAGATGTTCAAGGTGACGTCGTCTTTTAAACTTCTGCTGCAGTTGGGACCCATGCCTGCTTCCATAGCTCTTGCTCCACTATGAAAGATTTATTTATTTGTCATTGTACCTTGTAAAGTTGAGAGAGGAGGTTTGGCAAACCATGCTTAAAATATACTAGTTTAAAAAGGTAGAAGCAGAAAACGTTACGGAATTCTCTTCGTCCTTGCTTCTCCATTCATATTCATATTACAGCAAACAGAAACCTTCACAGAGCTTCTTGGGGATCATGGAAAGCCAGTGTGGCCGTCATGGGAACTGCTGAAGTGGATGATAGGGATGTCTTCACACACCATCCCAGCCATTGGTAATGTCCTGTTTTTAAACTTAAGAGTTTTATTCTAAAATAGCTGCACTCCTTTGATGTGCTAGTTCTATCCAGGTTGTTTGGCAATTTCCTGGTAACTAAATATGGAGTGCTGGCAAAGAAATGTATATAACAATGCTTGGGACCAGAAGGTAGCATTATATATTTGGAAGGAAGTTGGTGGTGCTTACAATCTAGGACTGGGATAGCCAACATAGCGCCTTCCAGATGTTGGTGTACTACTAGTCCCATCACCCCTGACCATTGGCCATGCAGGTTGGGGGCTGATGTCTGCTGGATTCCCAACAGCATATGGAGGGTGCCACATTGACTAAGGAGTCTGGCGATCCTCAACTCATCCAGTAGCATGGAAGTTTGGGAGTGAAAGGCAGCAACTAAGAGAGTTGTTTTCAAACACTTGTGTACCTGCTCTTGGCTGTGGCCTGTGCTAAGGGATGATGGGAGTTGTAGTCCAGCAATATCTGGAGGGCATCACATTGGCTACCCCTGTTCTAATATATCATGTTATATATGATCCAGCCTTTTGCAATGACTGCTGTTTGTCTTTGACCTACCTGCATCTCTGTGCTTTTTAGCACTAGGATTGACCGAGAAGGTGGTGAAATACAGTCCCAAAGTGAACGCTAAGCTAGCAAGCATGGCACAGAGTCTGCAGACCGAGATGGTGAATCTACTGGGAAGTGATGGTGTCCTCTTATATCCTTCACACCCTGTAGTTGCTCCCAAGCACCACACTCCTCTGGGGATGCCTTTCAATTTTGCCTACACGGGTAAGGCGTTCCTATTTTGCATATGCATGTATTACTCATGTACATTCTTTCAGTGTACATGATGCTTTGCAGAGTACAAGATGTTAGACAGGTCACTGCCTTAAGGAGCTTATAATGTAAAAATTCAAGACAGGAAAAGCAGAGGAAGCAGGAGACCAGGAGAAAAAGGGAAGCAGCATGCAGTAATTGTATTTCACCATTTGGGTGAATCTGGTTTTCTTTGCATGTGTACATGCTCATGTGCACCCACCGAACAGGATATAGCATATGATGCAGCCATATGCTGCATATGTGTGCAGTACATGGGTATGTACTATATGTGTACATATGTGTGCAGTACATGGGTATGTACTATACAATTCCACAGTCCTGCTACCTCTAAACAAGGTGATACAACTTTTCCATGGGGTTCTGGGTATGGAGCAAACTGTGCTTTGTTTATTAGGGGCTTCTGTGACATATTGTGTTTCATTAGCCAGTGCAGAACCCCTTGATTTATTCTTGCACTTAAAACCAGTATGATAAATTCCAAATTCTCAGAGAATGTTTCTAGATAGCAGCGAAACAAAATGTCTTGGATTCTAGTTCGTTTGTTGCAAAGAAGTGCTTTGAGTCCCTAATTCCTTTCACTCTCTCTTCCCCTTTTAGCCATCTTCAACATACTGGGCTTACCAGTGACCCAGTGCCCGCTGGGCTTGAGCAAGGAAGGCCTCCCCTTGGGCATCCAGGTGGTGGCAGGACCCTACAATGACCACTTGACTCTGGCCATGGCACAATACTTGGAGAAGGCTTTTGGAGGATGGGTTCTCCCTGGTACATCCTAGCGTGTGTTGCCCGAGTCCTGGTGATAGCAGAAACACGAAGAGTGCCCCACCTGTAGCAGCAGGCAGCTGCATCTGATATTGGAGGAGCTCTGATGCCTGTCCCCCCTGCACACACTTGCAACCCAGGGGGACTTAATTCCCTCCCACAGGGCCAAAGCTGATAGAGAGTTCAGCTGCACCTTTAGCTTTCTTCCTTTCTTATTACAAAATTACTTGAGAAGTTTAGGCAATAGGATGCTCTCTCCTTTCTCAGGGAAATCGGGGGTTTGGGGGAGGGGGGGAGGGTTCTGACAGGACAATCATATTGTGAGATATGGGAGAGGGTTTTCTGTCCCTGACTGTGGTGTTGGTAGTATAGGGCTCCTGGTCCCCTATGTAACGTGGTTTTTCTTTGCTGCTTTCAAGGCCAGGCCAAGGGCATCTGTAATTTTTATCTGTGCTGGAGACTAGTTCCCCTACTTGAAAATGTATTTGGGAAATTGGGGTCCCCCAGCTTCCCACAATTTGCACAGAACACTGAGAACAGTGCTGGAGAAGATGTTGTTGAGTCCTCACTAAACTTGGGAGTTCCCAGCCATGGCTCATGGTGGAAGAAGACGAGGGCAGCTTTTTGATCTCTTGGAAGGCACACCTTAGTAAATCTAGGACTGTTCAAATGAACGTGATGGATCAAGTGTTTTCCCACACACATTCCTCTTCTGAGCCTGTGGGGCCATGTCCATATGTTACTCTATGCACCTTTTGACTGGGTACACTGAAAAACAGTGCTGTTGGCCAGTTCCGATGGACCAAACAAAATGAAATGTATGTCATTTGCACCAAAGAGAATATAATGATATAGTACTTTAGGTTTGTGGTTCTGTTTCTTCTCTTGAACTCTCCTTTTCTTCGAACCAAATCTAACACTGTTAGCCAGTGTCAATAAGGAGCTAAAATGTGTTTGGATCGCAGTACTGATGGTATATGACATAATTAAGTATAGTTGTACCTTGGTTTTCGAACAGCTTACTTCTCGAAAGTTTTGGTTCCCGAACGCCACAAACATGAAAGTGACTGTTCTGGTTTGCAAACTATTTTTCGAAGCTGAATGTCCAGTGAGGCTTCCTGCAGCAAATCAGAAGCCGCGCTTTGGTTTCTGAACGTTTTGGAAGTCAAACGTCCAAAGGTACAACTGTAGTTAGGTTGTGCTTTTCATCTGTAACTTCATGTGCATGAGGTACCGCCAGGGCTGTGCACCAGAACTGAATCAGGCCAGCTTGTGTGGACCCAGGCTTGGGCTGAGAGAGCTCTGGATTGCCCTGCATCAGGTTGCTCCACCTTGAGCCAGCCAGGAGTTGTCAAAAGGCAGCCTAGTTGCATGGTGGAGGTAGGAAGGAAGGAAGAAAGGAGAGGCAGGCAGGATCTGCTTCACTAGCACATTCCCTACAGGAAAGCAGCTTCCAGCCGGCAAGTAGAACTTTTAGTCCTTCTCTCTGCAGTGTGGTCAGGAGCAGCAGGGAAGGGGATCCCGTGTCTCCTTGCTCCATCCCACCTTCTGCCCAAATGTTTAATTAGGGAAGGATCCTAATTAGGATGGATCCAGATTGGGCGCATAGCCTCAGTATGCAGTATAATACTTTAGCCAGTCACTTTATTTGTGTATCTGTATACTGTATTATTGGGACGCGGGTGGCGCTGTAGGTTAAACCACAGAGCCTAGGACTTGCTGATCAGAAGGTTGGCGGTTCGATTCCCCGTGACAGGGTGAGCTCCCGTTGCTTGGTCTCTGCTCCTGGCAACCTAGCAGTTCGAAAGCACATCAAAGTGCAAGTAGATAAATAGGTCCAGCGGGAAGGTAACGGGCATTTCCATGCGCTGCTCTGCTTCGCCAGAAGCGGCTTAGTCATGCTGGCCACATGACCCGGAAGCTGTACGCCGGCTCCCTCGGCCAATAAAGCGAGATGAGAGCCGCAACCCCAGAGTCGTCTGCAACTGGACCTAATGGTCAGGAGTCCCCTTTACCCTTTATACAGTATTCTAAAAATTACTATAAAGTGCTGTTCACAACAAGCAAACCCACACCACCTTAGTCATCAGTATGTTATTACCGTGCAACCAAAGGCAATTCAGAACAATTTAATAATAAATCCCAAATAAGCTAGTGTTGTACCAAAACACACCATTCATAATTTATCACCAATACAAAGAGGAAAGGTCCCCCTGAAGGTGGGGGTGGTGGCAACGGAATGAGCCCTTTTTAAAAGGCTGCGACATTTGGCACGCCACCCACACTTTGTCACTGCAAGTGGGTAGGAGGGCTGAGACTAAGAAAGGTCTCCCTGAGGCCACATGGTTCCTAGAAGAAGGAGAGGCTTCTGGATTCACAACAGTTTTCTTTGTTCTGCTTTTTCCATGGAAAGGAGCTAGGATCTGCAAGGAACTGAAACCTCATCCTTTGAAGAGCGGACGATCTTACTCAACTCCTCTTGGGCTTGTGAGATGCTGAGATGCACCTGTTTTTTTTTCAGCCACAAGGATAAGGAATTAATTAATTAACTATTGACATTATTTAAAAAGCTGATTCTAACAATGCTGAATTGGATGTTATCCCTCTTTTCCTCCCAAAGGAGCCTAGGATGCCAAACATCAATGGTAAAAACAATATTCAGCAATCCAATGCCTGAATCTCAATAATGAGGGAGATCAATGCACTTCACCAGGATGGGCATTGCACAAACTTGGAGCCAGCACTGAGAAGGCCCTGTCATGGGTCAATGCCAACCAGCAGCCCTTAGTGGCAGCACCACCAATAAGACCTCGCTTGCCAATTGCAGGGTCTGAAATGGTTGGTACGCGTTTCAGCCACCTTTTTGCTGACATGGTCAAGATGGTTATGATTTGCTACTACCCAGAGTTCTTACAGGGTAGTTTTGTAATTCTTGCAATCAATCAACAGAGCAAATGTTAGGTATGAAAAGTTAAATAGTCCAGGGCAAAAGGGATAAATTAACGGAGGACAGCAGGACCGGAAGGAATACATATTGCCATAAAAAATGGGAGACCCTCTAAGAGTCTCACATCACCCAACTGCCCCATTGGGATGGGTGGGTGGAAGGAAGTATTCCCTTTCAGATAATTAGCTACTCATTCAAAATTGCATATACACAATTATGCTTTCAAGACTGTTTGTGCCTGCCAGTGTTTTGCAGGAGACACTTCTTCATTTGCAAATTGGTTCATGCCACATAGCTTCCTGCTGAAAGCCTGTAACTTTTCATATGATAAATATCCCAGGTCTACTACTTTTTTGTCCCACATTCATTGCACTACAGTGCAAGAGTTCTGCAGCTAGCAAAATGGTGGTAGCATTTGGGAGCTATCACAGAACAACTAATAAAGCAGAACGATGTCAGCCCAGCCCTGTATAAATTCACTATTACTGCATCAATGAGATGTTGCAGACTAAACCCCCACAACATTTTGGAGATGGCCTAAGGCAGTTGCCTGCAGTACTCCTTGCTCAATTTGCCCTATGGGTTAAACCGCAGAGCCTAGGGCTTGCCGATCAGAAGGTCGGTGGTTCGAATCCCCGCGACGGGGTGAGCTCCCGTTGCTCGGTCCCTGCTCCTGCCAACCTAGCAGTTTGAAAGCATATCAAAGTGCAAGTAGATAAATACTTCTCTGGCGGGAAGGCAAACGGCGTTTCCGTGTGCTGCTCTGGTTCGTCAGAAGCAGCTTAGTCATGCTGGCCACATGACCCAGAAGCTGTACGCCGGCTCACTCGCCCAATAAAGCGAGATGGGTGCTGCAACCCCAAAGTCGTCTGCGACTGTACCTAATGGTCAGGGGTCCCTTTACCCTTTACCTTTTATCAAAACTTCTAATCATAAAACTATATTATTTAGTCATTTATTTATTTCACTATTGTATGTATAATAATATTTTGACTGTAAAAGTTTTGAAGGGTGAGATCCAAACCTTGGAGACGAAACTGACTGATGGTTCATCAAATAATACACTTTCCATCCAACTATATGTTTCAAGCCATCATACCACTCAAACCTATAGAACAGTTACATCTAAATTCTACACACACACACACACACACATCTATAAATTATTTGTGAGGCAATGATGGACAATCTAGGTTCCTTAAAATCTCTGCGGAAATCAGATTTGAAGTATTATACTGAGCCAACTGAGTGGCATAAACTTTGGGGGAAACAGACAACTAAGACCATATCTGTAAGGTTGAAAGAAAACCACATAAAGATACTATCTTGGTGGTGTTGCACACCTCTCATATGCAATAAAATAAACCCTCAATCAAACCCACTATATTGGAGAGGTTGCCCAGCGCTTGGGATCTTACAACCACATGTGGAACTGCATGGTGGTTCAAGGTTTTCGGAGTTTAATAATGGATGAAGTCTTATTACAAGTCAAGTGGTTTTCTGTGATCCCAGACTAGCATGGTTAAACTGAAGTTTTAAAGGGCTAATTGTTTAAAGAATTATTAATCCTTGTTTTGGTGACCATTAGACAAATTTTGGCTCAGATTTGGAATACAGCTGCCAATGCACTTGTGGAAAAACTAAGCAACTTACAGACAATACACTAAGGGCAATCCTGAAGAAACATGGTGCATTTTTATTCAACACATCAGAAACCGTGACATGACAAAGACACATCCATTGACTCATGGTAATCACTGGAGTAAATCCACTGAAACAATGAGCATCATATTTCCTAATGCCTTCAATATTTACACATGATTTGTTAAGCACCTGTATGTGAATATCTTTTGTACATGGAGTGAATGGCAAGCAGGGTGCAGGCAATAGGGAGTTATTCCGAGTTAGACCATTTGTCTGTGTTTACTACTGAAAATGGATAGACTATAAAAATAAGAGTGAAGACTGAAAGAGTGGCAGAGCAACACAGGAACAGTGGAAGCTACCTCATATGGAGTCAGGCCATTGGGCCATCTAGCTCTGTATTGTCCACACTGGCTGGCAGCAGCTCTCTGGGATTTTCAGACTGAACCTGGGGCCTTCTGCATGCAAGTCACGTGCTGCTACTACTGAGCTACAGACCTTCCCAATAAACAATGATCCATCCATTGTTGACAGCTGTAAGAAAGAAAGGAACTATCTAGGGTGTAAGAAGCAATGGGGGGGGGGGCTTTCTCAGCAGCTGCAGCCCAATTATGGACCACTCTGACCTGTGAACAGCAGTTGGCCCTCTCCCTCATTGTGTTTAGCTGCTCATTGAAGTCCTTTAATTACAGCAGGCTTTTATCATATAATGCAGGTAATGTGTTCATTAACACAGGAGTAGGGAGGAGGTTTGCTGATCTGTACCTGTTTATCATGCAAACTTTATCCGAAATGGTTCTTGTTTAATTAAATTTGAATGATCTCAGCCTGGTGTGGTGATTTGCAAAAATAATGTCACTGTTTTAGATTTTCCTGACAGTGGCAGTGATTGCGTCTTACATATTGGATATGGTTATTTCCCCACTTCTTTCTTATTCCCTTTTTCCTATTTACAGTGCTGCTATTGTTCTTAGGTAAAGGTAAAGGGACCCCTGACCATTAGGTCCAGTCGTGACCAACTCTGAGGCTGCGGCGCGCACCTCGCTTTATTGGCCGAGGGAGTTGGCATACAGCTTCCAGGTCATGTGGCCAGCATGACTAAGCCGCTTCTGGTGAACCAGAGCAGCGCACGGAAATGCCGTTTACCTTCCCGCTGGAGCGGTACCTATTTATCTACTTGCACTTTCATGTGCTTTCAACAATGAGCACGGACCGAGCAACGGGAGCTCAACCCGTTGCGGGGATTCGAACTGTCGACCTTCTGATCAGCAAGTCCTAGGCTCTGTGGTTTAACTCACAGCGCCACCCGCGTCCTTTGTTCTTGATTGCCCACCATCAAATAGCCATTGCTCCCAGGCACTTCTACTTTATAAGTTTTATTTGCTTGGGGTGGGAAACAGAACCATTTAAAATCATTGTCTTTGCATGTGAATGGCACAGATCATCAGGAATACACATCCCCCATGGGAAAAACCAGGCATCCAATCATCACCCTCACTCTCCCTTTCCCTTTTTGCAGATGTGGATGACCACATACAGGTGAAAAGTTGGCAAGGGAAGTATTTGCGAGTGGGGATTTCACCCTGGATCTACCCAGCCCTAGTCCATCACTCTGTTAGTCTGCTTTTGGAAAAGAAGCTCTGTTTGACACTGACTGCTGGGATTAAAAGGGGCAGGTATAAAGCTTCCTTTTTACTTTGAATCAGGTGACTTGTTGTGAAGTTTAGTATCCACAGCATACTGGCTCCCAACCAGCATTCCACTCGCAGATCATGTGCACACAAACAAAAGGACTGTCCTTACGCACCCTCTTCCTGCTCCTCCCCCTGTTCAAAAAGAATTTGCTCGCTAATCCTTCACTTAAGTAATTGGTGTGCAATGAGAGAACTCAGTCTTAAGGTGTGGTAACTTCAGGAATTCATCCTTCCACATTTGTCCAATTCATATGATTCAAATGCATGGCCGCGAGACAGATGGAAGGAGAGCAGAGCCCGCCAGCCAGGAACCATGGCCGTTGCATTGTGGGCTGCATTTTTGCTCTTTATCGGCCACTCCTTCCAACTTGGTAAGTCTTTGATTCCTTAAGTTGGTGAAGAAAAGTTGACTAGCTGTTCTTGGCTCCTAGTGCCTGCACCAGGGATGGGGAACTTGGGGACTCCTCTGGAAGTTGTGGGACTCCACCTAAGCCTCCCAGCTAAGATGAAGGATGATGGGAGTGGTAGCCCAACAACATCTGAATGGCCATAGCTGCGCCCACCCCCATTTCTGGCAAAGAAAGAATGTGTCCTGAAGACCTTTGATCTATCTGTAGATAAAGGTCCTTCCAGGGCTTTGCAGGGGGGGGGGGGGATATAAGCTGAGAAGGAAATCCTGTTTTCCAATAAATTCATGCATACAAGCACAGGAATATGTTGCTTTGATAACATCAAGCAAAAACTGGCAAAAGGCAAAGGGCCAGCCTAGATGAAGTGATGCAATTAGGTAATTTTATGTTCTGGATTTAAGATAATTATGAGAGAGTAATGGAATATATGTGCGTCAATTAATTTTAGATGACCATGTCTATTACTTATATCAAAGTGTGATAAGCAAGAACTACTGAGTTCTGGGGTCCTTATTCTGCTGAGAGAACCGTGGGTGTCTGCCCCCAAAGCCCTGACCTGCCCACACACTGGTGAGGTGTTAATGAGGACGTATTAGTTCACATAGATCACATAAACTTCGTTTGATTTGTGCAGCATTCTAGATCTTCATGATTACCAGGACTCAGAATTACAAGGCATTAGGAAGTTGTGCTATATATGCAGGCATTTCTGAGTATTGCAACACAAACTTTGACCTTGGATAAGTCAAGGAAATGTCCTGCCCTATCATTGATTTAAGCTGATGGCTGTCAACTGAAATGATCAGCTGATATTTCCTCAAAGGAGATGGTAAGGCAGGGGTCAGCAAACTTTTCCAGCAGGGGGGGGTGGTCCACTGTCCCTCAGACCTTGTGGGGGGCCGGACTATATTTTGAGGAGGGGGGGGGGGAGAATGAATGAATTCGTATGCCCCACAAATAACCCAGAGATGCATTTTAAATAAAAGGGCACATTCTACTCATGTAAAAACACACTGATTCCCGGGCTGCCCGCAGGCCGGATTTAGAAGGCGATTGGGCCGGATCCGGTCCCTGGGCCTTAGTTTGCCTACCCATGGCATAAGGGAAGGGCTAGGGGGTGTCTTCCTGAAAAGGCAATCTACCTGTAAATTGTGGAGCTAGAGGTGGCCAGGAAGGAGGGCAGCAGAAAAGAAAGCAGTTCTACTTAGTATGGAGGCAGCCACAGTCAGAGGTGAAATGTGTCAGGAAATTAGAGAATCAGGTCAATGCAAAGAAAAGTTGAAAGCATCAGGATACCTTTAGCTAATTGAGGATTCCCTCTGTTCCAATCTCCCAAGCCTCCCAATTCAAAACTGGTTTCCTCAAACCCCTATCCTTTCAGACCCCATTCCTTCAGGTGAATTCATATCCATTTAGGAAATGTTATCTTCAGGTATACAGAAAAAAACTCTGCACTGTTGCTTTAAGAGTCACCTAACCTGTGGAACTGGATTTTTAGAGCTCCACCAGGAAGCTGCGCAGAGCTTTGCTTAATAAAGCTGTTACTTTAACCATCGGCTGTGTGGAGCAACCACCACCACCACCACCACTACTACTATTATTATTATTATTCATGTCAAAACATAGTAAAACATCAAACCTTTAAAAAGCTTGCCTATACAGGACTGCATTCAGATGTCTCCTAACAGATATCTGTTCGACAGACAATACACAGCATACATCTGCAGCCTGTATAATGGGAGGGGAATTGGCCCATTTGGGTGGGGCTGCCCACTTGTAACTCGTCTGACATCCGGTGATTCAAAGTTCCTTTGCAGTCCTGCTACTTACGGTATTTGGTAGATCTTTGAAGAAGATCTTCTGCATCCTGGTATGAGTTCAAGTCAGATCTGCAAACCACAGGGTGGGTGAGACGCTAGATTCAGTTTGCATTTAAAGGTGACCTTACTCAATCTGCTCTTTCTAAAACACAGCCATGATTCAAAATTCACCCTTCTGTGAATTTTGCAACACAGTTCTCCAGCCAAGTTATCAGTACAAAAATGTGTATGTTTGGGTGAAATTAGCGAATGCAACTTACAAACATGCATCGTATTAGAGAAAATAGCTTTGGAATCACGTTATATTAAGCTACATTGCCTAGAAGAATGCTGGTGAATTTTCATGAGGACTTTTTTAAAAAGAAGCAAAATGCAAACTGCTATGGAAATATGGAGAACTTAACTAAATACTGGGGGGGGGGGGGGAATGGAGAGAAACCAAAACCCATCCCAACCATCTCACTCTGCATCTGGGCCTGGCTTGAATCCAGCCTTTCCCGTCCCCTGAATTCTGAGTATATACAGTATTCATCAGGATTTATCCTTTTCAGCTGAAAGTAGCATATTTGGAGAGCTCTTTCCTTCCAGAGTTCTTGATTTGTTCACTTTCCCCCTTCTCATTCATTCTAAGGAATCCTGCTTCCTCCACAAAATGTGACACTAATTTCGGAGAACTTCTACACTTTATTGACATGGCACCAGTCTCCAAACTCGACCAACAGCACTCAGTATGAGGTGGAGAAAAGTAATGGGTATGCTGACATTTTCTTTTCCAAGAACTACCTCTTTTGAACTTATACTGAACCAGACAATCAGTCCACCTAGCTAAGCGTTGTCAACACTGAGGGTCAAACTTGCCAAGAAGTTAGCTGCGTGAGTGCAGCTAATGTTCCTGGTTTTTGTTATTTGTGCAGCAGCTGTAGGACTGTGGAATGATGGGGAGGGTAAGTTTCAGTCTATCCACCCACACTCCCAGTGCCACAGTACTGACCAAAATCACTGCTTGAAAATTATTTAGATTTCAAGGAAAGTCTCTATGGGTGTTAAGAGCAGTTTCCCTTGATGTGTTTTCTGGGGGGTGGGGGGTGGTGCATAGGTGACAAAGGAAAGGGCCTTTTCAGTTGTGGCTCCCCCATCTGTGCCACTCTCTTTTCAGAGGCCTTCAGGTAAAAACATACTTTTCCTTTCAGGCTTTTGATTGGACTACAGTGATGTTGCTTGCTTTTAGCTAGGTTGCCAATGTTTTCTGCTGCTCTTATTTCTTGTTGCTCCTTGTCCATATTTTTTTTTAATGAAGAACGTATGTTTTCATGTAAATGTGTTTTTTCTACAATGTGTTTTAGTTGTTTATGCTTATGGTCTTAAATATGTTGCAAGCCTTTTGGATGCCTTTGTGCGTAACAAGAAATGATCATGTTCAATAAATAACAACAACAACAGGGGGTAAATCAGTGCTCCAGGTATGGAGGTACACCATTGGCTCTATCCTGGCCACAGTCTTCCTGAAAGCAGTATCATTTTGATCATGACTGAAATCATGAACGAGAGATTAACTTTCAGGGTAAGCCCTGGCCCAAGCCATGTTGCCACTAGAGGCAAAACCCCAGATGGCAACCCCTAGCCCTCAGCACCTTCTGGTGGCCAGCACTTGGCCCTGCTGGGTGCTCACTGTTGCTGGGTGCTTGCTCTTTGCTGCTGCTCAACCCCACCACTGGCACACTCATGGATGGCAGCAGCAAACCTATACTTACACCTGGGCTGCCCCAAAGAGGGCAAGCAAGAAGAAGGGGTGAGCAGAGGAGCCTGCCACAGCAATCCATGAGCCTGCCACTGCCAGCTGCCAGAGTTGAGGAGCAGGAGGCAGCAAACACCCAGCAGAGGGTAGCACTCTGAAGCAGCGAAGGGCAGGAGCTGGCTTTGGCAACAGCAGTTCCACCTGCCAGGGGGGAGGCATGATGGTGTGGGGGTAGAAGGTGCAGCCCCCCACCCAACAAGCCTCTTGCTTATCTTGCCACTTTGGGCAGTGGTGACTCTTCCTCCTCTCGGGGTGCTGCGCTTCACAGACAGGCTGGTTGTGGGTAGCGTGGAACAAATGCTAAGACAAGAGATGTCATGGTACTATTGCATCTTCTGCTTCTAAGTAACAGATCTTATCCTGACTGGATCAAAGAGCCGTCCTGCAGAAGAAGGAATCTCAGAGGAAACCAAAGCTGCCAGCTTCATCTGTCAGACGTTTTCAGTTTTTACCAAGCCAGGGTGAGAGCCCAGGATGGAGGCAGGTGGTCAGAATGGACCTATTCGGATTGGCTGCAGCCATACAAAGACAGTAAGGGAACTTTTTCTGTCAAAGACTTGAATTGGGTTAGGTGACCATGCATGTACTACTTTGCAGAAGAAAGGCAGCTCCTTCTGAAGGGGTGTCCTGTCCATCTCTGCTTTAAAACATAATGTAATGTAAACATGGATTTAATATGGCACGTCGTCTAGTCCTGACATTCAGAAGAAAGCGCAGAGATTAAAAGTGCTGACGATGGCGAGATCTGAGTTGCCTATTCTGCCTGGGGCACTGAAAGGTGAAATGGAACCAGCCAAATGTATCTCCTTCTTTTCCTCTCTCTTTACAGCTGTTGTTGGCCCCCTCATTCTCTCTCTGGCTGCTGCAGATCGCAACATTACGGTATCCATCTCTATGCCCCAGATCCTACTGAAGGAAAATGACTCATTGGATTTTACATCCCTTCTAAAGATCCTGATCATCCTCAGTAGTGAAGGGGGAGATTTCCAGAGCGTAATGTTGTGTGAAGATGAACTGAACAGCTGTTGGGTTCGTTGTTGTTGTTGTTGTTGAACAAGATTCTCCCTTTCCTTGATGCCCATTTCCTTGAACCAGGCAGATTGTATTGAATGGGTTCACACAGGGGTGGAGAACCTCAGGGCCAGAGGCTGAAGGTGTCCTTCCTTGGTCCTTGGTCCTTGAAACTCTGTCCTGGCCACCCTACTCATTGTCCTTGCTTCGCATGCCAAGTGTTTTTGCCTGGCTGGAAAGTTTCCCTTAACATTGATAATATTTCTTGCTTGCCTAGATGGAAGATAGTAGAAACTAGCCTATTGTACAAAAGGGGAAGTTGTGTTTGTTGGTCCACCCACTTTTGCCCTGGCCCCACCCAGCACAGGTGTATGGCCCAGAAAGTGCTACAATTCTGAATTGTTTAACGGTTAATCCATCTTTGCAGGGGCCTCTGGGAATTGTAGCTGTGAGAGGAATAGGTGGTGTCCTAGCAACTCCCAGCACCCTTAGAAAACTGAAATTCCCAAGATACTTTGGGAGAAGCCATGACTGTTTAAAGTGGCATGAAACTGCTTTAAATATATAGTGCAGATGGATCTTAGTGGAACTTACTTCTGAGAAGAGATGCATAGGACTACAGTGCAACTGCGTTTTCTTTCTTTCCTTTTTGTAGAGGCTAAATTTGGACCAGGGATTTCCTGATCCACAACTCAGTTTCTTAGCCATTAAGCCACAACAGAAATATCTAATTGTGGTTTTCACTGACCTTCCTCAACATGAATGACCACCAGATCCAATTGGAATACTGCTCCCACCATCCCTGACAACTGGCAATGTTGGCTGAGGCTGATGGGAGTTGTAGTCCAACATCTGGAGAGCACTAAGTTGAAGAAAACTTGTTTGCCCGCAGCCTTATCTAAAGGCTTCCAGTTTAAAAACTGACCTTAAAAGTGACAGTAGCCTTTTGTTGTTTCTAAGAGCATGGATCTGCTTTGACACCCTGTGTGTCTTCTTTCCCAAGATGGATAGCAAACAAAGAAGAATAAATGTAACAAAACACACCTTTAAGAATGTGAAGCCAAATACCAATTATTGCGTCAAAGCAGAAGTTGCCAACCAGCGAACCAGGGAAGCTGTGCAGTGTATTAAAACACCACCTAGCTCAACAGGTAAGAGACAAAGAGACTTCACCCCCACTCACTTTGGACTGGGGTAATCTACCTAATCTTTGCTGTTTTTGTGCACCACCCCAATATCTCAATGTGCAAGAGACTCCAGGTGTGCCTGTGCTTACCCAGGGTTCAGTTTCCTAGGAATAAAGGTCAGCAGAGACTGTGCTGTCTTTAGAAGATGTGGCTTTATGTGGCTGCTAACAGGCTGAGGTTGAATCCTGACAAGACAGAAGTACTGTTTTGGGGGGACAGGAGGCGGGCAGGTGTGGAGGACTCCCTGGTCCTGAATGGGGTAACTGTGCCCATGAAGTACCAGGTGCGCAGCCTGGGAGTCATTCTGGACTCACGAATGAAGCATGGAGGTACAGGTCAATTCTGTGTCCAGGGCAGCTGTTTACCAGCTCCATCTGGTACGCAGGCTGAGACCCCATCTGCCTGCGGACTGTCTCATGAGAGTGGTGCATGCTCTAGTTATCTCTCACTTGGATTACTGCAATGTGTTCTATGTGGGGCTACCTTTCAAGGTGACCCGGAAACTACAACTAATCCAGAATGCGGCAGCTAGACTGGTGACTGGGAGTGGCCACTGAGACCACATAACACCGGTCTTGAAAGATCTACATTGGCTCCCAGTACATTTCCGAGCTGGGGACGCAGGTGGCGCTGTGGGTAAAACCTCAGTGCCTAGGACTTGCCAATCGTATGGTCGGCGGTTCAAATCTCCGCGGCGGGGTGAGCTCCCGTCGTTCGGTCCCAGCTCCCGCCCACCTAGCAGTTTGAAAGCACCCCTAAGTGCAAGTAGATAAATAGGTACCGCTTTATAGCAGGAAGATATACAGCGTTTTGTGTGCTGCGCTGGTGCTGGTTTGCCAGAACAGCTTCGTCACGCTGGCCACGTGACCCGGAAGTGTCTCCAGACAGCCTCTTAAGTGAGATGAGCGCACAACCCTAGAGTCAGACACGACTGGCCCGTACGGGCAGAGGTACCTTTACCTTTACCTTTACATTTCCGAGCACAATTCAAAGTGTTGGTGCTGACCTTTAAAGCCCTAAACTGCTCCAGTATACCTGAAGGAGCATCTCCACCCCCATCATTCTGCCTGGACACTGAGGTCCAGTGCCGAGGGCCTCCTGGCGGTTCCCTTGCTGTGAGAAGCTAAGTTACAGGGAACCAAGCAGAGGGCCTTCTCGGTAGTGGCACCCGCCCTACGGAATGCTTTCCCACCAGATGTCAAAGAGAAAAACAACTACCAGACTTTTAGAAGACATCTGAAGGCAGCCCTCTTCAGGGAAGCTTTTAATATTTAACAGACCATTGTATTTTAATATTTGTTGGAAGCCGCCCAGAGTGGCTGGGGAAACCCAGCCAGATGGGCAGGGTATAAATTATAAATAATAATAATAATAATAGTAATAATAATAATAATAATATTGGCTTTATGCGCAATCCCTGGAACATAACCCCTGCGTACGTTGAGAGTCACCTGTATACTGAAAATATAAAAGTGGGATGGCTGTCTCCTCCACTCCTCTAAATATGGACTAAATTAAGATTTCAATATCTTTTTTTTTAATAATATTTTTTATTAAGCTTTCCATTTTAACAATCCAATCAGATCACATTGCATATTCCAAATTATACAAATACATCTCATATAGTCCAAATATTCTGCCAAATTACCAGTATAAATTTTTGTTGCGGCTTCCCATGCTTCAATTTCAGTGGGGTCTAATCATCTTATGTTTCCACTGCCTTGAGTTTACAATAGTTCCTTCTTTAAATCTTCCTGTTGTTATCCTTCCTAAGATTTCAGTATCAAGGCCGTCAGGATTAGCTTTCCAAAGGTTAAACTGCAATGGACCTACTTATTCGCCGGGAAAAGCCCTTATTCACAATCCTGATACAATGGTACTTCAGTTTATGAACTTAATCCGTTCCAGAAGTCCATTCTTAAATTGAAACAATTCTTAAACCGAGGCGCGCTTTCCCTAATGAGGCCTCCCACGGCCGGTGCCCTTCCAATGTTTGGATTCCGTTCTTAGATTGAGGTAAAGTTCACAAACCGGGACACTGCTACCAGTTTTGCAGAGTTTGTAAACTGAATCGTTCATAAACAGGACTGTTCTTAAACCAAGGTACCACTGTAGAATAGAATGGTGTTAATTGAAGAAAGGTTATTTTTTTCTCCCAACTTTTTTTACCCCATTTCAGGTGTCTACTGGACCCTTTCTGTTATAGTGTTGGCCTCTGTTTTTGGACTCATCCTGTTGAGTGGGGTTGGAAAGACTTTCCTTAAGCAGTACATGCAACTGAGCACCTCAGAAATGGATCTCCCCAAATCCCTGGTGAGTAGCAATTGTTTGCTTCAGCTTGGCACAAATATCAACAGATCTGCATCCTTTTTTGATAGAATGTATGCTTTGAGGCAACTCTCTTGTGGACACATACAGCTGTTGTTGTTGTTGTTGTTGTTGACAGGGACCCAAGGCAATTTACAGATAAAAATAAGAACAGCTAAAAACATAGAAAAAATAACAATTAAAAACAATTAAACGTGTGTGTGTGTGTGTAGAAGCTGTCAGTTTCCCCAAGCCTGTTGGAACAGGCTATAATTCTTACATGTATCGTCCTTGGGCATCAGTGTTTTGCATACCCTACAATTTTAAACCAGTTGCCATCTGTGAAAGTCTCAATCTACATTTGCAGCAAAGTGAGTTGGTAGTGAGGAGAAGAATCCTGAAGTGATAGGATGAACTGTGTCATTTCAGACTGCAGGTGGAAGAAATTGCAGTCTTGAATGCTCCCCTCTGGGTGGGTGGGTGGGGGAATCCCCTTGCAAAAAGACATCTAGCATAGCAAGAAGCAAGCTGGAATAGAAGCTTTTTCACTGATGCTTTTATTAATAGGCAGTGTTTAAAAAATAATGGGGGAGCCTTAATATTGTGGAGCAGCAGATTGAAAAAACAGAACAAGCAGTGTGCCATTCATGGGAAGGCTTGGACAAATAAGAGAGCCTTCATCTGGCACCTGAGCAACTGGAGAGAGTATTTCACAAATGGGAGAAGCCCCTCTCTATCTAGTCACTACCTGTCTTGCCTTTGAAGAGAGGGGTGCCTAGAGAAGGACCTCTGATGGAACTATTTTTGCCCATGAAATTTTATGCGGTAGCATACTGCCCTGTTGAATTTCTTCTTGGTTTACAATGGAGCAACAATCTGTTCATTTCTCCACAGGTCTTTCTGAACAGGAATTCATCTGCTCAGATACCTGCACTTCACTTGGAAGCTGATTCCGTAGTTTTCATCTCAACTACTGTGCAGCTGCCCTTGGAAGACGGCCTGCCAACAGAGCAGGAGAACCCCCAGTTCCAACTGATTCCAGGAAGTTTAGGTGCTCAGGGATCAAGTGACTATTGTCCAAATGGTTTTGATAAGGGCAATGAGGACCCCTCTTGCTTGTCAGTTGCTGTTGTAGACTCCCTCTCCTCAGGAGGGCTGGTGAGAGAAGATTATTCAGCTGATGAGGACTACAGAAGTGCTCTGGGCCTCTTGGAATCTTCTGAACACCCATCACCATCACTGGGAGGATTTAATTTTGGTGGCTTGGAGACAGTCTCTTGGGAATGCAGAACTAGCTATAAAAGTGGCCAAGTGAGATGGCTGCCTTCATCTGGGGCTGATATTCCCCTCAGCTCTTTGAAGCTGCAGGCTCATCTAGACACACAAGGCCTTGTGTACCGTCCAGGACCTTCTGATATAGTGAAAGGCTGCGATACCTACCCAGAGGCCCCAGCCAAGCAGGTCGCTGAGTTACAGGTGTACCGGGATCAAAGCAGTTTCTTAGAAGATGCAGAACTTTGTAGCAGCTCCAGCCTGGAAGCCAAAGACACAAAGGCAATGAGTTTCCCTGGCTATGAACTCCACCCACCCATCCTTTTCTGTGAAACGTAGTTTTTTGATGTGTCAAATAAGCAACTGGGAAATGCAGAAACCCCAGCTGCTGTCTCACCTTGCAGGAGAAGGTGGGAGCTGAAGAAGAAAGAGAGAGGTCTGTCCTGACGGGTCTTCAAAAGGGTTACTGGCCTCTCTTTCCCTCCCCTCCCACTATATTTTGCTTCCTGACATGCACAGTTCCACCCTCCTCCAGCTCGCCACCTCACCCTGATCCCTGGCAACTGATGTCTCACTCTGCCTAATGGTAGGGCAGGCACTGAGGATGGTGAGACAGCAATCTGACTCATGAACCTACCTAATCCAAATGTAGCCATGTAACTGGAGTGCACAAAGGAGAGCCAGAAAATTGTAAGAAGGAGTAATGGTAGAACTCCTCCTTCTCATGTGCCTCATGTGTGTTAACCCTTACGTACTACCAAGGCTCCAAGGATACTCCAAACTAGGAACTTTGGGTTTTACTGTATTTGAAAATTCATTGTTAGATTTGTAGATCTTGTGTTCCCAAACTGTGTGGCTGCTGTCAGTGGGTCTTTTGCACTCATCATCTTCCCAGTTCCCATATCAATGTTATAGAAACTGGGGTTCGCTTTTACAGCTGAAGTCCCACTCAAGGGGCTCAGAATTCCCCAAGGTCTGCTCTCAGAAAAATAAAAGGAGACAACAACCAAGTAAAGGTAAAGCAAGGCTGGCTGCTAAGCCTGATCCTTATTGAATGGTTGCAACAGAGATTCCCCCCTCCTCAAAAAGGAAGAAGAGCCGCAAAGTGGGTAGCAAGTTCTAAAACTTCAGAAAGTGTCCCATCCTCTTTACAGAAAGACCACCCAGAAATGTAATAAAAAGTGGTTGTTCTGTGAAATTGGGAGCATGCATGGATTACATGCTTTCCAACTTGTCTATCATGATATTTTATAAATTGCTTGTCTCACTCATTCATACTCCGGACACATTTACCATTCCTGTAGATATTGCAACCATCCCTGTCTCCTCTTCTTTCTTAGGCTATTCTTCTTGCACTGACTCAAATCTCTCCCCTTTTATACACAAAAGAACTCCATTTGGCAGGTTTCACCTTCTTCTGGCAAGTACCAAACCTGCCAGTTGCCCATCAGCAGTACATTTAGGAGTTCCTCACTACATAGGTGGCTGCCGGAGTCCGATATGGAACGAACTTGGCTCCTCCATTCCCCTTTTGGCTCACTATAACATTTTGACATGAGTATCATTCATAAAAGACATTATTCGTTTATAAAAAACATCTTATTTTCTAAGAGGAAGGTTATAAATTGATTCTTTCTGGGTGGCATGTGCATTCCATTTACAGCACATACTCTTCCTGGTTGATGCTTGATGGAAGGCACTGACAGCTCAACAACGGAGTGTTAATTATGTATCTGCACCGTTCTGCAAGGTGCTCGCTGTTGCAAAGAAGAAGCTAGCAAGGAGGGCAAAGGCATAGGTTCCTAAGGAAAAACGTGGTTTTTAAAAAGAATAGCATCTTGGTGGCCATGCTTGTGAACTCCTGTTACCTTGGAACAGTTCCTGTGACATCAGTACAATAATGCTTCCAACCTTGCTAGAAGGTACCTAGGCATTCCACTTACCTGAAACAGGAAATTTCCACCATGCCTGGACCTTACCAGAGTTCCACTTTTGTGCAGTGCTGGTTTATTCCTTGCAGTTGTACATAGGAGGGTGTCTCCAGACTGTAAGTCTCTTGTGGGAGGGATTCAAATTGTGCAATTAAAGTAGATAAAAGTGCTCTGCCGTCCTTGGCCTGAAGGCATCGATAATGATGGGAGTGGGGGAATTAAATCTCAAGGATGCACAGACATAAAGTGGCTACAATATTTGTCCAATGCATTTTGAACACACTTATTCAGCGGCCCTGCATGCAAGAACAACGAACATACCTTATTGAAACATTTAAACAATATGCAAATATTGTTGAAACTAATATTATTAAAGCAGACCCTTTGTAAATATATGCCGGTTGGCTACATTATTCCAAATATCAGAGGCACTATGCCGCTCACTGAGGAGAGTGTTGTGTGCTCAGGCCTTGCTTGCACAACACTCTCCTCATCGACTGATATTCAGTGAAAGAAAACTAAGCCTCCCTTGACTAGGCCAAGGCCCACCTCATCTATCATTCGTTTTCCAGAGTTCAGTCAAATGCCTTTACAAAGGCTTTAGTTGGACAGACAACATTACAACATTGAGAATAGTGAGGATTTTGAAGGACGCCTGGGTTTCAGTTCTTATATTGCTTTTAAAAAGTGCAGATTAGGTAAATTTGCCTTTAAATAAGAAACTGGGTCAAATTTCTTCCCCATCCCTACTCATCATTGACCCTTTGAGTCTTCTGATTCAACATGCAGTGGTGCCTTGGGTTATGAACTTAATTCGTTCCGGAAGTCTGTTCTTAACCCGAAACCGTTCTTAATCTGAGGCACGCTTTCGCTAATGGGGCCTCCCGCTGGTGCACGATTTCCATTCTCATCCTGGAGCAAAGTTCGCAATCCGAGGTACTACTTCTGGGTTAGCGGAGTTTGTAACCCGAAGTGTTTGTAACCCAAAGCATTTGTAACCCGAGGTACCACTGTATAATGATAACAGCAAAACACCTTCCCATTATTTTTCTCCTCCCACAACATGATGGGAGTCTGAGGAGCTACCAGGCGTGGCACGAGATTTTATGCCAGCAGCACCTTTTAGGCGTCGTAATGGCAGACCCTCCAAACATCCCTGTTTTCCAGGGACAGTCCTGGATTTACAGAAGCTGTTTCGGTTTCTGATTTGATCCCAAAATGTCCTGCTTTTTCTTAGGATGTCCCTATTTTCATCAGAGGGTATGGAATTATGCAACCCCCAGCCCAAGGAGATAAGTAACTATACAACCTTTATAAGGCATCTTAAGGCACCCCAGTATAGGGAAGATTTTTTTAGAATGCTTAATGTTTTTTAAAAATATTTTTGTATATGTTGGAAGCCGCCCAGAGTGGCTGGGGCAACCCAGTCAGATGAGCTGGACATAAGTTATTGTTGTTGATGATGATGGTGAATAGGACGCCCCTATTTTCATCGGAGAAATGTTGGAGGGTATGTAATGGTACCATAGGGAGGGAGCCGCCTTTTCCCAGTTCAGATTATCTGCCCAGGTAGTCTGATCTTGTTTACTCTCTCAGGCTGGGCAGAGTAAACAAGGTTATTCACTACTCTTTGGCTGATCTGTGGCTTTGTTTAAGCAAACGATGCTTGTTTATCTTGGTGGGCGTCATGGCCTTAGATAGCTTCAACTCAGCCAGAGCAATGGAAGGGAAATATATGCTTGGAACATGTCTTAATTTATGTATTTTTATATTTCCCACACCTTCAACATAGGTACACTGATGTTCCCAGGGCAGCTAACTGAATAGGGAAAAAAATGAATGTCTAATTTAAAAGTAGTAGTTGTAGTAGAGCATAGAAATGAATACAGGAAATTAAAATCACAAACTGAAGCAGAAACAGCCAATGGTAATAGAAAAAATATTTACAGGAGCAGGTCCTAAAGGGCTGGAGAAACTGGTTGTTTCATGACTGGATTACTGCAATGAGCTCTATGTTGGTCTTCCGTCACATTTGGTCTGGAAGTTGCAGTTAGTGCAGAATGCAGCAAACAACAGGACGCCTTGTCAGATTATAACACCTGTGCTCTGCACAGGTTACTGATTTTCAATGGGGTCAAGTTCAGGGTGTTGCTATTAGCCTATAAAGCCATTGACAACTTGGGATCAGTTTACCACTCAACCAGTTCTATAGGTGGAATTGGCACGACTAAAGCTGGCACATAATACCCATTCTGCATTTGTAAGAATTTGATTGTTTAGTACGGCAGCACATGCACTTTAGAACTCCCTTCCTATTAACATCAAGCAGGAGCCTTCTCTGTGGTCTTTTCAGAGCCTGCTAAAAATAAATAAATTATTTTTTAGACAAGCCTACCCAGAAGCTTAGAAAGCAGAGGTGATTTTAATCTGTTTTAGTGTATTAACTTTTGTATGTTTTAAAGTAGGGTTGTGATGTTTTTCTTGATTTCAATTGCTTAAAATTTTTGTAAAACACTTTGAGTTTTATGTTGTTGTTTTTTACAGTCAAGCAGTGTATAAATTTTATAAAATAAATAAATAAATAAAACACAAATGCATTTACCCGGCATCTTGAGTGTAAGGAGGTCTCTCAGTTGACCTTTTTAGGGAGGGCATTCCATACAGCAGTAGGGAGGGATGGGTGGGTGCATAAATTGCAGTTTCTCCCCGTTGTTCATTTCCCCAGCCTTAAGTTTAGTATTCTACATTTTTGGATCAAGTCCTCATGAAATTTGTCAGCATTTCACTGCAAATTTCTCCCGTTGAGTACACCATTTTGCAAGCAATTTCCCCTCCCCCATGTAATACATTTTATATTATTCTCATGGATACATGGAAAGGCTGCCATATTTCATTGACATAGCTGGAATATGGCAGTTGGAATCAGTGTGTCTGGGCATCTGAAGACTAGATTTTGTCAAAAATCCTTAAAAATAGTTTCAAAAACTTTGGGCAAAAAAAAAAAAAAAGCTCAACAACCGTTGCGTTCGGATTTTCACTTTTTGAAATATGGCAACCCTAATTATGATTTTTTTAAATGCACACTTACCCCAATCTACACATTATTTGGTTGCAGAACTGCATTGTAAAAATTAGATAAGTACAAATTTAGAAGGTTGGTTGTGATTGGGTTCACATATAATTTCAGACCATAAAGAAGGCTGATCACAATCAAATAATTGATGCTTTTGAATTATGGTGTTGGAAGAGACTCTTGAGAGTCCCATGGCTGCAAGAAGATCAAACCTATCCATTCTTAAGGAAATCAGCCCTGAGTGTTCACTGGAAGGACAGATCATGAAGCTGAGGCTCCAATACTTTGGCCACCTCATGAGAAGAGATGACTCCCTGGAAAAGACCCTGATGTTGGGAAGGATTGAGGGCACAAGGAGAAGGGGACGACAGAGGACGAGATGGTTAGACAGTGTTCTCGAAGCTACTAACATAAGTTTGACCAAACTGCGGGAGGCAGTGGAAGATAGGAGTGCCTGGTGTGCTCTGGTCCATGGGGTCACGAAGAGCCGGACAGGACTAAACGACTAAACAACAACAACAGCAATCATTTCAGAAAGTGTGAATTAGGTAGGTTCGCATGAAAAGCCTAACTGAATTTCTGTGGTCCAAATTGGTGTGTGTATTTGCAGGTGTAATTTCCTGCAACATGCCATTGATGCAAGAATAGTGCATTGCTGGTGGATTTATATTGGACCAGTCACAAGTTATTCTAAAGCGCAATGAAAGCAGAACAAGAAATAAATTGGAACACCTGCGGTATAAAAAGTTACAGGGTTTCCGCAGGAAGCTACAGGATATGGGCTGATCGAAAACAAAGCAGTATATCCACATCGAAGTTTCTGCAGGCACAAACAGTATTGAAAGCAGAATCACGTATAACGACCCCAGTACCATCAAGAGCACATATAATCATAAACGCATAATAAATAAAAAAAGTGTGCCTGGATGTGGGAGTCCTATATAAATCATCATAAACAGAAGCTACTCTTATGAAGCTTTCGGAGCTCCTTTGATACCCTCCTATTGCCTTGAGCCAGCCAGAGTGGTAGGATCACGTCAATAATTTTTCATCTGATGGCAACAGACAGCCAGTAAATAGAAGCAAATTAAATACAGGACAGGAATAGATGTAGTTAGGACAAGCTGCCTAAAGCAATGACGGGCACTCCAGGCCAAGATGGATGACTGTTCTGACTCATCTGTCTTCTCTCATCCCTCTCACGGGATGTGCTGCGGAAGGGAAAATGAATCTGTCAAGGTTAGGGGTGAAAAACGAGTTTTGTAAGCAGCTGATGCATGCAGACTGTTTTTTCCGTTTCCAGCAGCCGGAAGAGCCACATGATAATGGCTCAGTTGTGGAGCCAGCAAGAAACACAATAGCAGAAAGTGGCAGAGGCTGCTGGAAACGGAATGCTGTTGGAGCTTTGGTGTCTGTTCCTAGCATAGCAATCACCAGTTTATTGCACATCCATTCTGATTTGCTTGCCTAAAACTTGTGCGGAGATTGCATCTGAACTCCCTTGAGCATTTGCCGTGATTTGTTTGCGGGGCGGTTGCATGACAATCAGCATCCATTCTGATATGCTTGCAGAGTATTTGCATATCTTTCTATTAGTCATTCATTCATCCCTCACACGTAATCTGACCTTGTATAAGACAGCTTTACATGTTCCTATGATACTGAGTTTTGTTTGCCTGACAGGAGGATAGTAAGTATTTAAGTGTGTGCAGAGGCTACTATAATCATAATCATAATCATTTTATTATCTATACCCCGCCCATCTGCCTGGGTTTCACCAGCCACTCTGGGCAGCTCCCAACTGAAGACTAAAAACAGAATAAAACTTCAAACATTAAAAACTTCCCAAAACAGGACTGCCTTCAGAATGTCTTCTAAAAGTCAGATAGCTGTTTATTTCCTTGCCATCAGATGGGAGGGCATTCCACAGGGTGGGCACCACCACCAAAAAGGCCCTTTGCCTGGTTCCCTGTAACCTCACTTCTTGCAGGGAGGGAATTGTCAGAAGGACCTCAGTGTCTGAACGATGGGTATATAATTATATATATGTAATTCAATTTATATACCAAAAGATACATAATTAAGATACATTATGGAATGTCAATGATAAAAACATATAATAGCAAAAAGCATACTGACAGACAGCCTAATAAAAAAAATAGACATCATAATAACAGTCCTCCATCCCCCCCCCCTTTTACAGGCCCTAAACGGCTCCAACCCTGTATACCTGAAGGAGGCGCTCCACCCATATCGTCCAGCTCAGAGGGTCTTCTGGTGGTTCCCTCATTGCAAGAGGTGAGGTTACAGGGAACCAGAGAGAGGGCCTTTTCAGTAGTGGTGCCTGCCCAGTGGAACACCCTCCCATCAGATGTCAAAAAGATAAACAGCCAGTGCTTTTTTTCTTTTAAAAATGCTTAGGGGTACTCTCATTTTGACTCAAGAAAATACCATTTTATATTCAAATCAGGAAAAATAATTACAGTAAAGTACAAAGATTCACAAAATGTTTAGGGGTATGTGTACCCCTGAGTCCCCCCCAGAAAAAAAGCACTGTAAACAGCTATGTCATTTTTAGAAGACATCTGAAGGCAGCCCTGTTCAAGGAAGATTTTAGTGTGGGATGCTGTATTGCATTTTTACTATTTTTGGGGGGGAGCTGCCCAGTCAGATAATAATAATAATAATAATAATAATAATAATAATAATAATAATAATAATAATAAATAGTCATAGGCCTGGGTATAGAGGAATGTTTTTGCCTGGTGCCTAAAGACATGTAATGAAGGCTCCAGGTGAGCCTCTCTGCAGTGAGCGTTCCACAATTGGGAGGCCACCACAGAAAAGGCCCGTTCTCTTGTTGCCACCCTCTGAATCTCTGTGGGATGGAGGACATAGAGAAGGGCCTCAGATGACAAGCACAGGGTCTGGGTTGGTTCGTATGGGGAGAGGCAATGCTTAAGGTGTTGCAGTCCTGAGCCATGTAAGGCTATACTATACAAAGGTAATTTTTTTAAGTTGCTCCACCTCCTTTTGCCTCTGGCACGTGGCTCCCAGAAACTTGCCCAGAAGGAAGTGCAGCCCTCAGGCTGAAAAGGGTTTCCCATCCCTGCGCTTATGAGACTGTGCTTTTCAGCTTGGATGGACTCTTGACTCCAGCAAAACTTTGGCAGGAAGCAAAGGAAATGCATCATCACGGAGGTGGCATTTGCTACCAAGAAGCGTCCACCTCTGCAGGGCTTTTCATAAGGCAGGGGAAGTGGGTAATCTTTACACAGTAACATCCTGTGAAGCGGAAATGCTGGTTTGCATTTTGCATATAACAAAAAATAAAATAAAATGGTACCATCTATTTTTCTGTCCATTCCATTCAGTCCAGGCCAAACTCATTGTTAACTTCAGAGAGTTGTTGACGTCACGACATCTCATTTCTACCCCAGGTTCTCCCAGCCAAACCAAACAGTAATGAACTGTCTGATCTAGTCCAAACATTTGTTAAGGGCTACCTGTTCAAGCGACGATAGAATGGAAGTGTAAAAGGATGGTGGTGCATTAGGATGACAAACTGTCACTGAGATAGATGGATGACTGGGATGATGAGAATCTCTTGCAAAATAATAACATATTGATCCTGCAGAGATAGATGGGTGGAGAGGATATAAAGGAGGGTCCAAGCACGCAGGCCGCTGCGAGATCCTCACAGTTTGGCCAAGCTGCAAAGGAGGACAATGAAGATGCAGTTCCAGCTTCTGGCGTATGTCATGGTAGCACTTTCATCTATCTGCTGCGTAGTGGCCTATCCTGTTTACCCAGACATTGAGGCCATGCAAGGTAAGAAACAAGCTTGATTATGATTTGGGGTGGAAGTTGGTCAGTGCTGTTGTGATGGTTTCACGCTAGGCTACAAATGCATGTCAATATAAGCAGAGCATTGCTAGATCAGACCAAGGCCCATCTTGGCCTTCCCTTATCTGGTGCCTTCCATAAGTTATCAGGCTCTAACTCTCTTCAGTCTTCTTAACATGGTCAATGGGAGTTGTAGTCCAAAAGTCCAGTGGTTGTACTCCAATGGTCAGGGATGATGGGAGTTGTAGTCTTTCTGGAGAGCACCAGATTAAGGAACTTCTGGTGTATCTGTCCTGCGTCCCATAGTGGGAAAGTTACAAGCACACATTTTTTAAAATGTTCTGTCCAGATTTTGTACCTACGGATTTTAACTTGGTGGATAACGCTGTTGGATTCATACCTGATGATGCAGCTTCTTTTGGACTTCGTCCATCCCGGAATCTGAATGCAGCTCACTCTGCCCTGGAAGAAGGAATTAATCAGGTCCAGAAAAGTAGACAATGGAACGGTTAGTGTGGGTACATGATTTGGGGGCACTTCCTGATGGGCTGTTCATTCACACAAAATGTAGTTAACATCCCACACTTTTCTAGTGCAATCATCCCATCACTTTTCTAACCACAGGGAGTCCAATAAGAAAAATGACAGAAAATGGTAATGGAAAGTGCAGGATCACATCCGCTAGCTGGCATCGTCATATAACCTCTGCACAAATGTATCTGCATGAATGCTAAATAATCAACTGGTCTAAAAAAAACCTTAAAATCCCCTCTTTTACTGTACTCTTCCTCCCCATCAGCTCTGCATCGTATCAATATCAATGATATTGATCCAATAGCCTAATTCCAATACTGGAATTAGGCTAGTAGGATGCTTCCTTAATTCTTTTTTCTTTTCTTTTTTTGCTATCTCAAAATTATTTTTATTAATTTTCCAAATTATTACAAATCAAACCAAATTAATTAAATTTAATACAGTTTCTTAAAATCAAGTTTCCAGCTCCTGTTCCAAACGCATGACCATCATCGTTTCCACACATTGCCTCATGGTTTCTTATTTGGAGTCCTGTTGATACCCTTCACTTGAAGTTAAACCATTATTCCAGCTGGCTGCTTTTTTCACCTTACAAAAAGCACCTACGTTGCATCTTATAAATAAGTAACCCATTTCACATGTGTAGTCCTTCATATACATTGTTGTTCCAAACCTGGGAGAGTTAATTACTGTCTTCCATTGTTCAGTTCTTTGCAGTGTTTATCTGGATGGTATAAGGTCACATTCCATTCCTTCCGCTGTTTGCTGACTAGCATAAGAGCTGCAGCCATAAATAACTCACAGAATACATATCCAGTTAGGATTTGTTCAGAAAGAATGGATGCATCATAGAATCATAGAATTATAGATTCCAGTGCTTATCTTGGTTACCTGGGGCATTAACTGTCAGACCAGATAGGTCCTGCCCCTTCATTGTTTGTGATGTCCAGAACGTGTTCATTTGTCCTTCTCAGCAAATGATGCTCATTACAGTTCTCGGTTTCAGACTGAGATTAGTTCCTCCTTAAAAAGTTGCTTCCAACAATAGAGTGTGCTTGACATTTTCTTCATTTTGCTTTCCAAATTACCAACTGGCATTGCCTGCCTCCACTTTCTTCCTTTTTTCCCGCTTGAAAAATAACTGCGCGGCAAAAGCTCAGTTTCTTTCTGACTGTTTGTGGGGCCGTTTCCAGATGTATTCTGTCATTGCAGGAGTCAAGGAGTCACTGCAAGATGACAGTGCCAATAACCTGGTGAGTGTCAAAGACATGCCCTCCCAACTTTTCACAGATTAATGTAGGACACTCTTGTATACGTATAACATCTCTACCCTCAGCAAATGTGATGCTTTGCATGCAAAAGGTCCAGGTTAAATCCCCAGTCCCTCCACATGGGACTAGGGAAAGCTCCCGTCTTGAAGCCTTGGAGTTGCACTGCCAGTCAGTGCAAACAGTACTAAACTAAATGGACCAATGGCCTAACTTAGTATAAATCAGCTTCTATGCTGCTAGATGTTGCCTGTACTATCACCCATTTACCTTTTCAGCTTCCAAAGCCTGTATCCATCCACACTAGCTCTTTTCTCTGGAACTCCCAAACCTTCATGTTTTTAATAGAGTATCCACATGTGAATGGCATTCATTCAGTGCATTTAGAGAATTCAGTTCCCAAAATGACATGGAAACCAAAACACAGCCATTCTTTGCAATATGCACACCTCTGAATTTTGCAATGCATTTTCCCAATCAAATAATGTGTACAGAAGTGCAGATACCAGGATAAAATGTGCATTAAAATGCATATATTGTGAAAATAACATACAAAACCACATTCTATGGGGGGGAAGGCTTTGCAAAATCGCATATAAAAATGTGTATATTAACAGAACTTGTCTGTAACGTGTTGATTAATTTTCATGAGGACTTTAAAAAAATCACAAACTAATGTGAAAATGTGGGGAACTGAAATTATAATTGGCGTAACAAGTAATATCAAGAAATCAAAATTGACAGATTTGCCCATCCCTAACCCAGAGAATCAGATTGTTTTTTTTCTACAGTTCTTAAGTGTGTCTTTTCCTCCCTTTTCTGACACGCCTTTCTATATCACTGACATCTGATTGGTAGTATAAAAATGCATGTCAGAGGATGAAACGTAGAAATGTGTATTTTGAGAGAAAATGGGTTTAAAAACACATGTGTAAATATGAACTTCCCAGGCAGATTTGAGGGGAGAATTGCAATATTATGTGGCACAGAATTAGAACAGTCTTATGAATGAATACACGCAAACCTGACATGGACTACCAGTGGACTGATTTCTCCATCTTCAATTTTCAGGTAGAGGATATCAAAGCCATTCTGTGGAAGCTGGCAGCAGCAGACAAGTTCCGCAGCCAGGCCTTTGTCAAAGCAGACCAGTCTCCTCAGAAGCCGAGCAAGAGAGGTGAGGCGCCTCTGGATCTCAGTAACGTGGTTGAAAGGAGAACTTGAACTGCTTTCTAAAATATGCAGGTGGTAGAATTCTGGGTCATGTACAGGTGTAAGGTTCCTGGCCAGAGGCCTCATAGAATTCTCAAATAGGGTTGGAGAAGAATTTCAATTCAGTTTTCATTTAAAGGTGAATCTACCTAATTTGCTCTTTTAATAATAATAACCAGTCCTTTTTTCTGGGGGGATGCAGGGGTACGTATACCCCCAAATATTTTGTGAATCTAAGTGTGGCCTCATTGAGGGGCAGTATTTCAATATAAGTAGGAAAATGAGAGTACCCCTAAACATTTTTTAAGAAAAAAGCACTGATAACAACAACAACAAATTTATTAAATTTGTGAATCTGATAACAACAACAACAACAAATTTATTAAATTGTTTTTTTTAAAAAAATGAAAAAAATATTGATATAAGTATATACAAAATACAGTAAAAATTATAAATTGCTTTCAAGTTTTCCTCCCTATGGTAGCTTCATTTTACTTTTTCTGTTTCTGCATGCATGCATTTGTATTGGTTAACCTAGTTTGCTCTTTCTGAAACAATGCAAGAACCCAGAAACATCTAAATAACACCACATGGCCCACCCCTGACTAAATGCATAGGGGGAAACAAGATGAATATTATTTACACAATAGTGATTTTAAAAATAAAACAAAAAACAAATAGCAGATTGAGGGGTGGGAGGGATCTGGACTGGGGCAAAGGCTAGGGACAGGGAAGACATTCATACCTATATGAATATTGTAGGGCAGTTTCCCAGCCAAGTAATGTATACAAAAATGCATACGTTAGGATAAAATGTGCATCAGATGAGTAGATTGGTGAAAATAATGAATAATAATACAATTACATTATGGAAGACCACATTGCAGAAAGTGTGAAAGGCAAAAACTGCATGCAAAAATGTGTATATTAAAAGAAATTCGCACTAAAATACAGTGGTACCTCGGGTTAAGTACTTAATTCATTCCGGAGGTCCGTTCTTAACCTGAAACTGTTCTTAACCTGAAGCACCACTTTAGCTAATGGGGCCTCCTGCTGCCACTGTGCTGCCGGAGCACGATTTCTGTTATCATCCTGAAGCAAAGTTCTTAACCCGAGGTACCATTTCTGGTTTAGCAGAGTCTGTATCCTGAAGCGTATGCAACCTGAAGCGTATGTAACCTGGGGTACCACTGTACTGATAAATTTACATGAGGAGTTTCTGTTTTAAAAAAAACCCTACTGTTATGGAAATGCGGAGTCTAGAAAAATGAGATAAACTGAGACTGACAGCTCTGCCCATCCCTAACAAAAGGCTAAAGCCACTCCCCATACTGAGGCCGTGATACCAACCATCCCCAACCCCACAACTCAGCACACATTTTTGTATGAATACGGTCACATGAAGTGAGCAGTTAGTGAAGTGTTTTGCTGGTGCTGGGATGTGGGTGGCGCTGTGGTCTAAACCACTGAGCCTAGGGCTTGCCGATTTGAAGGTCAGTGGTTCGAATCCCCCTGAAGGGGTGAGTGCCCATTTCTCGGTCCCAGCTCCTGCCAACCTAATAGTTTGAAAGCACGTCAAAGTGCAAGTAGATAAATAGGTACCACTCTGGTGGGAAGATAAGCAGCGTTTCCGTTTGCTGCTCTAGTTTTGCCAGAAGCAGCTTAGTCATGCTGGCCACATGGACTGCTGTCTGTGGACAAATGGCAGCTCCCTCGGCCTATAGAGTGAGTTGAGTGCCGCAACCCCAGAGTCGTTCGCAACTGGACTTAACTGTCAGGGGTCCTTTACCTTTCCTTTTGCTGGTGCTATGTATTTGGCCTGTGCTGTTTAATTTTAACCACAGGCTTTCAACCACATACCCACTTCTTTAGGTCAATTTGCGGTTCATAGACAAATTAGTGCATCCCAAAATAAGAGCAGTGTTTCTTGCCATTAATTGTGGTGACTTCTTCCTCCCTGCCCCCCCTTTACTTTTCTTTGCCAGCTTGTTTCTGGAAGTACTGTGTTACCAACTGAAGGCCAGGATCCGACTGATCTTCTCTGCGCATGCGTGCCCGTCTCCCCAAATGCCTCCAGAGACTGCCTTCAAACCCAGTCTGTCCAGAATGTGGACTCCTTGCTTACAGCTGCGCTTCAATGCACCAGTTAACCTTGAATCATGCCATGCCATTTTGGTTATGCAGAAGAATTTGCTTTGCCTTGCAGATAGAATCCTTCATATCACCACAACAGCCCCATGGTGGAGAACAGAGACCAGTTCTGATACAGCTGCTGGCTTTGTTGATGGCATAGCAGATGAGGAAAGAGAGACAGCTCAAGGAAAAAGCTTGCACCTTCATTAAACTGGGTGGGGTAGTTGTGGAAGAGTCTGTTCTTCCACAGCTCAAAGCCTAAACTCACCAAAACACATTGCCCTCCAGGTGGTGCTGAACTACAACTCCCAACAGAACCAGCCAGCATGGCCCATGTTGAAGGATGGTGGGAGTTGGAGTCCAGTAACAACTGGGAGGCCACTGGTTCCCCACTCCTGCTTGGGCAGCAGGTGAATTAAACTGGGCCTTGGATTATCTTAAAATCAGATTCCATCATGAATAAACTTTGTTCCTGAAGTCAAAACACAACAGCCTGAGTTGGCTGTTGTGTGAAGCTCCCACAAAGGCAAACCCCTTCCAGTTAGCAGACTTCAGAAAAAAGCACTGGAGGAAGAACAGCAAGTTGCAAGATGCCTATTTTTACGCATTTATTTTATATATTTATTTGCTGCTTAATCCACAAAAAACACCATAGGCTGTTTTCATAAAAACAATGTAAAATATTCATCAGAAAAAGCAAACTTTAAAATGGAGTAGGCATAACATTTATCAGAATAAAACCAGCAGTTTTTAAAATTAATAAAATTACATGCATGTAAATTATTAATACCATTAAGATAGTGACATCGGGATGAATGGCCTCTGCAATGTTTAGCAATGCTTGGGTGCAAGCAGACACTCCTTCATAAAATAACAATGGGGTGTATCCAGTACTAGTTCTAATCAGGGTAGCTCCGTTGAAGTTACTAGACATGTTAGGTTCATTCATTTCCATGGACCTACTCTGAATAGACCTTAGTTGGATACAACCTAATTGTTTTAAGACTGCCTTGAAAATAAGCCCACAAAATTTATTAGCCTGCAGAGCTGTATTCTTTACCTTTCTAGAGGCTGGCAGAGAAGAGAGAGAGGGAGCTCCCTCTTTCAGCAACCCACGGCATTTCTATTCTGGCTGTAAAGGAAATGTGTGTTCTTTCCTCTGGCAGGCCAATTGTATGCTTGACACAGAGAAGGAGTTGGAGGTGCATTCTGTACCACCTCTTCCTCCCCTAACCTGCTCGCTAACTTCTTATTGCAATGGTAGGGTTAGGGTATTGATTAGATTCAATTCACATTAAAAGCCAAACCTATCTAATACTGTATGCACTTTCTTTGAACAGAAACACAACCAACCTTCAAAATCCATGGTTCTATGAATTTTGCAGTCCAGTTCTCCAGGGTACATAAATGCATATATTAGGGCATAATGTGCATAGAAATGCATATATCAGTGAAAATAAAATGCAAATAGGCATAATAAAGGGGGAAGTTGCTTCATATAAAATTTGTATACACAAATGGGTGTATTAGGATAAATCCTCACTAAAATGCTGGTGGGTTTTCATGTTAAAAAAACAATAATGCAAACTTACTGTGGAAATATGGAGAACTGAACTGAAGATTTGGGGGGGGGTGGGGGTGAATGAGAAACTGAAATGGATAAGATTCATCTATTCTTAATTGCAAGTGATGGTTTGTTCCCCGAGTGCTGCAAGGCATCTGCCACAGAATGCTTACTCACCTGGGGAGCAAGTAAAGTCCTAGTCTGTCCCATTTGACCACTGTGGGTAATGATGCCAGTCTACAGGCCCTGCTGTGTAAGGGAGTGAAGATCTCATGCCACAACTGTTTAGACTGGGGTGATTATCCAAAGCAAGACCCCAAACAATGATGATTTTGGACAACATATTCCCTCATCCTGCATCCTTCTGCATTAATAAGACCTACTTCATTGATCCCCATGACAGCAAGCCTGTGTTGTTTTTCCTTGTTGTACTGATTAAAATCTTTCTGTATTTATTACTGGGATTATTGTCTTTTCGTTTGCATTGCTGCCTGTTTCCATGGTCTTGCCTTCAGCTAATTTTGGTTGTGCAAAGCTCAATAAAGAACTGGCTATAATCTAACCTCTGCACAAACTGTGTACAAGCAAATCAGGTTGAATGCTCAAATAAACCAGTCATTTATAGGGGCCGTAATGGGGAGGCTGAACTTAAGCGTTATTTGGACCACTATATTTATCACAGTGGGGCAGGCATATGGATGCCAGTATGAATTGTTCTGCATAGAAACAATTGCGAGGCAGTGAACTGACTGTGTGAAACTTTCTTCGTGCTGCACATACATGGCAAAAAGAATCTGGAAAAAACCTACTAACAACTGTGCCGTCTTAAGTACATGGAGAAGACTGTAGTGGGAATTTCCATAGAACTGTGCTTTAATAGCCAACAAACCGAATGTCAAAATATAAAGAATTTTATGTAGGGGAGGGAAAGGGGTAAGACGAAAACCTCTTACTCATGCATGCACACAAACATACAAACCTGCAAAAAAATAAAATAATGTCAGTCTCTGGATGCAAACACATGACATTTTATTTCAGCATCAGTGAAGACTCCAGATTTGGTTTTTTTGCGTAGCCCACACACCAACAGTCTAGTTCTATGGCATATTTTCTTGCCCCTGGAAAGAAACTGGTTTCATTCTGAAAATAAAAGTTCATTGCCAATAATGGTGCCCCTTTGAAAATAGTCCTAGCAATGGGGAGCATATCCACAACTGCCCAATTATGTTGTGAGTAGGTGTACAACAAAGTTGCCACCACCACTTCCTCCTTAGTTCACTTGACATAGGAGCCAACTCATAGGGGCCGAGGGGTCCTCAGGCCCCCCAAATAAAATTTTTGGGACTCCCAAAGTTGATGGCATTGCCATTCAAATAGTGTCTGTGTGCATCACGTCATGCAATTGAATATGCAGGCCAGAGCTTACTTGGGTCCCCCTAATATTTTATTCAAGTTGGCTCCTCTCTCACCTGAGGCACATGCAGGGAAGAATAACCTAATCAAGAGAAGGGTTTTCAAATGTGTATCAAGTAATGACCAGTGGCGTAGCGTGGGTTGTCAGCACCCGGGGCAAGGCAAGTAATTTGTGCCCCCTAACCCGTGGATTTGTGCCCCCTAACCCTAACCCCCAGATGTTGCGCCCGGTGCGGCCGGCCCCCCCTGCAGCCCCCACGCTACGCCACTGGTAACGACACACACCCTTGTAGACAACAGGATCTAGAATTAATCTAGACTGAAAGCAGCACATTGAGGACAAGCATAAACATAGTCCCTGTCCCCGGACTCATGATTTTAAAAGGATGAGGAGGGGAAAGGTTTCATAATAAAACATATAAGCATGCAGCTCCAACTTTCATCATAAAGCGATACCGTCCAGGCACAGTGTTGCCATTTCATTTGCTGTTGCTATTAGTTGGGCATTTTGCTAATTAGGAGGGATACAAACCAATAAAAGGCCTGCCTAATTCTGTCCTCCATCCAGGGCTGTCTTTACCTGGGGATGCAAGGGGTGCAGGGCAACCTGGCTCCAAATTCTGGGGGTGCCAGGTGGGCGACCAGCGCTTGCTGCTGAAGCTGCCCAGGCGCCTCCCTGCCGAAGAGCAGCGCTATGGCTGGGGATGGGCTTGGTCAAGGGCGCTAGCGGCGGCGGCAGCAGTGGGAGCTGTGGGCAGGGGACGGGGTGAAGGCAAGGCAAGGCTCATTTTCTTCACCTAGGCTGACTTCCCAGGCCGCTGGAGCAGCCTGCTGAGGCCGCTACCTGTCCTGCGCACTCCTCGGGCCCTGATCTCCCTCTGAGAAGCCCCTGCTGCCCCCGAAAGCGGAGCTCGTGGAACAATGGCAATGGCGCCAGCCCTGTTTTGCCCACGCGTGACGCCGGGAGGAGCAGTGCAGCACCGCCCTGGGCGCTCGGCACGTTGGCCTCCCCTTTGCCCCCAGGCTCCCCTGCGTGAAGGCAGCATCTACCCCCCTCTCACCCCACAACCCCAGTCTCTCCTGCCTGAATGTAGGGTCCCCCTTCCTCAGCCACACACCTATCTCCCTTGCATGAAGGCAGCACCTCCCTTCCTCAGCCACATACCCCCTGTCTTCCCTTCGTGAAAGTAGCATTTATTACTACTCGGGAGGTGGTGGTGGCGGCAGCAGCAAGATAGTGGCGCTGGGCAGATCTTTGCACCCTGGCGCTGCATATGCTAAAGACAGCCCTGCCTCCATCATGGGACATGCAGCAATCATACTCAAGCAGTCTCCAGCAATGATTTTCCATACACATATCCAGGCCAAGTTGTGGAAGTTGTATATAAAATAAAGTTTATTATAAAGTTGTATATAAAATAATTTTTTTTTTTACTAGACAGTAAACTGGCGCATCTATTTTTTTAAGTGGAAAGTTTCCTTGTTCTAGTGCAATGGAAGAAGGCTAAGAGATTCCTTGAGAGACAAGCACACCAGCAAGTGCCTTTGTGGCACCTGAAACACTAATACACATTATTGTGGCATAAGGGACCATGGTCAGCTGACACAGACCGGACCGGACTAGTTACCTATTTAGCGTAATATTACCTCCTTTGACGGGCAGCCCAACTCTAGCTTCCTGGCCAAAGCAGAGTAAATGGCAGCCTGCCTCCCACTTGCATTAGTACCAATACTTTCAAAAGGATTGCCCAGAGTCATTCATGGAAGAGAGAGGGTTAGGAATGTCTCCTGCCTGAAACCTAAGACCCACTCCCAGACAATGCTGAGCAAGATGGCTCAATGGCCCAACTTTCAGAATAAGCAGCCTCCTATGTTCCTATGTGTGATGAAATGGGCTCTGGCCAAGGTGCATTTATTAGGCAACATGCATTAAATCTTTAATGTGCCATAAGGACATGTCTGTGTATTTGTTTTTTGTTTTGCTACAACAAACCTCTGAAATTTATCCTTTAGAATCATAGAACTGTAGAGTTGGAAGGATCCTGAGGGTCATGTAGTCCATTCCTTTGCAATGTAGGGATCCTGCCCACAGCTGTCCCTGGGTGGCCTCAAACCATTAACCTTCTGGTTAACAGCCAGACACACTGATCCAATGCACCACAGGAGGGCCAGAGATATATTTAATTGTTTTCCCCAGTGCATGGTACATACCTGTATATTTGATTACATTGCAAACATTGCTACTACCCTCATACAGTATCATTAGCTATTAACTGGGGCGGGCAACCAGCACAGATCTTGTCAGCTGAGATGGAGCCAAAGGGGAACCTGGAGTGTTGTGGTTAGAAAATGGCAACATTTAGTGATGATTGCCTTCACCGGCCCCAAGCAAGCATTTTACAGGTGTATGTTTCCCAGCCCCCACCCATCGGCTCTGGCTCCACCTACTGTTGGCCTCCCAGCTACCCGCCATACTAGTCTCAACGGCCACCAGCCCCCCACTGCCACATACCAACCATGTCCAAAGGTCATGGGTTGTTAGCTACTTCTGCCACCACAAAGTGGAATGTATAGCACTTCTGGGCAACTCATCATGGGAAGAAGGCACTCAGATGTGACAGAACAGAAAGAATGAAGAGACATCTTTTCCCCTAAAAAAGTTTGAAGAACTCCTTTAGGTCTAGTGTAGTGGAGTGTCCAGAACAAATGTGAGGGATGTCTCTTGAAGCCAGCATGATGAAAAGAACTTGCTGACGAGAGCCTCTCAAGAAGGAGAGTTGGAAATGCCAGGAGCCAACATGAATGGAATATGGCTCTTAGCTCATCTTCTTGGCCACAGTGGCATAGGTGCGTTCAATCTCCTCATCAGCTGGGCAGGTGTGACTGAACTCATCGCGGGCGTAGGCGTTGTGGAGATAGCGCCAAACTGCTGTCATCTCCAAGGGGATCTCAAAGTTGCGGTACTTTTTTGCAGCGATCTGAGGGGAAGGGATGGATGTAGAGAAATAATAATAATTGGAGACTGATTTACTCTTAAGCACAAAGTGTTGCTCAGGAGAGAGAAAAGTTGGGGCAATTAATTGGTGATTAAAGCTGGTGCCAGGTTTGGCATGATCCCTGGGCAGGATTATCCAGCACCCCACCTTAGCAAGCTTCCTTGGTGGTAGAATTCCAGTGGGAAATGTGCAGCTGTCTGCCCCTGGTTGGTTCCAAGAGGCAGCCATTTTAAATTGCCTACAGTGGCCCAGAGTGCAGAACATTGGGCGCTCCAAGGCATCATGGGAAATTTTAAATGGCAGTCTCCCAGAACCCACTGCAGAGAGGGGCTTGTGGCAGCCATCAGCACTGGTGGGCCCTGCTGGAGTGTGTGGGCCCGGCCAGCTGCATGCCAATTCCAGATGTAGTTAAGGTAGAGAGCATGACCTGGACAGAAGTTGACCACAGTCTCTCTGTGCTTTAGCTTACATAGAGGAACACAGGAAGCTGCTTTAAACTGAGTCAGACCATTGGTTTATCTAGTTCAATATTGCCTGCACTAACTGGCAGTGGCACTCCAGGGATTTAGAGGGAGGACATTCCTAGACCTTCCTGGAGATGCTGGGGACTGAACCTGGGACATTCTGCATGGAAAGCAGATGCTCTGCCAATGAGCTAAGGCCCTTCCCAGCCCTTGTTTGTTGTATGGCAGCATTTGGGAAATTCTGATCCTGTGGTCTAGTGACAAATATTTAGCCCATCTCAAGTCAAGGCTGCAATCAAGCAACATCTTGGGTGGAAGACAAGCTGCAGTGGAACAGAAACAGTGCTGTTAAGTGACAGATGTGGTGTATAAGAGTGTTGAACTCTGACCTGGGAGACCAGGGTTCGAATCCCCATTTAGCTGTGAAGCTCACTGGGTGACCTTGGGCCAGTCACCGTCTCCCAGCCCCACCAACCTTGTGGAGTTATTGTGAGGATGCAATGCAGATTGGTGAACCAAGTGCACCAGCCTGAGCTTCCTTGGAGGAAAAGGTGGTATATAAATTTAATAACTAAAATAAAATACAATAATAATAAACATGGGGCAGAAAGGGAAATGCCTTCTTGCATCCCTACCCATAAGCAGCCGCTTGGAGAACTGAGCCTTGATCTCAGGAATAGACATCATCAGCTTAGTATACTGGGAAATGTACTCACCTTGATTATGTGGAGTTTAGGGAGCAGGTTGCAATCAGCTAATGTCATCCAATTCCCATCTAGGAACTTTCTCTTGGAGACCAGCACATCTTCTGCACAATCTTGGTCAATTTCCTCTGGGAGTGGGGTGCTTAAATAATCATCCAGGCGCTTGAATTCTCTCAACAAAGCCTTTTCCATATCTGAATCGTAAGAACCAGCCACGAATTTAAGCGTTTGTCCAATTTAAACAGTTTTAGTCCTTCATTTCGCTTTTGCTTTCTAACCAATTTTATCTATTGATTGATGGACTGCCCTGAAATATGTCAACATTGTTATATTTTAAGGGCTTTGCCTATGAGCAAGATAATGGCTGCATTTGGCTGCCAAGCTATACCATAGCTCAGCATGGCATGAACAAGCCTAGGAAAGCCTTGGGCTTGCACAAACACCTTTCCTTCTGTCCACCCCTGGCACAACCAGGAGGAGAATGGGGGTGCTTGTTGCTTCCAGTTTTGCTTAACCATCAGGGCTGGTCCAGCCATTAGATGGGGTGAGGCTCCCACCGCAGGTGGTTCAAGCCCCACAGATGGCAACCCTTTCATTGCTTCTGTCAGTGGCAGAGAAGTGATGCCTGCATCAGCACTGATTTTGGCTGACACCTTGCCAATTTCAGGCAAGATACTGTATTGCCGAAATCAGACAAGATCTCACAGAGCATGGGAGATCTCACTTGAAATCGACAAGATCTCACCCCAAATCAGCGATGATGCTAGTGCCACTTCTCTGGCATCAATGGAGGTGGCAGGGCAGGTGGTCAGGCAATTTGGTGATAAAAACCAGTTAAAAAACCCTCGAGGAAATTAATCTGGATTTTAGTGCAAATTTATTCTTGTAAACACATTTTTTGCCCACAGTGTTCACTCACGTACAGACTTCTGTAATGCACTTTTGAATATGATTCTCACTAATATATTTGCTTTTATGCCCTAATATGTGCATTTTTGTAAACATTGTTTGGTTGGAAAAGTGGCACCACAAAATTTGGATAAGTGCACATGGCAAAGGACAGCGGTATTTTAGTTAGTGTATCATTTTGGGAAGGAGAAATTCAATTAAATAAATTTAAATACTTAACTAACTGACCAACTGCATCCCAGATAACTCGGTTCTGTCCCCCCTAACATGAAGCCTGCCCCCCTAAAATAAATGCCATGACTCCCAGATTATCGAGTTCCCTCTTATGAATATGATAATACAATTAGCATCACCCCTATGTATTATCCTTGCTTATTTCATTCTAGATATTTCCCTAAGGAAATAAAGTTAATAATCTTACTTTTGTTTGCTTCCTTGTGGGGGTTCTTGATGTACGCAGAGAACTTGGCAAAAATGTTCCTGCCAACAGCCATAGAATCCTGGTTTTGTGGGGTGAGCCGGGGGTATCTTAATTAGAAGTACAGAGTTAATTTAGATGTGCAGGAAAATAACTCAGAACTCTCATGCTTCCATTGAACTAGCCACTTGCTTATCTTATTGTCTCGAACCCCATCTCATAAGAGCTTGAAAGCACAAGAGACACAATTCTGGACACCATAACAAGGTATTCTAGAGACATGGCATACAACTGAGCACAACACAAGGTCTCTGAAGCCTCAGAATGGTAAAAAGGAGCAGAGTCTGGTAGGGGAGGGGTGGAGGCTAGTGGTACCCAGCAGAAACAGGAGGTGGAACCTGGAAGGTTATAGGAAATACCTGGTAGCTGAGTAAACAGTGTTATCTCTCAAGCTAAGCAGAAAACAACCTGCCCCCCTGATTCTGGCTTCTCCCCACTAAGATTTTACACCTCATTCTGAAGACTCTAAGAGGCAAGCTAAACCCTGAAGCTTCAAGTCAACTGTTGAGATGGTACAGAGAAATCCTGTATCTAAGTGGAAGCGTTGTCTTCAGTTTTGCATGGAGGGTAAGTCCTGGACAAGATGCCTTCAGCCACCACTGTCTGGGCATCCACCTCCTCATTGCTTTTGCCACTGTGTGCTGATTTGTGTTGTCAAAATGACATAAGGAAAAGCCCTGCTGCTGCACCAGGCCGGCCACTGGCCCTTCTAGTCCTGCATCCTGTTTTTGCAGTGGTCATAGGAAACCTGCAAGGGACCCCTTGGGCCAATTTGCATCACCACTGAAAAGGATGCTGCTGCTGCTGCAGCTCCTCCTCCTCTTTGCTCAGCCCTCCAGCTTGCTGCTTTAGAGAAGACAGGCGAGCAGGCAGCAAAATCAAGGAGTAGGAAAATCAAGGTCAGAGGACTCTAGGGGTTGCCAGTGGGGGACCACTACTGGGAGCCCAATGATGCTGACCTTTTAAAAATAAGCTTTGCTACTAGGCAACAAAATTTGATCAGGCAGGGCTGGCAATTTGCTGAGCATTCAGCCTCTGCACAGCTGTTAAAGCCCTTCTGGTGCTGGTTTGTGGGAAGAGAAAAGCATGTAGGTACCAGCAATGCAACTTACAACCAGCAGAGGGTACTGCTGTAATACTTTGCATTTCCTTCGAGCCCTTGGCACTGACCTTTTAGGCTGTGGACACGCCATATATTTAAAGCACATCGTTTCCCCCAAAGAATCCCGGAAACTGCAGTTTGTCCCTCACTGAGTTATAATTCCCAGCACCCTTAATAAACAACAGTGCCCAGGATCCTTTAGGGAGTATCACGTGGTTTAAACATGCTTTAAATATATGGTATGCCTTAGTGTAAGGGACGCGGGTGGCGCTGTGGGTAAAACCTTAGCGCCTAGGGCTTGCCGATCGCATGGTCGGCGGTTCAAATCCCCGTGGCGGGGTGTGCTCCCGTCGTTCGGTACCAGCGCCTGCCAACCTAGCAGTTTGAAAGCACCTCCAGGTGCAAGTAGATAAATAGGGACCGCTTACCAGCGGGAAAGTAAACAGTGTTCCGTGTGCTGCGCTGGCTCACCAGATGCAGCTTGTCATGCTGGCCACATGACCTGGAAGTGTCTGCGGACAGCGCTGGCTCCTGGCCTATAGAGTGAGATGAGCGCACAACCCTAGAGTCTGCCAAGACTGGCCCGTATGGGCAGGGGTACCTTTACCTTTACCTTTACCTTTTTATGCCTTAGTGTCTTAAGCTGAAATTTTGACACCAAAGTGTCTTTGGGGATTTTTTACAACAAAGGGATGTGGAACATGAAAACAGCATAGTTCTCTGGGTGCAATCTATACTCTCGTGTGACACCTGAAAGACTAGATTCAGAATGGCATACACTTTCTTTCTCCCCAAGAAGATAAGAACCATTGCAGCCTAGTGGTTAGAGCTGGGATACAGTACTTGTGGCCCTCTGGGTGTCATTGGACTCCAGCTCCCATCAGCCCCGGCCAGCAAAGCATCTGCGTTTCTCTTGCGCTTGTGACTGATTGCAAGGGAGACCCTATGCAGAGCATTAGTCCTTTAAAGTGCCTCCTGTTTACTGCAGCTGTAGCCAGATAATTGAGAGAGCACGTGCCAACTATGACCGCATTTTGGCTATGCTCCTATCCTTAGCTCTCTTGTTTCCCTTGGCTTGGCTATGGATGCACAGTCCTTTAAAGAGCAAAGAGACCCCATAAGGGAGTGGGGGTGGAAATAAATTCTTGAACATCTCTGCCATTGCATCCCTACAATTGAACACTGGGGCATGCATGTAGTCTTCCCATCTGCAACCTTCTTTGTGCCTCTTCCACTTTCTTTGGGGCTCTCTGTGTCCTTCTCTCTCCTCCTCGACACCCACCCCTTCTTCCCTGCAGTGATAGAGAACTTCCCTTTATTGTTTTTTAATCTCTCCAGCCAATACACTTCCTCCCCGATCCTGGTGGGGAAACAGATGGGTTTTACAAGCAGTCCCTGTCTCTCAACGGGAGGCCAAAATCACGGTCACTCCACCCCTCTGCAAGAGGTCGTTGCTTAGTTGCATATGTTCATTTCACATTCCGAAAGACACAGCTATCACGTTGGTGAGCATCCTAGCAGAGCTAAAATTGTGTCGCTCTGGACTCTGTTGCTGTCGCCTTCTGTACAGGGGTCGGGAAATTTTGGGATGGGAAACCTGTGCACTCCAACTCCCATCAGCCCCAGCCATCATGGTCAAGGATCAAGGATGGTGGGATTCACTAGTCCAAAGGCAAAGGACAAAATGCTGCCCCCTCTGCATTCCTTGTAGAGAATCCAACTAGATTGGCAATTGATTCTTATTGGCCAGAATCCTCTTAGCATACCTGAAGGCATCAAATCAGCTTGAGGGGGAGCATGGCAGGCCAAGAAGCATGCACCGGTCTGCCCCATCATCAGACGAGAAAAGCCAGTGGATTTGGAGGGAACAACCAGAGAGCAGCTACCACTGCTCACCAGTGTCTGCTGCTTGAGGCAGTAGCCTCACTGTGCCTTGTGGTAGGGCAGGCCCTGCCTTGAGTCACACATCCCTGCCATGGTGGAGGCAAAAACCAGTTTTGTCTGGTGAGGACAAAAAAGAAAAACAACAGGAAAAGGGTGGAGGCACTTCCAGACCGATGCTAATTTTTGGTGGGATTCAACCACATACCAGCAAAATCAAGCTGTGTAACTAGGAGACCTTTCACAAAAAACCCACTTCTCTGATAGATCAGACTTTCTGCAGTAAGGAAAGGAATGGGGAAATGCACTGGGAAGTATAGGACAACACTTACTCTGATGCAACGTCATCTGACCTCCCTACAAACAAAGCAAGATGGATGCTCATTAAGTAGCCAATATTCACTAATCTCCGTGCATGCATATTGGGGTGAATGCTCCATAAACAGGGTGTTTGGAAGCACTCAGAAATTAGTTTTTGGTTTCACCCGGGGAGCTGGATTTCCTAAATAAAAAAACTCCAAGTAGACTGACTTTACGTGTTGGGCTAGCAAGGCCTGCATGTGTTTTTGCTTCTGCACCCTTATATCTTTCTCGAAATACAAATGATTACGATGGCACAACCATTTCCCAGTGGCCTAAAGAAAATAGATGCTGTAAGGGCTGCCATGGGCTTCCTACGGTACATGGGAGGAGCCTGATATAATAGCGCCTTATTCTCCTTTCCCCAACAATAGAGTGTTGAGATATTCTTTGGACGAAGGAGTGCTTTTATATGGTGTGTTATAAATAAATCTATTTATACCTCTTCTGTTTATAAAAAGGGTAGAGCATGCAGCACAAGCCGTGTTTATTTCCAAGGTCTGACTGATGCAAGTTCCTGATTCTAGTCACATCCACACCATACACTGAAAGCACTGTTATACCACTTTACCATCCATGCAAACTGTAGCTTATTAACAGCACCCTTAACACAGTGCAGTTCCCAGGATTCCCCACATCTATTAAAGTGGGAGAATAGTGTTTTAAATGCATGGTGCAGCTGTGACCAGCCTTTTTTTATCTGTTCCTCACTGCCAGCATCCCACAGCCCCTCATCTGCAGGTAATAAGCCTCCTGTCCCTTTAACCATGGCAGCACAGGTAAAACCTCAACAGATGCAGCTTTCTCCCTTAGCGACAGCACTATGATAGGGAATACTTTATTCAATGCCTTTCTATGTGCTTCACAGCTGTTAAAGACACTTGAAGCCCTGCCAAAGGTGGTGGTTGCAAAACCTATCCTCCTGGTTCATTTAGGGAGCATTGCACATTCGGTCAGAGTGAAAGGGACAGTCAAACAGATTAAATAACCCAATAGATAAGACCACAGCTTGAATTGCCCTGCTTAGTTTGAATTGACAGGATGCAACTTTTACAAGTGATCGATTAGAGGAAGGCAGTTTCTCTACATTGTGCATGGAAAATGCAACAGGATTCTGCCTCAGCACCTGGCATTGCACATGAAGAAGAGAGTGCCTCTGTACATGCATCAAGTGCTTTTTCTGCACAACCGAAATAACATCTGAAATCAGGGCAAAGGGGCTAACATTTTTAGAGGGATATGTATCTAGGAGGAAATGAAAGGATGTTAAATATTGAGGTACTTGGGTGGTGGAAGAGTCTGCTCCAGAAAGTCTTCAATCTTCAGGAAGTCTGTTTTCAGCTCCTTGTTGAACACCATGAATGGAGGCTTGGTTCCAGGGGCCAGGTCCTTTAGCTCTTCAGGTTTTCTAAACAATGGGGGTCAACAGAAGAAGGAAAGGAAAAGGAAAAGAGTCTCCTTCTGCCTATATTGGAGGTATTCTGCCTATATTGGAGCCTAAATGGAGGCTCCATTTAGATATCATGTAGTAGTAGCCACTCCTCTGAGCTTCTTTTGAAGACTGTGCATCTATCTCCACGTGGCTATCACTGCAACAATGGCCCTGCATCCCAAAAGTTAACTGTGTATTGCAGGGAACCTCAGGCCTGAGGGCCAAATGCACCCCTCCAGGCTACTCTATCAGGCCTTGGGTATTATCCCCAGGCCACACCCACTTCCTAGGTTGACACCCCCACCGAACCAGCTTTGCATCATCCTTGAGTGTTTTTGCCTGATTGGAATAGATGTTTGCCTCTATGGCAGACAGAGAGAGAGTGTGTGTTTGTAGATAGATGCACAGACTTTAAAAGAAGTTTCATCTAGAAAGATGCAGACCTTATGGCTACAATACAATGTTTTTTTCCTTTCTTCCCCCAGCCACCCACCTCTCTGCTTTGTTTAACCAGTTCTGCCTGATTAACAATTCTCGAGAACTCAGAAGCTTGTTCACTATTATATGATATATATATATGTTCCTAATAAAGATGCTGCCAAACTGCAGGTCTTGGAATTTCTCTAATCTTTTGTGAAGCATGAAGGATGCAGAGGTCCACCTCCATCCTCTTACCTGGTCATATCAACTGTTGTCACGTTGAACCGGACGCCTTTGAGCCACAAGACCATGAAGAGGCTTTGGCAGAAGGGGCAGTTCCCAATGTTCTCTCCATCTAAGGCAGCCTGCAGTTAGAGGCAGAATGGGAAGCACTCAATGGCCATCCCTCTATGAGAGGAGCTTCACAACACACACACACACACACACACACACACACACACACACACACGAGACAAGGAAAGATTCTGGCAGTTCTAAACAGCTAATTTTCTGCGTTATACGGTGCACATGCAACAGAGAAATCTCAGCTCATGCTGGCAGCTGCTTTGTGGCAATGGTGGTTAAAAAATGCTTTATTTATTTAGTGTTGGGTGTTCACAGAACTTAGAATTTTAGAGCTGAATGGGGCCTTAGAGGCAGGGTTCCCCCCAGCTGGAACTTGCTGGAACTCAGTTCCGGCACCTCTTAAGTGGGCACCATTGCCATTATAAGAGAACAAGGGAGGCGTTTATGGTGAGTTCTGGCACCTCTTTTTCTAGAAGAATAGCACTGCTTAGAGGTAATCAAATCTACACACCCCATTTAATGCAGGATTTGAAGTATGAGATACAACTACAGCATCCTTGGAAGGTGACTGTTTCCCTTTGCTCAAATAGCCCCAGAGATGGAGAGTTCACCTCCCCTCACTTTACATCCATCATAGTAACACCATAAAGGAGGTCAGTATCGGTATCCCAGTATTTTGCAGAAGGGGATGAGAGAGGTGCTAGCCACAGGAGAGGTGAGATTTAAATGTCAGTAGTTTTAACCACTACATTAGCTCCAGAGGAAACTCTACGTATGGCAACCTGAGGCAGTGATTAAGGGTGCATTGTCAGTATTTCTGGATGGGATTCATTTGCATACCAGCAAATACAAGTTGCATAGTTATAGCTGATGGAGAGATCTTCTGCAACAAACACACTTCCCCGCAACATTGGACTTTTTGCAATAAGGAAAGTGATGGAGAAAATGCACTGGAAAGTGTGGGATAACACTTGTTTTGATGCAACATCATCTAACCTGTTTGTTATTATGGTATGTATTTTAGGATTTTTATATTTTAAGCTGCCCAGTGATCCTCAGATGAAGGGCTGTATAGAAATTTAATAAATACATTTAAAGTACAGTGGTACCCCAGGTTACATACACTTCAGGTTATGGACGCTTCAGGTTACAGACTCCGCTAACCCAGAAATAGTACCTCGGGTTAAGAACTTTGCTTCAGGATGAAAACAGAAATTGTGGGGTGGCGGCACGGCAGCAGCGGGAGACCCCATTAGCTAAAGTGCTGCTTCAGGTTAAGAACAGTTTCAGGTTAAGAATGGACCTCCAGAATGAATTAAGTACACAATCACTGTACATTTAAAACACCTGACCTTCCTCAAAAAAATCCTGGCAACTATAGTTTGCTAAGAGTTCTGTCAACTATAGCTCTGTGAGGAGTAAGCTGCAGTTCCCAGGATTCGGGGGGGGGGGGGGATAGGGAGAGTCATGTGCTTTAAAAGTACTTTACATGTATGTGTGTTGTATATGCAACCACTATCTAATTCTCCTGCAAACAAATCAAGATGAATGCACCCTCAACTAGAATTAAATTTTCACATAATATGTACATGTATGGGCATCTACTCAGATGTCAGTCCAGTTCTGTGGGTCTTATTTCCATGTAGAGGTAAAAGTAAAGGGACCCATGACCGTTAGGTCCAGTCGTGGCCGACTCTGGGGTTGCGGTGCTCATCTTGCTTTACTGGCCAAGGGAGCTGGCGTACAGCTTCTGGGTCATGTGGCCAGCATGACTAAGCCCCTTCTGGCAAACCAGAGCAGTGCACGGAAACACCGTTTACCTTCCCGCCAGAGCGGTACCTATTTATCTACTTGTACTTTGAGGTGTTTTCGAACTGCTAGGTTGGCAGGAGCAGGGACCGAGCAACGGGAGCTCACCCTGTTGCGGTAAATCGAACCACCGACCTTCTGATCGACAAGCCCTAGACTCTATGGTTTAACCTACAGTGCCACCCGCGTCCATGTAAGCATGCAAAATATTACTATGTTGGAGTGAAGGAACAGATGAAGGCAGGAACTGAGTGTGTGAGGGAGAGAAAGACGGGTTCCAGATGCAAATAGGACAGGTGGCTCCTGCAATTTTAATGGATGTATGGAAGAATGAACTCTTGCAAGCTGTAGCTTGTTATGCAAGCTGCAGCTACTGAAATGCGCTCCTCTACACAACTAAAGTGTAGCAGCCTAGCTCTCTTTCTCCAACCACCTGAGAAATGGAGTCCTTGCTGGGACATGGTACTCATTCCTATGCAGCTACTCAGATGAAAGTTCCATTGAGGCTTACTCCAATGCAAACTTGCACAGAACTGTAGCCTAGACTCTGATTCTTGAGCAAGTTACCAGTCTCCAAATCTCATACCACTTTGAAATGGGTTTTGGGAACTGTTTTGTTGCAGCAGCAGATTAAGCCCTTAGCTTTGCTTGTTGTTATTCCTGAGTCCTGACGTCCAGCAGGACTCCACACCATACATTTAAAACGTGACTTCTCCCAAAGCATCCTGGGAACCGTTGTTTGTTAAGGGTGCTGGGAATTGCAGCTCTGTGAGGGGCAGTGCCCATAACAGTTTCTGGGATTCTTTGAGGTAAGCCATGTGCTTTGGACGTGTGTTGGATGTGTTTTAAATGCATAGTGTGGATCTGCCCTTATTCTGCCACCAGCTGCAATGCCCCTTGCCCCCCACCCCAGGCGCAACAGACAGCAGTCACCACTGAGTAGCTCTCATGAATAGATCAGCAGGCTAAGCCCACCCCATCTCAAACTCTGGGAGGTGCCGCTTGGCTGGAAGCTGGCATTATTTATTTTCTTTCTCTTGCTTTCAAATGAAACCGTACATTGCTTCCGTTTCCTTAGGTGGGAGCTGTATCAGGGGTGAAAGCAATACTGAAAGCCCTTGGTGTTCTTTGCCAGTCTATTGTGGCAAAACATTATCTTCTTGGCCTGTGGCTGTCAGGGCCTCGGGAAGTGAGATAAAGGAAAATACACAGAACTCTTGGTTGGGAAACCTGGAAGGAGAATGACAGTGTTTTGGTATTGTGGTCCAACAGGAAGGGAGTCTGCACACTGGCCAGGGAAAGCCTCAAGAGGGAAGGTGTGGAGGAAATAATACACTAAAGTTTTCCATAACAATAATCCCCATCCTTTTATTTCTGTTTCTTTTCATTAGTGAGGCTAAGGAGCCTATTCATCTTTTCCAGAGATCAAATCTGTGTTTTCCCCACAACAACACCCTCTTTGAACTCTTGAGATTTGATGTGGAAATAACTTCGCACAATCATGTTAGCCTGTTTTAGTTTGAAACCACTCTCCTGTACAACACTAAGGTATAGAAACTTATTTTCAGAAAATGAAGAAAAAGAAAAGAAACAATCACCTGGCAACTTCCCACTTTCCCAATATAGGCTTGTTCACATGTTACATTGAACAGAGGGACAAGTTGTCCCTACATGTGGACAAGTGTTTGTGTGAAAGTACAGGAGCGCACAGCTCAACCACTGTGTTCACACGTACACAAAATGTACACTTTTTAAGCATAGGTTTGATGGCCATTTGTCATGGATGCTTTAGGTTAGGGGGTTGGACTAGATAACCCTTGAGGTCCCTTCCAAGTCTAAAATTCTAAATTCTATGATTCTGTGATTCAATTCCTACCTCTGCTGCAACATTTCGTTACCGGTTACCCTTGTAATCTATAGTACAGCCGTAGCTTAGGCTATACCTTCAAAGTACATTTGAAACACATTCTTGTTTCAGACTCTTGGCTCTGTAGTTCACTCCTCACAGAATTACAATTCTTAGAAACCCCTAACAGTGCCCAGACGTCTTTTTGGGTATGTGTGCTTTAAATGTGCTTTAATGTATCGTGTATGCACTTTAAAGACTCAAGCTGTGCCCACACTATAACTTTGGAGCGTATTCGAAGCACATTCTTTCCCTCAAGGAATTCTGAGCACTGTAGTTCACCCCTCACAGAGTTACAATTCTTTTTTCTTTTTTAAACAATCAATGTTATTAAAAGGTTTTTCACATATAACACAATAAAAACCAAACAAAGGAAATATCTAAAGAGAGCAAAAGAATAAAAAGGAAAAGGAAAGAGAGAGGAAAAAGAAAAAAGCAGCACACAACATATAAACGAATTTTTTAATATTCTATCAACCTTCTGTCTTAGACTTCAATTCACAGAGATCCATGTCTTCCCAGCTTCCACCTGGGACAGCTCCCATCTTTCTCAGCCTCATACCTTGAGGAAAAACCATTCTATTCTGTCTCTCACACAGAACTCTTCTATCGATCTTTCAGTTATAATTTTCAGCAACCCTTCACAAACCACAGTGCCCTGAAGTATGTGAGGGGAGAATGGGCTTTGAATGTGCTTTAAAGGTACAGTTTGCACAAAGCCTTAGCAAGAGAGGCTGAAAGATATAGGCTTAAAAGAATAACAACAACAACAACGAAATAAATATTGCAGCCATTTTTTGGGCACTGCACAGTTCTTATCTGTATCCTGTAAAAACATTCACATTTACTATGGGACAGATCTCTGTGACAGGGCTGATAAGTTAAGGGTGAACGTCAGGCACAACAACTTCCTGAGAGGAGCACTGCCTCTCCCCAAGCTGGTCCCCAAACTAACTAAGCTTCTGAAAACACCGAAAGCCAAGCAAATAGTGTGGAATCTGTGGCATGAATCTGTGGTGGAGGCAGACTTTGGTTGCACATGCAACATACATTTAAAGCACAGGCACCAAAGAAGCATGGGAACTGTAGTTTATCCCTTACAGAGCTACAACCCAGCACCCTGAACAAGCTACAGTTTCCAGGATTCTTTAGGAGGCAAATTGGCTTTAAATGTATGATGTGCACCTGGCTCCCGTGGGTGCACTGTGTACACATCAGTACACTAAATCTTCAGTGTTGTGCAAATCCAAGCAAGTCCAAACTTTTGGGTCTGTGAACTGGTCACACCCAAGCATGCAACCAAAACTTCGGTGTGTCAGACAGGCTATTTATAAGCACAAAGAAGTGCACAAACACATAGGAACATAGCACATTAATGCAGTGGCACAGTTAAGCTAATCTTAAACTCTGGACTAAGTGGATGGTACTCAAATAAGATGCTGAGAGTTGTTAAGGGGTCTACTGTTCCCCGCACAGATCTACAGTTTTCAGAGTTCCCTGGAAGAGGGATGATTGTTAAGCCACTCAAGGAATTGTAGCCCCATGATGGGGATAAACGTCTCCGAACACTCTCAGCACCCTTAACAAACTACAGTTCCCAGGATTCTTTGGGAGAAGCTGTGAATGTTGAAACCACTTTAAATGGATAGTACAGATGGAGCCCAAATTTGCTCCATTGATTTCAACAGGTCTTCTGCGAGGCACATACCTCCACATGTGGTGGGAGTGCCCCAAAATCCAACTATTCTGGACAACAACCACACGAGAAATAAGTAAAATAAGCAAGCAAGTATTAGAAATCACCCCAGAAATGGCCCTACTAAACATCTTCCAAGACAACAATGCCCATTTACACCACAAAGAACTCATAACCCACCTACTCTCAGCAGCCAGAAGCATCCAGACACTGGAGAGACCTGTCAGGAATAAGTTTGGACCAATGGTACCAAATACTATGGGAAACAGCCTTACTAGAAAAATTAACCAATAAACTGAAACTGACATGGGGACAAATAAAAAAAGACACCTTCACCCCAGTATAGCTCCCTTTTATCATGTACACAGCCCAACAAGACAATGACAAAAATCCACCAACAGCATACAAATCAATATGGCTAACCTGATCCAAAACACCCACCCACCCACCCCACTCACACATGAAAACAAAGACCACCACAGCCAACCACAAATGAACAGCCACACCCTAGGCCAACCCCAACCTCTCTCACCACCAAAGGAACACAAGCGAACAGCAAAGAACCTGCACAAGCAACGCTGACACCAAACCCTACATTCAGTAAGTAAATAGAAACATCGCCACAAGACCCCACCCCCATCCATCTTCCCCCCATCCACCTCCTTCCCCCTTTTCTTCCTAATGTCTCAACAAATGAAACTGATTTGTAAAAAATGTTACATGGGGGGGGGAATACAAGAGAGAGACATTGCAAACACTTTTGTAAATCAAGAAAATCTTTAATAAAAAAACAAAGAGGTCTTCTGCGAGTAAAACTTAGTTGAATGACTCCTATAAGTCTTACAGGATTATTTCACTTAACTAAGCCAGCCCAACTGCATTTGGGGACCTTCCTATTTATTCTGGGAAGAAGGGAAAGCAGCAGCTGATCTGAGGCTGATGCAAAAATACCCCAGGGCTTTTGTTGCAGGTCCCATTACTAAACATATTTTGCTGACCGGCTTCTGCTCCAAAACATCACCATGAATTAGTCCAACCCTTACCTTGACAAAGAGCTCAATCTCCGGTTCCTTCAGGGGGCTGCGAAGTCGACTTGCCATCGTCTCTTCTTCTGCCCGCAAAACACTGTTGGTGAACGGTTATTTCGCTCTGGTTGTCTCTCAACAAATGTCCACAGGGAAGCAGGTGGGAGTTCTGACAGTACGGAGTTTTTCTCCAGGCAGCCGTGAAGATGAGTCCCTCTCCAGGACTGTATGTCACTTGGCTATGAGTTCACCCCCGTCACTTTCCTTCCTTCCTCCAAACTATTTAAGCCAGGAGCTTTGAGGTGTGCAGACTGACCCCATGGGGTGGGGGTGGGGATTTCCACAGAGGCCTACCAGGTTCCAGGCGTGAGTCAGCAATGTTGGGCTATCAAAGAGCAACACACCACCTTCTCCTCTGGTATATCAAGGAAGCCAGATGTTGCCCTGACTCTCTGAGAAACATCCCAGAATAACTTCTGTTCTTTGAGTGCAACTCCACAGCTACCAGAGTTTCTATTACAGGAAACAAGCCGGAGATTTTCCTGTAGTGGTTTAAGAGGTCGCTTATTTAATATATCACTCCTAGATTTGGGGGGTTTTCTGGGGTGTGTGTGTGATACCTTCTCTCAAGCACTTTCAGTATACTAAGATACTCCCATTTTTGAGGGCCCAGGGGCACATTTAGAAATCTAATAAACTGTCATGGGTACCATGAAATACCCTTTCCACACACTGGTGATGCTCAGACACACAAAGAACTGGGAAAAACAGCCCCTTGACAAAATTTCCCATAATATATCATACTGCGACACACACCTGCAACCCCACAGACTCCAATGCATACAAATACAACCCCACATACCAACACAAACCCCGGTAAAACACACCTATTACTCCCTCACATCCAGAACCTCACAAACCCCAAAGCATCTGAAACTTCCACATCCCCTGCAACCCCACTTCCCCTTCCTACGACCCCACACATTATTGCTAGAGCAGGGTGTTCCAATATATGGCCCACATGTGGCCCTCAAGGCCTTTTTTTGGTGGCCCTCAGTAACATTTTATGCCCCCCCCCCCAAGGCTGAGTGTCTGTGCAGGATGGGAGGGATGGGAACAAAGAAAGGAATATTCTGGAAGATCAGATAACTGACTGGCAAGAACCCTGGCATCATTCCACACTGCAGCATTTTATTGCAGATCCCATGACCAAACTCAATATGTTTACACTTTATATTTTATTTCATTTAATAAACAAAATGAAAACAAAACTCTAAAACTAAACAAAAAACTATCACTCAACACAACTGAATCTTTCCCCTCATTTTGAAGGGAGGAAGTTTTCCTCTCTAAACAATTTAACAAAGCCTTGAAACTGGAGAAAAACCATGCTGCCTTTCTTCGGAGCAAGCCACGAGGCAAAACCGGCTGATGTTTGTCCAGTATGTTGTGTTCTGCCATAAATAGCCGCCTTTCACAGCTCTGTTTAAAGAGCTCCACTGGTGCTCCTCTGTGTCTTGCCTTTTTGTCCTTGCTGACCTCAGTTTTCAAAACCAGCGTATTCTGTAGGCAGTGGTGGATGAGACAATCTCTGGCTGTGGGGCATTCAGCTAAACTTATTGATGTGTTGCTGAGGGATTAACCCAGCCTTCCCCAGCCCAGGGCCCTCCAGATGTTTGGGACCATGGCTCCCACCAGCCTCACTCAACACAGACTTTGGGGTTCAAGAACCCCACAGCCCCTGCTTTTGTGGGGAGGGAGCAGCTGTCTGGCTTTCTGTTCACCTCACCTTGGCCTAGATTTTACCAAGAGATTGTCCAGGCTGCTACTGATCTCTTGGCAAAACTGCTGCTTTAAAGTACAAACCAAAATCGATAGGCATCATAACCCAGGTGTATGATGGCCAATTTAAAAATGAAGCTGAGGGGATATATATATCTGCAAGCTGAGTAAGTGATTGTCTAGGGCCTCAGACCACAAGGGGCATCTAAATCCAAAAAACAAGTTTTACATAACTGGTTTAAAAAAGGAAGGAAACAGGGAAACCAGACTCTACAACAGGTATCATCATTCAGATGTGACAGAAATATACTTATCAACTGCACACCATCGTATTGTGTTTATAAATCTGTAAAGAAATAACCATAATCAAAATGTCACTAAGCCAGGTAGCTGCTCTTGGTTTGGTGTACATTAAAGGTTTTAATATATGCTAAATACAAAATCATAAAGGTACTTTCATTTTGAAAGCATCTCACGTGCAAATACACTTATTGCAAGACACGTTTTAGTTAGATTTCTAGTTTTAAGATGCATCCTCACCTATCTCCCAGGATATATGCAGATATAAATGTTTACTGCAGTGTTTTTATTTTCACTGTCCTTTCTGCTGGAATAATACACGTTCTTTTGGGGCCTCTTAAACTTAGGGCAATAATGCCCTCCAGATGTTGTTGGGACTATCAGCTATGGACCAAGATGGCAGGGGTTGATGTAGAGGGCCCCACATTGACTACCCCTGGCTTAGGGGTAGTTAACCAAAAGAGGTCCAGTAAGTTCAATCAGGAACGTTGGACTTACTGGACCTCTTTTGGTTAACTAGGAAACACACCCGCACTGCCGGCAGTGCTAAGAACCAGCTCATTGTGAATGGACAATAGGAGCATTTGAGTTCCAGCAGCAGAAACAGATGAGAGAGACCACGAAGTCTGGAGCACAGGGGCAGGCAACAGCAGGAAAACCAGGACTGTGTGTATGATGCGATGCCCGGATCTTGGCTGATGAGTTGGCTTCGGATGTTTGGGGTTGTGCTGTGCTTCTTCTGTTTTTCAACTTTGCTGAAGGCAGCTCCCGAGTTTTCAGGTGAGTCTGTGAGATGAGCTAAAACTGAGAGGAGGGAGGCTCTTCTCCAGCATCCGTCCTGCTGCAACTGCTGTCTCTTAACAGGCAGTGACTGTAGAAGGAAGGCAGCCTCCACTAACCTTACACCTAAGATCTTAGAAATCTCTGTTCCATGCAGAGAGGTGGAGGTGGGAAGAAAGGAAGGGGGACAGTGGAAAGGCTGACTCAAAGAGCCTTTTTCTTAGACGAGGGGTGGCCAACTCCCAAGAGATTGTGATCTACTTACAGAGTTAAAAACTGGCAGTGATCTACCACCTTTTTGGGGATTCAGGTCAAAGTTGTTGAGCTTTATTTAGGGAGAAGGAAAGTCCCATTTTTGGGGGGTGCAGGGCAACTATGTTGAGCTTTTTTTGGGGAACCAAAGTTGTTGAGCTTCTTTTGGGGGAGCCAGTGATCCACCAGTGATCTACCACAAATGTCCAGTGATCTACCAGTGAATTACAATCTACCTGTTGGACATGCCTATCTTAGACTATTGATTGATGACTCCTTGAATCACAGAATTGCAAGGGACTTCATGGGTCATCCAGCCCAGACCCCTGTTGCAGGAAATTACAGATTCCTTGACAGGAGAGCCCACCACCTTCTGAGATATTTTGCTCTACCATTAGGAAGTTTTTCTTCCAGACTTTAAAAAGAAAACTGGGTGACATTTTGCTGGTCCTCATTTGAAGAGCAGCCTTGGAGTATTATTGACATGAATCTAGGAGGGCAATTCTTCAGCTCATTTCTGAATTTTTCAAATGCCTTTGAAAGCACTATGTAGATATGTACATCTTCCTAATTTTAATGCATTCTTCCCTCACCCCTATGCACCCCATAATGGAAATTTTTGCCACATTTGGGGTTTCTAAGTGAATCTAGAACTTAAACTACTCCCAGGGCTACACTCTAGGGCTGCCTTAAAGGAAAGAACATGCAAAAAACAAAAATGACTAAGTACAACAAAGAGTTTAAGGTGCTATAGTATGCATTATTTTTGCTGCAACAGACCAACGCAGCTGCCTTTCTGGAAATAGCTAAGATGACTACCAATGTGATCATAGTCACATCCCCATAGACACACCTCTTCTAAGACTGTACAAAATTAAAATCAACTCAATGCAGACATGTATGGCTGCAAGGGTCCCTTCCAACCATACGATTCTATGATTCTAATAGCAAGCCAGCTGTTATATCACCCCCACACCTTTTGTTTAACATCCAACCTGATGGAAATTTCTGTTGGATTCAAGCTGTTCCTTGCAATTCTTTGGCGTTTTGGGTGGTGATGATGAAAGGATCTTGCCAATTTTCAAACTAAAAATGCATGCTATTGCAACCCACCTCTTTGTCTGCCCCACTCATTTGGTAGGTTTCTCTTTTAGAAAAGCTTGCTTATTTGGCATGCAGAGAGGAGGCAAATAGCACCCATGAGAAATCATAGTCTCTGCATATGTGGTGACACTTTGCCTCTTTTAGTGCTTGCTCTACAGCACCACTTACCCACAATGTTAAAACAAAACCACATTAGAACCTTGCCCCCCCCCTCAGACCTAGCTAAAACATCTAACACGAAACCCCACTGCCATCTTACTTGTTTTCCATGGATGATGCTGGATTTAGTGGTTTCAAATCAAGCTGCAACAGCAGGTACAGTGTTTCTTGTGGTTCCTTTCAATAAGGCTGTTATTCCATTATAGGGCCAGAGCAGACTGCAGAGTGACTGAATTCAGCATGGTTATGCTGACGTTCTTGAACATTTTAAGTCAGGATGGCCAATGTGGTGCACTCCAGGTGCTGCTGGACCCCAACTCCCATCAGCCTCAGCCAGCATGGCTAATGGTGAGCGATGATAGGAGTTGTAGTCTGGTGCCATCTGGAGGGCATCACATTGGCAAGATGTTATGGACACAATAATAGTGCATTAGTTAAAGGTAAAGGGACCCCTGACCGTTAGGTCCAGTCGTGACCGACTCTGGGTTTGCAGCGCTCATCTCACTTTATTGGCCAAGGGAGCTGACGTACAGCTTCCGGGTCATGTGGCCAGCATGACTAAGCCGTTTCTGGCGAACCAGAGCAGCGCACGGAAACGCCGTTTATCTTCCCGCCGGAGCGGTACCTATTTATCTACTTGCACTTTGACGTGCTTTTGAACTGCAAGGTTGGCAGGAGCAGGGACCGAGCAACGGGAGCTCACCCCGTCGCAGGGATTTGAACTGCCGACCTTATGATCGGCAAGTCCAAGGCTCTGTGGTTTAACCCACAGCGCCACCCACGTCCCCAATAGTGCATTACTAGTGAGCTTATCCTGCTTTAGTTTCTTCTGTGATGCTTCCCCAATGCTACCATATCATTGCTGTCTAGAAGGACTATAGCACAGCAAAAGTGGGGCCAATATAAACCAGAACATCTATGGTATAAAAAGTTGTGCGATTTCAGCAGGCAGTTGTAGCATATGCACTGACTGGAAATGAATCTGTGTAACCACCCCAAAACTTTTGCAGGTGCAGAGAATGCACACCTGGGAGCCCCTCTAAGTGATGTTCATACATCATGAGGGTCTCAAGAACCAACCCGAACTCATCACATTTCTTGATGGTGGCACCAAGAGATAGAAGAGTGTAAAGATTGGTGGACACTCAAGTTTTTTTAAAAATAGCTCTACTAAGCCACTTCTGGCCCAGAAGTGGATGGTTTCACTTATTTCCATATTTACAAATGATAGGAGATCAGCAGACTTATATTTAGCATTATTTCTTTCCAGAGACACCCAAACCCATTTGCTTTGTTTTCCCATCAGGTTACTTACAGAAGATTTTGAAAAACCATACTGCCCACGCCTGTGATAAGGAGCAGATGACAATAATTTGCCCCCACAAAACTTCCATTAGTGTCCTTTCTGCATTCTATGGACGCCGAGTGCCCAGTCGAAACCTATGCCCAACCACAGAAGACCTCTCTTTGGAAAGCACCGATTGTGTGTCTGCCACAGCCCACCAGGTAAGAGGCCCTAACATTTACATAGAACAGCACAAAAAATGTGTCGATAGAATTAATAACAGAGAACTGGGGCACTGCTTGCCTGAGCAGAAATTAACATGCTATTTTTAAAAATTGGAATGTGCAAGTTTTTTTTACCCTTTTTTAAAAATCAAGCAGCTGCAGCTCAGTGGTAGAATATCTGCTTTGCAGGTAGAAAATTCAACCCCCAGCTTCTCTAGGTAGGGCTGGGAATGTCGCCCATCTGAAATCAGAATAGACCTGGCCAGAAGGGCTCAAGGTTAGCCAATGAGCTTCAGTTAGAGTGTTGAACTAAAATCTGGGTTCGAATCCCCACTCATCCGTGAAGCTTACTGGATGACCTTGGTCCAGTCACTGTTTCTTATTCTAGCCTAATCTTCATAGGGTTGTTGTGAAGACAAAATGGGGAGGGGTGTGTGAACTCTATACTCCTTGGAAGAATGGTAGGATGAATTTTTTATAAAAAATGCTCACAAAAATTAGGACACCTATCCACTAAAATACAAATGAATATCTGTGGGGACTTTTTTTTGAAATAAATAATAATTGCAAACTGATATGGAAATGCAGTGAAATGAACTTGCAGTTGGAAAAATAAGAAATCAAAGAAATCAAAACTGATGGACTCATCCACTTACTTCACAATATACTGGCTGCTTAGAGTACAAAACCCATCCAAGATGAACTAACAAAGTTTGCTCAGTAAGCAAGCCAGCCAGCTATGTTTATCCAAGATTAAAGTCAAGGCATTTCCTTATTTGCACAATTCATTTGGCAAAGAGCGGGTCTGATGGGAAGGGTGGGGAGGAGGCCTGAGAAGCAAGCTTGTGCTCTAGTAATTCAGAACCTTGCATCAGGATCTGACTCACCGCTGTCACCAGAAAACTCCTTCTTTGCATAGCTCACTATGTCTCCTTAGCACTGCATGCACACAACATGTGTGATCTTCACTCATGTGATAATCAGCATGGAGGTAGCACTGTATTCTCCTTTCCCATGCAGAAGGGGTTTCTAGGTAGGGATTTTCCTTGCTTTCATGAAATGGCCGCAAGTAGCAGCTGTAATGTGGTTGCTACAGGAGTAGCTGGTGTCAACAAGAATATGCCAAAAATGCAGAGGATGGAACGAAGCATTTCAGTGTGAAGAGGACTCTCTGAATGTATAATCTGCAGTGTCTGATAAGTCAACTCTTTTTGCTGCCTGTCTATACCTTGGAAAACAAGCGATTTGCAGTGGTGCAGTTAGTTAATTTCAGGCTCTGGGCTTAATGGGCTTACAAGGAAGGGGACACTCCATAATGATAATGTGCATTCCTTCACGTACTTCAAAACATGCTAAGCCAGACCTCCCTCTGATGGGGCCCCTGGATTTCTGCCCCCAAATTCTGCCCTGACAGCACCACTGGCTGTTTGGATTGCTGGGTCGTCATGAGTTGAACAGGCTTTGATCTAGTCAGGAGAGATAACATGAGCAGCTAGAGGGCCTTCTAAAAGCACATCACTCCATCTAGTGCTTGGCTGAAGACTAGCAATTGGCAGCCGTGGTTTCATGAGTAAACATTAGAATTTAAGTAGAGCTTGTGGGGAAATAGCCAGACGTGTGTATTTAAGAGACATCCACGTGTATTTTAGTTGTGATAGTCCCTGTTAATCATTTAATTAGGATGTGTGAAGGGGCTAATTGAGTCAGACCTCTGTGCTAGAGAGTACCAGACATCACTAATTCTGTGATATCAGCATGGGTTCAGAGGTAATAGAGTTCAACCTGATTTCTTTGGAGGTAATGATCCATTAGCACAACAAAGCATCAAAGAACTAGGTGGGAGAATGCAGGTGAATGGGGCCTCTCTCTGGGTACTAGGGCTTAGGTTAGCTAGGTTAGAACAGGTGGGATGTGACCATTCTTGGGGAAAGGCAAGCAGCAGGGCAGGGATGCAGCTGCCTTTGGAAGAAGTTGGCACTGCTTGGGATGAGATTGTCAGAACTAGGGCTGCCATACGTCCAGGGTTTCCCAGACATATCCAGGATTTTGACCTTGAAAATTGCATCTGGGGGGAATTTCCAGTTCACAGCAAATTGTCTGGGAAATCTCGGATGTATGGCAATGACACCTTTTTTGAAAAATAAAGCTCTAAAAGTGGTGAAAATAAATTCCAAAAGAAGGAAAATATGCCCAAAGCACTCAGCATGTGTGTTGGGCAGCAGTGGCTGAGGCGAGAGACAGGCTTTGCTGGACTGAGAGGGAGAGAGAAGGCGTGTGGGGCCTCAGCTCAACTTTTACACTTGCCTTTCAGAGGCAGCGGCTGAGGCAGGAGGCTCCCAAGCAGGATGCTGAGGCAGAACCCAGGGAAGACAGCGCCTGCTCTGCACTGGGACATGCCATTGAGCAAATTGAACCGAGGAAGGCAGGGAGCGGGCTGGGGCGGGGGGGGGGGGTTGAGGGGGAGAGAAAAGAAGGAAAGTAGCGTGAGGAGAGGTAGCCAAGACAGCTCTCGGCACCAGCTGTTCTTGCTCCAGTTGTCGAGTCGACGGGGGCTCCAGGAGGCAAGCCAGTCACCAGTATGTAGCCAGGGAAGGGGATTTTCAAGCAGTGTTATGATGTCCCCCCCAAAAAAAAAGTCTCAAAAGCTCAACAACTTTGGTGTCTGGATTTTCACTTTTTTAAATATGGCAACCCTACTCAGAACCCCCTCCACAGTAGACTCAGGTTGTAAATATGTGTAAATAACCCATATTTCAGAAAGATACCACAGTGTCCCCTGTGCCTCATTGTCCAAAGGGAAACACAGACCCCCTGGTTAAAGCACCAGGAACCCCTGGAATATCACACTGCTCATGGAGATTGGAATGGAGTGCAATATGTTAGGATCTCCCATGTGGGTGCGCTGAAGGTCAGTGGGACGTGGGAGAGGATGTTTCTACCCACACATGTTGTAGTCATCCTTTGCTGCTTTTGGGCTATAGCTAAAACTATGAGGCAGTTGCCTTGGGCAGCAGAACCCCAAGGGGCAGGTGCTCAGCCCATCCCATCCCCTCTACTATTGGCAGAGAAGTGGTGGCGGCTTCTGGCGAGATCTCACACATGCCATGAAATCTCACGAGATCTCGTCAAAATCTCGTGTGATTTTGAGAGCTCACCAGAATCCAGTGACGACATCACCACTTGGCAGGCACCACTGCACAACCCCAGTGAGAGTGACTTCGGGCAGGAGGCTTCCATAGCAGTGTGGCACCTTCCCGTTTTGCCTCAGGCGGCAAAACGGGACTGGATGTCCCTGGTATTGACTTTTATGGGGAGTTGTACTGGAATTTGATGGGAGTTGTAGGGAGCTGTAGTCCAAAATATCTGGAGGCTACCAGGTCAGCAGAGTTTTTTCTAGGCATGAGCCATCACCTTTCTAACAAAGAACTTAACTCTGGTACTACTTTAAAGCCTCTCCTTCTCCTACAGAAAATGATGGATGAGTGTCAGGACCAGCGATGGTGTCATTTCTCTGTCCACAGCCATGTGTTCGGCCCTGATCCATGCCCAGGTACGCACAAGTACTTGGTAGTCTCCTACAAATGCAGACCAGGTGAGTGAGTTCAACAAGGCATTAACTAGGCCAGGGTTCATTGGTGCTAGCAGTTTATGATTCTGATGTTCCTTTTGAAGTCAGATTTGCTTTTCTTATTTAAGCAGTCCGCAGTCAAGCAATGTGTACAAAAATGCACATATTGTGATAAAAGCACGAATAAAAATAACGCATCTATGTGTGCATAAAACATGTATGCATCTGTTGGTGAAAATAGCATATAAAAATGCATTATAATAGGGGAAATTGCATACAATCATGCATATTTGAGGAGACCAAAATACTGGTGAATCACAAATGGATGTGGACAGTGCTTTTTTTCCTGGGGGTATGCAAGGGTACACATACCCCGAAATATTTTGTGAATCTTTGTACTTTTGTCCATTTACTATATTTAATTCCCCCGATTTGAACTATAAAACAGTGATTTTCTTGTGTCAAAATGAGAGTACCCCTAAACATTTTTTAAGAAAAAAAGCACTGGATATGGAAATGTGGAGAACGGGTGAGTGGAAAAAATGAAAAATTTTAGAGAAACTGAAATTGACAGATTTGTCCATCCCTGTGTCCCAGCCAACCATCGCCTCAAGACTGTGTGTGAAAATGAAAAACTGAGACTGCAGTGCCGGAACAAGTCCATCCTAGCTATTTACTCTGCCATCTATGGGAGGCCTTTGCGGGGAAAGCCAGAATGCGAATCGGTGAACAGGACGGGACCTGACATAGGTATGAAGGGAAATTCAGGTGGCCTGGAGTTTCCCAGGACAAAGCTAAGAGCTTCTGGAGCTTCAACAGTCACCAAAGGATTAAGAGTAGATCAATTTTATTTATTTATTTTACCAGATTCCATTTCTGAAATGCTCCCCTCAAAATATCTCAAAACATTTTCAAAGTACCTTAAGGATTATCTCATTTCTTATGCTCCAACCCCAATCACTGATATCGTCTGGCGGGGCACTTCCTGTGGCTCCCTATGGCTTTGAAGTTTGGTTGGCCTTCACAGGGGACTGAGCCTTTAGCATGGCAACCTCTGTCCTGTAGAACTTCCTGCCACTAGATGTTTAGCCAGAACCATCCCTCCCTTCTTCTGAAAACTATCTTCCTTAAAAACAGGAGTTTGCAATATGAATTTCCTTTTTCTTTTTAGCCATTCAATATTTCTTGATTTGTTTTTGCTGCTTTTAAAATGATGTTTTTTATGGATAGTTTTTGCAAATTTTATTCTTACACATTGTATAGCGCCTTGATATAGATATTTATGAAAGCGAGGGTTATAACTATGAAAACAAACAAACACCAGCAATTAAAACAATTAGGAACAATTCCTTACTTCAGACCACAAACAACAATCCCATACATACAAACAATTAAAAGCAATTTCATATGTAGTAACATTTACTGATCCATCACAGATACATAATGGGATAAATATCTCCACTTGGAAGCTTGTTGGAGAAAGGCAGGTGTTCTGTAGAGATCAGAGATAGTGGCTGTTGAACATGTGAGAGTTCCAGTTTTAGGCAATGCCCCCTTTCCTCCTAGCACCCAGTCTCTCACTCACCTGCTGAGTTTTTCATGCTGTTTGCATCACTCAAAGACAAATGTGGTCTTGAACAGGTGCATCAGACTTGTTACTGAATACCAGGCACAAGAAATCTCTGGCAGGTCTGGCTGGTCTCCCCACTTCGACCAAGGGACAGCTTCAGTCATGCCACACCACCTGCCCTGCATCTGATGTCGCATACAATAGGTGAAGATGCTGCTCCCTGCCAAATGTTGGGTTTAAGACACTGCACGTCAGTAGGCAGGTGGCACCTGCAGTGTCCTGTGCCGTTGCCCCCATGGGTTGATTTCAAATCACACAGGCAAATCAAGATGCCCCACTTGAATCCATTGTGATGCAAGGTGATTGACAGAAGGGCAGCACTATCCACCAGTCAAAAAGACCCACAGGGATTGGGCACCTAAGCATTGTTTCACCAGCTAGAAAGAGTTCCCCACCTTGGCCAAAGGTGAATAATGTATACTAACCGTCTGAGAACCTGGCACTAGGTTGGCTGAATGCCAACTACTGGAGCACCCTAGTCCTGCTTCTTCTCCTTGCTGTTTCTCTCTGTTCACCTTTCTGGGTAGAAGAAAAATTATGGGAGCAAGGAGTAGCAAATTTCTCTCATCTCTCTCTCCTCCCCATGACAGTTGTATCATACCCTCCAACTTTTTCATCTCCAGAATGGGAACATCTGAAGGGGCATGACTTCTGGTCTGGTGGTCTGGCAATCATCACTTGGGTCATCCCAAAGCACTGGACTGACCCTGCTGACTTGTGCTGGAGTGAGTGCCAAGCCACAAAATGGGGCATTCCAGGATACAAACAGAAGCTGGGATTGACTTCTGTGGTTCCTGCTTGGGTGCTTGGAGGTAGATATGCTGTAGACTTCAGGCCGAAGTGGTCAGTGAATAGGCAGCAGTAACAGAAGTGAGGAGAAGGGCGCCATTGCCCAAGATCCTTGAAAAACCTGAAGCCAGCAGTAATAGAGCCTAAGTGATGAGAGATAACCTTCACACTGATGGACACCATTTAAATTTACACAGTGGAAGAGAACTTTCAAAATGCCACTGTTAGTCACAATGAAATTTCAGAAGTGTGATATCAGGTGATTGTCAGGCCTGTAGTGGGTGTGGGGTTGGGGAAGGCAGGATTTAACCTACTTGCCTTATGCTGTTTCCTACCCCTAAGTTTGTGGTTGAACTGAAGCCAGGTGTGGCACTTCTGCACCGTTCTTTGGGACTGAATGCGCTGTGTCCATGCTTTAGAGTGTCTGGCTCCTGATGCCTTGAGGAGAGTTTCCCGGAGGTGTCACAAGAAGGAGAACTGCACCATTGTTGCTGATAAAGCCACTTTCGGAGACCCCTGCTTCCCTGGAGTGAAGAAACAACTGAGAGTCTCCTATACTTGCGGTAAGCTACGTAAAAAAACCTGTATCAAATTGTGCTTGATTGGAAAACTGGCACTGTAGAAATCAGAGGGACAGGAGAATGCTTAAACTGCTTAACAGCTGAAAGTTAAGATATGGATGGCACTCCTACCTATAAGAATTGCCACTGCCACAAAAAAATCCCTGTGGCCAAAGGCCCTTCTAGGCCAGCATTTTGTTCCTCATAGTGGCCAACCCAGATACCCCGAGGAAGCTCACAAGCAGGACACAAGGACAATAGACCTCTCCCACCATTGTCTTCCAGTGACTGGAATTCAGAAACCCTCTGACGCTGTAGGTAGTAAACAGCCATCATGACTGGCACAAGAACTTAAGACCAGCCCTGCTGGATCAGCTCAGTGGTCCATCTATTCCAGCATCTTATTTTCATAGTGGCCACATAGATGCATATGGAAAGCCTGCAACAGCACTCTTTCCTCCTGTGGTTTCCAGCACCTAGCATTTAGGAGTCTCTTGGGCTTGTAGATCGGAAGGTCAGTGGTTCGAATCCCCGTGACGGGGTGAGCTCCCATTGCTCTATCCCAGCTCTTGCTAACCTAGCAGTTCGAAAGCATGCCAGTGCAAGTAGAAAAATAGGTACCGCTCCGGCGGGAAGGTAAACGGCATTTCTGTGCGCTGTGGTTTCCATCACAGTGTTCTGTTGCACCAGAAGTGTTTTAGTCATGCTGGCCACATGACCCGGAAAGCTGTCTGTGGACAAATGCTGGCTCTCTCGGCTTGAAAGTGAGATGAGTGCCGCAACGCCATAGTCACCTTTGACTGGACGTAACCGTCCAGGGGTCCTTTACCTTACCTTTTTACCTTTTATTGAAGTAAATACATGTTATCTCATGTGCTTCCTGTACTTTACTGTTTCTCTCTCTGGGAAGCAGTGACATTAAATAATTCTAGATGGAAGCATTTATTTTATTCATGTGTCTCTATTTACCAGTACTATTCCAACTGTCTCTTGTCTACCCAAACCCCCAAATCTTTATAGTTCCTTTTCATTAAGATAAAACTTTTAAGTTTAATATTGCTGTTGCTTGCATATTTGATTCTAAGTGTTGCTTGCTTGTTCTTATTAGACTTGGTGTTGTCCTTCTCCTTAGAATAGTTTTGATCTGATGAGTTTAAGTTCAGTGTGTCATAATCTGCTTTATTTAGTCTGTCTTGACTGCAGCCATGTTATGTTTATGTTATTTATCAAGCCATAGTCTGCCTTGTTAAATTCTTAAGGTGCTTTTCTTTTAAGTTTTATTCAGAGCAGACCCACTGAAATTAATGAACATGAGTAAGTTCTGTTAATTAATTTTAATGGATTTATTATTGATAAAGGGTTGAATACCACCCCTTGTGCCTTGTGTATATGGCTGTTTCACAAACACACTGACAGTGTGCTACTTTCATGCCGAAGCATTCACTGTTGCACACAGTAGCAACTATAAAATGGGCATCAGTCCTATGAAAGTTGGCAGCGAAACCTCCACCATGACACACACACCCCAATCACAAACAATGATTCCTCTTCCCCTTTTTAGTGCCAAGGCAGCTGCTGGAAGAGGTGGGCCGCAACTCCCAAGAAGACCCTTTCTTAATCTCAGACTACACACATGGTAAGTATCCCGCTTTTACCTTAATCACAAGTAAAGCTCTGCATTTAGAATCTGCTGGTAGAATCCTCTACCACCACAATCCATCTAAGGCGGGCTGGTAATCCCTTCTGCAGATAGTGGTCTCAGGTAGTGAATGCTGAGAGGACTGTATCCTAACTGGGGCCACAAAGAAAGAAGAGTGTGCTATCAGCATGATAAGCAGAATTGTGAGATTTGCAACTTTTTAACCCCACCAACTTTTCACACCCCCCCTTTCCTAAACAACCCAATGGGTATTCCAAAATGTAGCCATGAAGTAGGTGGAAAAAATAAAAATGGAAGGTGAGTGGTGGTTAAGTGTTCTGTTTGGAGGGAGTGATTGGTTGCAACCCTCAATAAAGCATTTTGTGCAGGTCCCAGTTGTTAATTAGATTCCCTATTGAACAAACTAAGGCCCTTTTGAGCCCGTTTTTTGTGCAGAACAGAAAGCATGAGGGACAAAGCATGTTCCTTTCCTTTCCATTAGCTAATTGCCTTGGTCTAATAGCACCCAGAACATCCTTATTGGCTTCTCCCCCTAGTATTCACTGTATTAAAAGGACACAAGTCTTGTGTTTCCCAGGGGTCTTATCTGAACCTTGTTGAGCTGCATCTCCTTAATTACTGTATTGGCCTAAATATAAGCTGCACCCGAATATCAGCTGCACCTTTAAAATTGGAGGGAGGCAGGGAGAGGAAAAAAAATACCCAAATATAAGCCACAGCAGACTGGCTGCACGCCTTTGCCCCGTGCTCCTGGTCTACTCTGCTTTGCCAGTGGCCCCCCTTCCCCCCTTTGATCCAATGGCTCAGGGTAGGCTTTGGAGTGGCAGGCGGCAGTGTTCCTGGGCTGCTTCCTGGGGGGGGGGAGCCATACCCCTTTGCCAGCAGTGTAAGGTCCTGAATATAAGCCACACTTTAACTTTTCACAATTGGAATTTGGAAAAAAGTGAGGCATATATCTAACCCCACTTGGAAGTTTATCTGGTTGTTATACAGTGGACACTTGGGTTACGTTACCTTCGGGTAACATAACTTCCGGGTTGGGAACGCGGCAAACCCGGAATTGCATACTTCTGGGTTTCGCCGTGTGTGCATGCAGAGAAGCGCTTTGCGCACCACACATGTGTGCAGAAGCAGCGCCTTATGTTGTGGACTTTTTGGGGTATGTACGGACCCCTGGAACAAATTAAGTTCATATCTGGAGTGTCCACTGTATTTCTTTAAATATTCGCTAAAGTATTCCCACTCCTCTTTTATATCCAACTCATCTTGATTTCTTATCAAGGATTTTTATGCCCAAAGGTGAAAATAGTCCCACAAAAGTGAACTGGCAGAATAAGCTAATAGCTAACTCCGCATATTCTATTAGCTTATTCTGCCAGTTTACTTTTGTGGGACTATTTTCACCTTTGGGCATAAAAATCCTTTCACCTTTGGGCATAAATTATTCTTGCCGCTGCTGTTGCTTAGAGGAAGAGACTAAATACTTTCTTGGGTATTTCACCCTCTACTATACTCAATAAGAACATCTCCGTTTTTGTGTTTTTTTGAGAAATGAGAACCTTACCATCTTTTTTTTTTTAGTTCTATCATCTCCCAATACTCTTTGGCTTTCTTACAACCCCACCACATATGTCCCTTCAATCTCTTCACATTTCCAGCACAAATTGGTTCATTTTGCCCAATTCCATGCCCACCACTTTTCTCAGTTGCTATCAGTTCTGCCTTGAATGGGGGTTCCATTTCCCATCTTTGTTCTCCTGCGACTTTCCCTCACTGCTCAAGATCCCACCTGGGCTCACCTAATCTCCTCATGTTCAGAGGGAAATTCATTGCCCATGCTCATTCATGAGGGGCAAGAGACAAGCCATTTCTCCAAAGCAGAAACTGTGCCAGTGAGTCTATCCTGAGTGTTAACACTGTGAGATGAGCAACCATGGATGGAAGCAGCAGCTAGAAGCCAGTTAAAGTATATTAAAGAAGCAATAGTGGTGATGGTTGGGGGGGCCTTGCATCATCAGCTGTAGTTTTTGTTTAGGGAAGGAGAGTGAAGGCCACCTGGCCATGAAAGAGAAGACCAGAGAGGACAGGAAGCACTGGATTAGGCCTAGCTCAGAACAGTCTGCCCCTTGAGGCAACAGGACAAGTTAGTGCCTATTTTTCATCTCATGTGCAGAAGTGAACTGGGTTGGCAGATAAATCTGTTTGCAACATGGCTGATGTGGCAATGCCCTCCATTGCATCAGTGGCAGCATGCTAGTTTAAAGGTGTGGCAAGACAGGTTGGGTGGTGTACACAGCTCTGTCCTCCAACAGAGGGGAATAGTTGGGAGGCGTAGGAGAAATAGCCGCCTCTGCTCTCCCCCTGCTGCCTGAAGTCTCCACCACCCTTTGCATAATGGCAAGGCCAGCCTTGCATAGGAAGTGGCCTTGAGTGTAAGGCCTTTGGTCCATCTCTCATGGTATCGTCAACACTGACTGACTCCAGATTGCAGCCAGCCCTACCTTGCTGTAGATGATGGTTCAATATCTGGATGCCACATAACTTGGTTATGGTGGTTACCTCATCCTCAGAATGCACACCTGTCACCTAGCAGAGCAGAGGACTCTGAGATTCATTCTTCACGTGAAAACAAGGGGCAGTGTGGTGTACTAGTTAGAGCACTGGACTGGGACCAGAGAGACCAGACCCAGTCAGCCCTGAAACTCCCCAAGGGACCTTAGTCTCGTCATGCACTTTCAGGCTAGTCTACCTCAAAGGGCTGTTATGTGGATAAAAACAGGGTTGGGTGGGATAGAAATGGCTACACACGTAATAATAATATCCTTCTGGTCCCTGAAACGTTTTTGGTTAGCAGACATAAATAGGAAGTAGAGGAAGTGAGAGTGAGGGGAGGCCAAAGCTCACCCAAATGGTGTGATGGTGACAGCCCCTACTAATCACCTGCTGTTACATGCTAACTGCCTCTGGACATGGAAGTCCTACTGAGCTTTCATGGTTAATAACCATGGGTAATAAATCTGTTCTTTCTTAAGTTGTTGTCACTACAACTTAAAAGCATAGGAAGTTGCCTCATCTTGAGTAAGACCATTGGTCTATCTAGACCAGCATTGTTTATCCTGATTGGCAGCATCTCTCCAGGGTTTCTGGCAGGGGTCTCTCCCAGCCCCACCTGGAGGTGCCAGGGATAAACCTGGGACCTTCTGCATGCAAAGCAGTTGCTTCACCACTGAGCCCTGGTCCTTCACCTTTGTGATTGTGAGTTCCATAGATTACATGATAAAGGAGATGCATTTTAAGGCTGAACGTCTGTTAGGCAGGCTTCCCTTCTCTCCCGAAACCCTTGTCAGTAAGAACGTGCTATCCCCTTGTTTGCTGCAGGTGGCTGGTACACTGGGCCGAGGCTTTCCAGGCTCCAAGAAAATCTGATGATATTTACTAGCTCTCTGGAAACTTTTGCCCTTTTCTGGGGTATGTCTGACTTCCCTGGGTGTGCAAGACGGGCAGAGTTGGGATGCTGGGGGAAACAGGCCAATCAGGGCCATGGCGCACATTATGTGGGTGGCAAAGCTGTGACTGGGTCTCCCGACCTTTGCGGTAAATGGGGGTGGCACGTAGTTACTCCAGAACGGAGGAAATGTGCCACTCCCAAAAAAAGAGAGGGCAAAAGGTTTGCACATGCTAAATTATGTGTTAGAGATTCTGATGTAGAAGTGACTGTCATAGCTGAAATAGAAATGCAACACGTCTTGCCATAGTGGTCTGTTCTGAAAACAGAGGACTGCTTTCTGTAAAGCAGGATAGACTTAACTGTTAAGCAGCTCTTTTAAGCCATTTTTATCAGTTCAGCAGTGCTAGGAGAAAGTTGCTTCGCCTATGTCTCCTACCCCAGCCTTTTCCAGATCTGAAGTATCTGTTAGTCTCACTGGAGAAATGCAGGGACAATACAGATCCCCATCTTCTCACCACAGCAAGACTGTTAGCAGCTTTCAGATGAGGAGTGGGATTTAGAAAAAGGAAACAGCACTCCACTCACTCCAATAAAAACTGAAACCTTAAAGTAAAACTACAAGGAAAGGATCTCACATATCACATTTGACCTTTTGGGATGCCTTTTCTGTCGGTGCAACCCCCACCCTCTTTAAAGACACCACCCTAGAATTGCAGAAGGAAAGCCCACTGGAATGAATGCACAGGGGTTCCATGTTGTCATCCCCCCCACCCCATTTAATCCAGATTCGCCAGTTCTGCAGATATGCAGTAAGTAAAAACTGGGTGTGGCAGTGGTAAATTCCAATTAGACAGGAAAAATAAATTTGGTGTGGCATTTTGATGGCAACAGAATTGTGTGCGACAGGGAAGGGGAACCTTTGGCCCTCTAATAGGTTGTTGGACTGCAACTCCCATCGTTTTTGACCACGAGTCATGCTGGCTGGGTCTGATTGGAGATGTAGTCCAGCAACATCTGGAGGGCCAAAGGCTCCTCATCCCTGGTGCAGGCGCTGTATACTAGCATGTATGAGTCACACTGTGTGCAAAATAAATTGGATGTGTCCTCTCTGTTTATCAGTCCATCTCTCTTTTCCTCCAGTTAAACTGCAGACTTAGGTATATGAGGAGGAGAGGGTGGCTGGAGCAGATGCCACATTCAGGAGGCTCTGACACCCCAAACCATGTCCTCTCTGCTATTGGCCCCTCCCTCTCAACACCCTATCTCTGCAAGGGAGGAGAATGTGGGTTGACTTCCCCCCTGTTGAGTCTTACTTTCCTTTTTCTTTGCAGGCGTTCCTGAGAAGGTGGGCTTTTATTTCCTGTGCGGAGTCTCAGGAGGCCTGGTGTTCCTCCTCCTCCTCTTTGCACCCAAAGTGGCCTTCCTCCAGGATTTAAAGGAGGCTTTCAAAGCTGCAGAGCTGAGCGAAAGCCTAGAGCTGGAGACCACCAAGCTGCAGGATGAGCAGGATGACGAGAACCACGATGACAGCTCCTCCGACTCCTCCTTCCGCCGCCTCACTCGCACCTACCGCAACTCCAACAATATATTTGGGCCAGAGCTCACTGCGGCCCTGGAAGGAGCGGCAGACCATATGGGCCACGAGGGAGATGAGATCTGGATACCCAAGGAGTCCAGCCCATATGCCATCCACAAAATTAAGTCTGCTACCAAATGAGAAAGAATTTGCCATGGGAACAAGGTCAGAGCTGTCTGTTGTAAGCTGAGGTGGACTGAGCTCAATGGCTTCGTAGAATTATAGAATCATAGAATCACAGAGTCGAAAAGAATCCCCAAAAGTCATTTAGTCCAACCCCCTGCAATGCAGGAATCACATCTAAAGAATCCCTGACAGATGACCATCCAACCTGTTTAAAAACCAATGAATTAAGCGTCCACCATCTTCCGAGGTAGCCCGTTCCGCTGTCCAACAGCTCTTACTGTCTGAAAGTTCTTCCTAATGTTTAGTTGAATCTCCTTTACTGTAACTTTAATCTGTTGGTTTGGGTCCTACCCTATGGAGCAAGCAGAAAACAAGCTTGCTCCTCCATCTTCCACATCACAGCCTTATAGATATTTGAAGATGGCTGTGATATCACTCTTCAGTCTACTCTTCTGTAGGCTGATCATACCCAACTCCGTCAATTCCTTGAATTAAAGGAGATTCATAATGTCTCCAGACCCTTTATCGCTGGGGCTTTGCAAAGTTGGTTTTGTTATCTTCTTTTCCCATTCCAAAGTATTTGGGGCAAGGGATTAGAAATGTAAAATAAGTGAGTATATTATGAGTAGGTCCCCATTTGCATCTACATTTAAAGCGGTGTTATACCACTTTAAACTGTCATGGCTTCCCCCTTCCAGAGCTGCAATTCACAGAGTGGTTTAACAATCAATCCTTTTCCCCAGAGAACTTTGGGAGTTGCAGCACTGTGAGGGAAATAGGAGGTCTCCTAACAACTCTCAGCACTTGTTAACTAGTTTCCAGGATTCTTTCAAAGCCTAGTGCAGATGGGACCTTAAGTTACAGAGATAGGGAGCCTGTGGTGACCTCCAGATGTTGTTGTACTATAACTCCTACCATCCCTTCCCATTGGGCATGCTGGCTGGGGATGGTGGGAGTTGGAGCAAGGTGATGCCTTCCAGTTGTTGCTGCACTACACCTCCCATCATTCATGACCACCCCTGGTTTGGGGTTGATGGGAATTGTAGTCCAACAGCAACAGAAGGGCATCGCTCTGCTCTTATCATATTTCTTTCATTTTCTGAATGCCAAACTAGACCAAGTTAGATATAGGAGGAAGAACTGCCGGGTCTGCCTGGTTTCAATGGCCTTCAGCAACACTATCCAGAGAAACATTGATGTGGAAACCTAGTCTTTGTTGTTGTTTTAAAAAATACTCTAGCTCAGTATATGTAACACCTGGAAGCTGACTTGACATAAAACTATGTAATGTGAGTTTTGAAAGCAGGGAGAGGCTGCTGCATTTAACAGATTGATTTGCTCTTCCTACTGCATTTTTAACCTTATTTTTCAGATACGCTCATGAGCAAAATCCGGCAGCACCTGCTTCCTTCTCTGGATGTGTTTAACAGGCCTGAATGCCAAGAGCTGTAAATCTGAAAATAAAAATATTTTGCACAAAATTTAAAGTTTGGCCATAGTAGTATGTTGTTGTTGTTCTAAAAAAAAAGGTTGTGACTTATTTATGAGTTCAATGTACATTATTGGTAAATACAACAATTGCAAATTAAGGTGATTACAATTCATTGGCTTATTTGCTGGAGCAAGCCCTGTTGTAATCAGACTTATCTAGTCAAATCTTCTGCTGATGCAGGAAAAATCCTGGTTTGCCACCCCACTGTGGCTGGTGGCATTTCATGGTGGAAAGTCAGCAGGGTCACAGTTGGTGGGCTGGCACAGCTTAGGCTCCTACTGTCCAGAGGACCCAATCAGCAGGTTTAATGGGCTCAAGGGGGCTGGGGCATGTTCCAGGTACATAGGTGGCCATTCAGCTTTTGCTCAAAAATGTTTAAGGAGGAAGAGTGCCACAACTGCTGAGGCAGTCTGTTCTGCTGTAAAACAACTTCAGCCACCTGACTTTGGGCCCTATTATTTGGAGCAATAAAACCCCCAAATTTGATCTATGTGACAGCTCTTCAGATATTTGAAAATCGATATTAAATCAGCTCTTAATTGGCTCTTCTTCTGGCTAATAATCCCCAATATCTTCCGCTGAATGGAAACTGAGATCACATTCACACCATACATTCGGGACACGTGAATTTCCCCAAAGAATCCTGTAAATTGTAATTTAGCCCTAGCCAGCCCTTAACAAAGTACAGTTTTATTTAATAATAAAAACTATAGCAATATTTGGGGAAAGCCTTTTGTTTTACATCTGGACAGTGCTATTTTTCTAGAAAAGGAGGTGCCAGAACCCACTATGAACACATCCCTCATTCTCTTAGAATAGCAATGGGGCCCACCTGAGAGATGCCAGAACTGAGTGCCAGTGAGTTCTGGGTGGGGGGGGGGAGCCCTGGGTGTGGATATGACCTCTGCAGGAACACTCTGATGCTCCCTCAGGCAGCTCTTTTTCATTTCAAAGGGGCTTGTGTAGACGAACACCCTATGTATTTGTGCCCTCTCTGTTCTTTCGTAATACCTCTTACCCCCGCAGCAACACCTGTGACTGGAAATAAAGGAGGGAAAATGGAATGTAAATTCAATCTTAATTCCACCAGTCTTTGAAGCTTAGGTTCCTTTAAACAAACACACACACACACACACACACACACACACACACCTACCTTTCTGTTCCTTGTCCAACAATGGTTCTGCTGATGGACATCTTTGTTTCTTCCAACAAAGGTGTTTGCTTGTACAGTCAGTATGTGAAAAGATAACACACAGGCTTCAGTATGTGAAAAGATAACACACAGGCTTCTTGGACGTGTGTTGTGTTAAAAATGGCTGCAATGCCACTGCCAAAAAGAGAGAGGCCTATTATGTACTTGGACCTCCTTATCACTTGTACTAATCTAGGGGTATCCAACTTTTTTAGGCCCTTGGGCACGTCTGGATTTTTGAGTGAATTCTTTGGGTGCCACCTCCTCTTGCCATGTCTCTCCCCCCTCTCCTACTTTTAGAAGGGTTCTTCTAGGGAAAGTCAGGTCCAGAAACATTAATCTGAGTTGCTCTTCCAACTTCCTCCTTCAGCTCTATGCACTTTTCAAAGAGAAAAAGGCAACCTCCCTCACCAACTCACAATGAAGGGACCAGCTTGCTGGGGTGTGAGGATTCACAGGCTTTGCATATTGTTTCGGAAACTGCGGTGTAGGCATGTTTGGATTACATTTTCAACCGTATCAATTTTCTCCCCCATTCCTACATTTTTAGTCATACTTTTTCAATATGGCTAAAAGCAGTGAAGGCTGGGAAGAAAGGGAGAAGGCAATTTTAAAGCTGAAAATTAGCATGGAGGAAACCCAATGCCAACCTTCTGTATTCACGTGTGCCCGTTGCAAGACATAGTGCATAATAGTTTAAAACAAGAAAAAGGATGCTTTCTTCAGAGGTTTTGCTGTACTCACTTGCATATCTGTGTAAATTCAGTTGCTTAATCAATCACTTAATCAACTCATTCATGCAATGGATTATTTAAACTAGTGGCAGCCCTAGAATTAAACAAGGGCAGAATCAATCACAGCAGAGCACAGGAGAGCGTTGTAGAAGGAAACTTGAGGTGTGTCCTCAAGGTTAACACATCCAACTTGCCTGAAATCTTCCAGCATGACTCCCCCCCCCCCGCCCAACTCTTTCCTCAGAGTGTAATTCACCCTCTGGGGCTTCTCTTCGCCCTCCCCATCACCTTTCCAACCCACAGGTTCAAGGAAATAACATCAGACTTACAAGACAGTCGTTATTGTTTTTTAGACATTTAGATAGTGTATTACCAAGCTTGCAAGGAGTTAAAAAGTACAACATTCAGAAATATAAAAAGTCTCTCTATGCATCTCCATATACTGTACAGTGGCAAGAATCTGAGTTCAAAAGAGGGTGTGAGCACCCCAAATCAATTTTTCATTGACACGCACAAAAGGAGTCAATAAACTGTTTCCGTCATTCTTGTGTGACCGGTTCACGATAAGACAGACTAATGCAAATATAGAGATAGCTAGATTAAAGTATAGGTAGGAGACTTAGGTTACCTAGGCTGTACAGAAATACCTCAGGAGTGGGGGTGGGGAGTTTATATAAATCCACTTAGGTGTAGAGCAAGGAAAATGGATTCCTAAGAGAAGCAGGCTTGAAAAAAGAATAATTACTCTCTAGGCATTTTGTTTTTAAAACTGTAACCCAGTTAAAGACAAGCACAGGTATCCTCTAGCAAAATGAGGATTTGCGTGTTTTTTTATGGGTGTAGTGTCAGGATTAATGATTGTTTTCCTTTTTGAGGGCAACCCTAAACATGTTTACTTGGGAGGCAAACCCCACCGAGTTCAACAGTACTTGCTGTCAAGTAAATATGCTTAGAACTGCAGTCCAAAAATGGATTTTTTTATTCTACAGAAAATCAAAAGGGAGGAGGGCAAGGTTCTGAGGCAGATATGAATGAAAACCAATGTGCAAATCTCTTGCTAGCAGGAATCCGGCAGCCTCAACATTATAATGCAATCAAGTAAAGGTTTAGCCACCACTGCTAATTTCTCCATTTCACCTCCTTTTCAATGGTTTTTCTTTTCTTTTCCTGAGCAGTCCTATGTGACACTATACAAAGTTTAATGGCATTTCATTGCTCACCGGCCACACATTCAGGCAACAGTTTTTCTAGAAAGCATCCGGCACTTATCTTTGTAGATTCACCCTGTAATGTGGTGGTGCTTGACAATTAAAAACAAAAAAAGCAAAAAGCAAAGCAGACTGCTTCTCCTTGCACCTCTGGTGTGTGTTGTGTGGTCAAAATACATTCATGGGATGAATCTTCATTAGAAGTGAAAGTGCTTGTTTGAAGCCCTTTGTGGGGATTTTTCAAAAAATATATCTATATATCTCAAGGACACAAGACCAACCCCTCCCCTACGATCGGCGATGATTCATCTATGAGAAAGTACACTTGTCCTGGTCAACGGGTTTGTTACATTGGGAGAACATTCATCCTGTTGGCCCAGTAATGAGCTAAAATGGTACATTCATGTCTCTGCAGCAATTGCCAGCAGTTAGGGGTGGACTCTCTGTCCTGTGTCACTTACATGGACACTCAATCTTAGGTCGGTTTGGTCTTGTTTTGTGCACTGCTTTTTTATTTTTAAAAATGCATGAAAATTTCGTAGTTGAATGGTTCACATGACTGCTGACATTTTTGTATGTATTCTCCCAAGACAAATGCCGCCCCCCACCCCTACCCCCAGTGTGTTCCCACCAAATATGCATTTTAACTGTAAAATACATACTTCCGTGCACACATTTTTAATTATTATTATTTTTTGTACTTGAAAACTGCATTACCGAATCCAGAGAGTTTTGTAATCTGATCAGGGGTTGTGCTCCTGCAAGCAAGTACAGGACCATTGGACTGGGCTGGTCTGCTTTGAAAAGTGGACCCAGCCAATTCCTTCCCTACCATCGATGCCACATCCCACACTGGCTTTTGTTGCTTGGTACTCCTACGGTTGATAGTCATACCACCACCACCATTCTATTTGCATGCTGCCTTTCCATAGTTAAAACCATGCTGAAGTGGGAGTTTTATGGGAGCACACACACACAAGGTCTGATTTCAACTACAGCAGAAAGTGGTTATGAGGAGGGTTGGTCGAGGCTGTGCCTTGACAGTCAGAAGCTGCCAGAAAGTTTGCAAAATAATAATGATAAATCCCCGTCAAAGCTGTGATTGAAAGAACACACACATATATCTATGTAGGAAGATGGCTGCGAAGCAACGCAGTTATTTTACCCTGTTAAATTCAAATGGATTCGCTGGTAGGTGAAAAGCAAGGATAACCCAGAACTACACATGGCAAAAGGGGATCAATCCTAAATCTGGAAAAAAATTGCACTCACTTTTATTTAATTTTTAAGAATCTGAATGGCAGGTTTTCCATTTTGAAAAAAAGGGGGGGGGATCAGCATTTCAATGTTAAAAACAAAACCTGCAATTCTATAGAAGTCTACTCAGAAGTAGGTCCCGTTGAGTTCAACAGGACCTCTTCCTAGGTAAGCATGCATTGGATTGCAACCTGAGTCTATCTGATTGATTTTTAAGCCCATAATGTTAGGTATTAACTTGGCAAACCCAAAACTTTTAGAAGTCTCCCTACCCCTAAATTTAACAGGATCCAGACTTAGGAATTCGGGTATATACATCCATCCCCGGCCCCACACCAAAGCAGATTCAAGATTGGAGAATTCCACCCACCCTACTCTATCAATTGCCCGCTTTGGAGAATGAAAACCACAGAAGGCACCCAGCAGGCAAATGATTCTGCCACCAGGACTTGTCTGGGGAAGCAGAGGATATTGTATCTGCTCCTGGCCTTAGGACACCTGCTCTGAAAAAAATGTAAAGAATCCAGGTTGTTAGGGTTTACAATCATTGGTACTTCAGCACATTCCTGAGTTTTGCTTGAAGGACAAGGATAGCCCCATAATCCCACTTTTCTGGGCCTGGGGACACATTTGAAAACCGAAGAAAAATGTTGAGATCACCATAAAATACCCATTTCACAGCGGAAAATCTGGTGATGCTCAGATCCCAGCACCCTCCCCCCCATCAGCAGGCAAAACACACGCACCCCCCAAACAAACAGAATACGGGGGGCGGGGGGAGGCAGGCAACACCCTTCTCCCAAAGACAACTTGTCACAGAACCAAAAATACTCTATTAATATATATATATGTATACACACAAATAAAAACTGGGAGGGGTAGGATATCTGTGGACACCAAGGTGTGCATCTGAGGGTACCATGGTGCTCACAAGCACCACATCAGGGACCTCAGAGCTCTGGGCAGAAATTTCTGAAACAACTACAAAGCTTTCCCCTTTCCTGCATTTCTCCCCTGTGGCACAAGTTCTATTTGCCTGGCTGTTAGATTTGGAAAAGGGAAGTGCCAATCACGTGGACCTTGGTAATGAGCCACTTGTGGGTAGGAGGAGAAATAAAGAACTGCACATAACAGGATGGTGCCAGAGCCCCCAGAAGGCCCTTTTGGTTCTCTGGCTTGTGTTTGTTCCAGTCAAGCTCCAACTATGCTTGGGCAGGACTTGGAGGGCATGAGCAACAGACAAAAGTTGTAAGCGGGATCAATGGTAGGGAGTGGCGATCTGAATGCAGATGGTTGGTGGGAGGCAACAGCTGGGAAAAAATCCAAGGGAAGAAAGCTTAGAGCTTGGGGACTACTGGTGGGATGGCAATGTGTGGTCAGAGGAAGAAGAGGGAGAAACCTGAGAGGAGGAAGTGTCAGAAGCTGAAGAGGTAACAGGCCTTATTGAGCAGGGAGAGTCTGTGGCAGAGAGAAGTCCAGAAGCAAAAGCAGAGGCAGAAGAGGAGATGGAGGGGAGGGGGAAAGTTTCACTCCTGTTCCCATTGGACAGCTTAAATGGCAGGTGCATGCTTAATAAACTGATGCATATCTGGTTTGACCCTTTAGGGAGTCTACAAATCACACCCAGCAAGTGCAACAAATAAGTCTGGGATACAGAAACAGAGGGTCCTAAGAAAAAAGAAGAGAGGGTTGAAGGAATGGAGACCTGGTAGATTCTCCAAAATCCAGGGAGGGAGCTAAAGTATAATTTGCTTGTGTCAAAAGGAGGGGGGGGCTTCCTGTGACTACAGAAGAAACAGAATCAATTTGTGTAAAATTAAGCAGCAGTCACACAGCACTTGTGTGCTTTAAAGAAAGTATTGGGTTGTATGTAACATAGTGCTAAGTTAAAGTCACTTAGTGGTACATTGTGCCAGCAAAACTTTGCTGTGCAAGATTTTGCACGTGCAGGCTACTCATAACTTTGACAAGCAGGATACTGTACAATCTGCTGCACAACAGATTCCCACTAATGCAAGAGTTGCATTTGATCCCTCTGTTGCACATTAAAACTTGCCCTTTGAACTAGCACAAGTTCTCTGTGATCGTGGTTCAAGGATGTTGGATACATCCCTATATATTTAACCTGCTGTTATGTGAGACTCCCAGTGGACTGTATCTAAGAGACTGGTGGGGTCTGCACACTTTCATTAATTCTGCAGCAAAAGATTCTCTCAAGACCATTCAGTGGGTTAAGGTAGTGCACTTTTTACATCATTCATATAGGAAGCTTGAGTCACCTTATATCATTTTCTTTTTCTAATAAGGAAAACACACTGTCTTGTTCATAGCTTTTCATCCTTCTAACTACCATCTTCCTTAACCTCATTTCCTAAGCTAGAACCTCACCAGATCCCCTTTTATTGGAAAGGGGACTAATCTGCAGTGCTGCTACCTGGTGCTGACCCACTTTGTAGGTGAGGGGATTGATAACATTTAGCCATGTTGATGGGACCACCGAAGAGGACAGTCCCTCCTCTTCAACCACCACCATCACAATTTTGTATATTTCTAGCCTAACTGGAAAAGCAACAGCAAAAGCAGAACCAAAAAGAGCAGGGGGGAAAACCCTCACAATCAATGAAGCGTGGACATTTTTATGATATATTTTTCTTGAACGTCTGAGCTGGGAAGTTAATTACAGACCTAACTGTGCAAATCCATGGCAACAGATGGAGGAACATGTAATTAAAGCCAAACTAACAGTGGCAGCAACTGGAGCCAAGCACATTTTAAAGCAAATTCTGGTTCATCCAAGCAGAAGGGGCAGGTAACACCTCCTGGGAAACAAAAGAGTATTAATAGAAAGAAGCCTTGCTGCTTCTTAGGATGACTGTTGCTGAAGCGCTTCATGCAGGAAGGAGAGAAACACTTTGCAGAGGGACAGAAGAAGCCTGAGCTTTGGTTTTGGGCTGTACAAAGGAAATGTCCAGGAACACATTACAAACACAGAAAAGGTCGGTCACTTCACTGGCCAGAATACATTAAAAAAAACAAAGAAACCTGAAACATCTCTTGACACTACAGATGTAGATTCAGTTATAGGTCACTCATTAATCTTCCACGTCAAATGAAAACATTCAGTTATTAGTCATGTCAGACCCGCTAGAGATTGAAGCTTTTTCCATGTTCTTTTTTTGGCTTACAGAGACTGAGTGCATTCAGGTCAGTAGGCCATGGTGCTATTGGTCCAAGGAGTTGGCTAGGCAAATATGAGAAATGGAATGAGCAGTTGTTCACACATGAGTCTATTGCTTGGCCTCTCACAACTAAATGCATGAACTGCTTTTGTGTGTCACTGGCTGTTTTTGCACATAACAACAGGCCAGATTTTATGTCTTGTTGTGGTTTATTGTGAGCCTGATTGCTCACCCTGGCACAAACAGGATAAACAAACTAGGAAGCCTTAGCTTCTGGTCATATTGAACCAGTGATTATAATTTGTTTCTCCCTAGCAAGCCATAAGTATTAGCCTACCTTAAACCATGCTTCGTATTTGATTTCCTGTTCATGGCTTCTTGTTAGGGAGCAACAAACCATGACACACACCCCGGTTCAGATGTAACCAGAAGTCATGGCTTGTTGCATTACTATATTGTTCATGCCAGTAAAGGATTGAATCAGAAGCAACTGGGCTGTACAGACTAGCAATACCACTTGTTCACTGTAAAACACAAGAAGACAGTCTGGCTTGTTGTTATGTGTGAATGTGGCCAGTGTGTTTGACGCCAATGTGATAGGTCCTTCATACATTCCAATGATCATTTAATGTTGCAACCAACAAGCAGTAGACATGTGTCATCAGGCTCTTCCTGAATAATGTGGACCCAGAAATCTGCAGAATAGCTGCTATACAGTGATTATATAGGAAGAGGAAAACCCAAGAAGATCCAGATAGGTTTGACTAGATTTCCAGACTTAGTATGGTGTTTGACAGCCATTAATTGAATTGTTAGACTGCACAGCTAAGCACAATGATAAAGAACTGTCAACATGAGGCACTAACTGGGCCAGGCCAAATTAGCCACCAGCTGTTGACGGAGTAACTTTCTTCACAGAGGAGGCAACACAGTTGATGGTTGTAGGGTTTTTTTTGTTTTTGCAAGACTTTTAAACTATGGGGGATAGCTTTCTTCAAAATCCACATGCCTGGTACAATTCAGAAAAAAATCAGCAATGATATTCACCTGCAGCAAATAGACAATGGTAATAATCAGCTGTGATGCTAAAAAGGCTTCTTTGTCTGCAGGGCATCACCTCTGAATGTGGCTGATATGATAAAGAAAGTGAAGGAAGAGATTCTTTTTAAAAGAAAGAAGAAAAGAAAGAAAAAGCAATGTGCATTCCAGTTCATAGCATAATAAGGAGGAAAGCAAGTTGTGCGGAATCCAACAGTTGTTTTGGCCTGAAGCTACAAAACTACTTCCCAGGCTACTTCCCATTTCTTAATCACATTTAATTTCGGAATATGCATTTGGCTCATTGTCCTCTCTCGGCTGGGCTTTGCATCAGCCTGGCACATATTCAGCAGGGTTCTTGAGCACAGGTACCATGGAAGTGTGCTGCTCAACTCACAGATTAAAGCCCAGTCTTGAGATAATGAATATGGGCTCAAATAGCAAACATCAGGAGGGAGCTGTCTATAAACTTGGCTTCTTGAACTGTTGGAAGAAGGAGGGCCCCGAATTGCCTTCTCACCTAGGGGGCAGCACAAAACCCAATATATATCTTTAGACTCTTGCAAAAAAAGAAAGAAAGAAAGGAGAAACAGACAGAGAGAGAAAGATAAGAGGGAGAGATAGAGAAAGAAGAACGTTGCTAAGAGCCCTACCATTTCACTCCTCTGAAAATAAAGCATTTAAATCTCATCAACAATTGCGGACTGTTGTTTTGAAATGGGAGTCTAAAGTGATGAAGAATTGCATGCTTCACCAAGGACTGGAATGGCTCACAAGAGTGTGCATGCTTTTCTTCCAGCTCTTCGAGAGTACGAGAAACCAAATGTATTTGATGCAAGTTGGACCAATAAAAAGGAAGCCTTTCTTTGTGTATGAATGCCACACTTCAACTGAATGGCACTTATTTCCAGGTCAGCGTGTTTAGGATTGCAGCCTAAGAGAACAATTTAAATGTACTGCTGTTCTTCCTGGACTGCCCTGCTTCAGACTGCTGATTGTGGAATAGCATGTTTCAAAGCTCCCCGGTGCTAAATTTCAAAACCTAATTTCCCTACATATACAGTGGTACTTCTGGTTAAGAACTTAATTTGTTCTGGAGGTCTGTTCTTAACCTGAAACTGTTCTTAGCCTGAGGTACCACTTTAGCTAATGGGGCCTCCCGCTGTCGCCGCACAATTTCTGTTCTCATCCTGAAGCAAAGTTCTTAATCCGAGGTACTATTTCTGGGTTAGCGGAGTCTGTAACCTGAAGTGTCTGTAACCCGAGGTACCACTGTACAAAGTTAGCACATAAGGCTAAGCTAAAACCCTGTTTCTTTTTCAGAAATTTCATTTAAGTGTGCCTGCAAACCTTCGTTTGCCGACTCAGGCAGCATTATGTACTTCTGCAGATATATATATATATATATTTAAATGCTTTCAGTGTCATTATTTCTTAGGACCAATCACATTGTGTACAATTTTCTCATTAGGAGTTAACCACTTGAACAGCTGAGTTTCTGCCCAACTGTTGGGGAATAGGTCATCCTCCTCGGTTTCATAATGATTTGAGAGTACAAATACTTTCCAGCCAATTTCATGCTGGCTATGTCTTTATATAAGCAATATATGACCACTTATGTTACCATGACACCATTTCATTCCTACTCCCCAGCACACAGAGAGATGAATGCATTTGTTAAATGATAAAGCCAAGATGGCTAGAGCAGTGTCATAGCAAAGCAAAGAAATAATGCATATCCCCTCCACCCGATGATTTGAAAGACCAAAGTTCTGCAAGAGGAGACCATCATTTGAGGATTAGCTGATACGGGCAACTATACTTGATTTGACCAGCATTAATGCTATATATCACACACACACACAGCCTCACACAAAGGCACACAGAGAAAACTAAGTCCTGCTGCAACCCAACATTATTAATCCTGGGCAGGATATGTTTCATTTCATACAACTGTACTGTATAGGGTACCCTGGAAGTCATACAAAACTAAGCGCAGTATTTTAAAAACACCCTGTTTTCACTTTTTATGAAGTTGCAATTGGCTTACATTAGCTATCGGCTATCATTACTACCCTGTTCCATTAGGGGCACTTTTGGTAATCAGAAAATCAGATCAGTGACCAGATGAACGAGGAGATTCTCCAGTCCCTGCCAGCAAGGCAGTCAGGTACTGCATGGAAAACAGGTTTTGAGACACAGTATATACCTGGATTTGGATGTATGATTAAAAGCAAGCATGGGGAACTTGTTCCAGCCTGAGGGGAGAATTCCCACATGGGGAACTTGCCCAGGACCTGAAAACCAGGGGTGGGAAGGGCCAGAGGCAAAAGTGGACACTTCAAGGGATGTGACTGCTACATTCCAACTACATAAAAGATAAATGTTGTGACACCCATGCATTTCTCCATCCCCCATCCAGACAAGCAAGTAATTTTATTACAGTTAAAAGATATATCCCAGCCAGGAGAAGCTCTCCAGGGGAGTACATAGCAAGGCAGGGAAAATGTCCTTGTAAGATGAGCAGAAGCTTCTACTTTAGATTAGTCTCGGTTTAGTGCATTGTTTGAAACCTAAACTGTGGCTAATTTTAACTATAAATTGAACAAGCCAGCTTCACAACCTAGGCTGTTAGCTTGTTTCAAGTAACTATAGTTAAAATTGAACAGTTTTCCTAGCAGGATAAATGGGACTTTACCATGAGTGTTTGTTTTGCTAGGGTTTTAGTCTTGATTCAAATGTGTTTTGTGTGTTTTTGTGTGCGTGTGTTTTAAAAAATTATCTTACGTGAAAATTGCCTTGAGATGGTTGTTTAGAAGGCGATGAAGAAATAGATGATGATGATGATGATGATGATAATAGGCACATTTTTTTGTAAACATTATTTGGCCGGAGAACTGCACGACAAAATTTGGAGGAGTGCAGATTTTGAAGGCTAGCTTTTTCAGTTCACATATTTTTCAGAAAGTGTGGATTAGATTGGTATGCATTTCAATAAAAACAGAAGCAAATTTCTCCTTCATCCCTTAGTTGCAACCAGTTTCAGGCCCATTTAAATGCCATAGGTCCAGACCAATGAACCTGGAAACTATAGGTATAGAAATTAAAAAAAAAATAAAAAATTGGCAAACTCATACAACTCCAGTTCCCAGGGTTACCGGAGCAGGTGTCTGTGTATGTGTGATGACATGAGTTCCACCTTCATTTCAAACTAGCTAAATTTTGCAATGTAAATATGCCCCTGGTCTTTCCAAGCAAGCCCCTTTGGATATACCTAAAAGAAATTATCTTTTGCCAAGTTCATCTGTGATTGCTATAGCCCTTCCCCATGTTCTAACAATCACTGAAACAGGAAGTAAGAATGAGTTACGCTTCCTATTTTCACCGTAGCATTTAGAAAAAGAGAATGTTAAGCGCTAATATGTACATTCTGTGGGGACACCGTTCGGTTCCCAAACTACAAGGGTGACGCAAAGGGCCCCCAGACACCATAACTTTTTATAATTTCCCCCTTAGCTCCTGCTTTTCCAAATGTGGGACATGTTTTGGCTGAAATTGGGGAGGATTAGGGCATCAGTCTCATGAATTTCACTAACCCCCCTCTCAGAAAAAACCCCAAAACCCTATCCACCATAATTTGAACACTGGTCTTTTTTCGGTATTTTGCAGCATGTGAAAGCATCTTGGGGGGGGGATCTTTGTATTGAACATGGGTAGATTGATCTTAGGAGGTGCATGGCAAACCCTGGATTCCTACAGAGGATCTTGTGATTTTTGCTCACATCAAGTTAAATTGGAGAGGTTTAAGATAATCACTGGAAGGAGCCATACGCTACTGGGGAAGGAGTTGGGTATTTTACTGATCCTTGTCATCTCTTTTTAAACGACCCACCTTCCATACTCCCTAGGACTCATGGAAAACAGGAGCCTAAAACTCAGGAGGAGATGTGTCAGGTGTAGCTGACCAGATGCTACTGGCATTACACAGCAGGGAGCAGTACAGAAAGTGAGTAAAATAGCATCATTCAGTAGTAGCAATAGCGCTGGGCATTTCTAATGATTGTCTTTTCACCCCCCCCCCCAAACCCATCAGTTTTTCTTGCTTTTGTTTGCTCCTTGGCCCAGTCAGCAGGATCCCACACACTGGCTGTGTGAGAGGGAAAAGCAGAAGCCAGATTGTGAAAATCAGGGAATGCAACTTTCTGCCTTGAGAGAGGAACCGCAGGGCAGTGGGGAGGCAAGAGAGGGACTCTAATACAGTGCCCTTCCCTGACTATGGACATTCACTGCAAGGCCATTAAGTTGTGTGAGCATACCAGAGGTTGCAAAGTGCTAATCAGCTGAAAAAATGGTATACCGGGGTTGAGGGGGTGGGGGAAGAGATTCAAGACGCTGCCCAGACAAAACCTTAAGTATCAGCAAAATGCCTTTCATTGAGACAGGTAGAAACATGGAGAGGGAAGGGGCTTTTATATTGTGGTATGCCCTGCGGTGCATGCATTCGATGCTTCTTTAGACACCTTACACGTGAAGATTATACACACACAAACACACTGCACTGCATTAAGGACTGGTTCACCCAGACTTAAGAGTGGAAGGTAGTGTTTGCCCACATGGCAAGCATTATTATTTAGGGTCATCTTGTGGATGATCAATGTGGTTACGTTGTTTACCAGGTGTGGGGAACCTCTAGCCCTCCAGATGTTGCTGAACTAAAGCTCCCATTATCCCTAGCTATTGTTCTTCTTGCTGAAGTTGATGAGATGTGTAGCTCGGCAACATCTGGAGAGCCAAGGGTTCCACATGTCACCTGTCCTCCAGGTGTTACACAACAACAGCTCCTATCACAGGCACAGACAAACTCGGCCCTCCAGATGTTTTGGGACTACAACTCCAACCATCCTTAGCTAACAGGACCACTGGTCAGGGATGATTGTAAATTGTAAACCACAGATTGTAAATTCTGTGGCCAATTGCCCTCCGCCATTTAAAGTATGCCCTTCCCTTGGCTCACATGTATCCCAGCTTAGGAAAACATCTAGTTAATCAGAATAAGCAGGCTCTAGTATATGAGAGCTTGTGCCACAATTCATCTGCAAGTGCATACAGTGCTGAAAGATGCTTTTAATTCTTTTTTTCATCTTCATGATGTAAAAAGAAGAATCCTACCAAGGACGGAAGTGAAGAATCCGACCAAGATAGCTGCTGCAACCATTATTCAGCCCCAATGCTTTGCATTGATCCTTAAAACAAAGATGGCACTGAACAACCAGCCCATTAGTCTAAGTCTAGTGTCTGCAAAGAGCCCCATGGTGTCCCAGCTGGACAGAGTCCATTGTGTGCAGGATTCAGCTCTAAAGACACAATTAGCTCAGGAACCCAGCAGGAGCTACAAGACCATTTGCTTTTGTTCCATTTAAGGCTATGAAGAGAAGCAGGTCAACAGCATTAACGAGAGCTTCTGGTCAGATAATGGATTTCTGGTTCCAAGGATATAGAAGGGCTAGGAAAATCTTTCAGATTCCGAGCTGAATATTTGCATTTAAGGCAGTGAGGGAATCAATCCTGTATCAAAATGTTCCGTGTGCCAGCCCTCCCGAGAGCTGAACGAATATTTCAAAATTCTCAAGGGCCAGCTTAGAAATATTAGGCTGAAGGGTAATGAGGCCAGATTGGGAAATTTTGCCCGCCCTGAGCAAAAGAACAGCAAGCAATATGTTAAGGACACTGGAGTCATAGGGCTCATCCTAAGAATCACAGAATTGTAGAGTTGGAAGGGACCACTACGGTCATCTAGTCCAACCCCCTGCAATGAGGGAGCTTTTTCGCTCAACGTGAAGCTTGAACTCACCACCCTGAGATTAAAAGCCTCATGATTGCTAGTCATGGGTCTGAGAGGCTTTAATTTTGTCCCACCGCTTTCCCCGGGAAAACCCACTGTTCACTGCCGAACTGAAACAAACCTCAGTCCACAGGAAACCTGACTGGCGTTTGTTCCAATTCAGGCGTAAGCAGCAGGTTTCTCCAGGGAAAGCGAAAGGGCAAAATAACTTCTCGGACCCGTGACTAGGAATCACAGGATGAACAGAAGTGGGGCTGAGCCCTGATATGACGGTCAGGCATCATCAATAAAAATAGGGATCTTTGCTCTTCCTCTGCCTGAACAACACCTGTCTCCCAAGTGACCACCTTTCCCCCTCGCCACCACTCAGGAGTTTCGCAATCAAAACTAAAATTGATCAAGTCAGGTTCTGTGGGGTAGGGTGGGGGGTAGAATTAAAAAGAAAAGAAGCCACAACAGCCATATATTGTATCCTACAAGCACTGAAAGTACCACATGCCAAAGAAACTCTGAACAGTTCCAAGCTAGCTTCACTGCAGAGAAGAAATCAGTACAGGGGGACTCCCCCCAACCCGCCAAATTTGTAGTCTTGGAAAGCAGGAGGATCAGGATGAGAAAGAGAGGAGGTATCCAACTCCTCATGCAATTGAAGAAGGTGTCAGGCCTAGGTCTGATACCAATGCAGGATAGCCCTGTCTAGCAACACCCATGCTGCAGGTCCTTCTTCCAGTGTGGAAAAAGATATAAAAGTTTCCTCTCTTTTAGGGCCAAGATGTGTGGCTGATTCCATTGGGGATGAGTGTGTGCTCTACATTTAAGACACTTTTTCTTGGGTCAGGAGTCCCCCCCCCCCTCCAGTAAAAAAAGAAACAGAAAAAAGTCTGGCACCACTGCCAACAAATCAACAAAGATGAAAAACAACAACACAGCCCCCCCACCCCATTAATGGAGTGGTAGGCTCACCCTGACCCTTAGTCAAGCAGATCTCCCCAAGGGCTGGATTAGGGCATTGCGCAAAATGACAAAGCTCTCTCTCTCGACATACTCATGGCTGGGTCTTAGGGCCCTGAATTGTCCCGTCCACAGCAAACTCGGTCATAACTCGCCGAGCCAAGGGGTTGGTGGTCTTCAGAAGTTCAGCCGCAGACGTACGGATGCCTGAAGCGCCCTTGCCACCTTTCTTTTGAAGGAGTGCCTTAAAATCTTCATTCCTGCTGGAGGTTCTTGTGACGCCCGTTGGAGCGCACTCGTTGCTCTTTGAATTCTGCCGGTTGCCAAAGGCCTCGCCGGATTCCTTCCAACCAAGCAACTTCCGTTTGGACCTGCAAATGCAAACACGCAAACACACGCACACACACACACAAACAGATCAGAAAGTCACTTGAGGTTAGGCAGAGCTGGCGCAGCCGTAACAGTCTAAAATGGTGTAATGGGACCCATCCAGAGGAAACAATGGGAGCTTTGTATGCAATGGTTCAATTTGCCATGGGTGTTTCCAGAGCAGCCTTCCCCAACCTAGTGCTTGCTAGATGTTTTGGACTACAATTCCCATAATTCCTGGCTGGGGCCCAGGTTTGATAAGGCAGCCCAAGGACTATCCAGCCATTGTTCTGCTGTTGTAAGCTGCAAGCAGAATTGCAGCTGCCTTTTCTTAATGTGGGGGTAAGGTGCTTTTTTGACATGTGCTTGCTGCTACATTCCATCCACACTAATGGGTAGGACAGAGCTCCCTAGGTGGGGAAGTGACGATTCACTCAAGCAAAGTTTTTAAAATAAAATAAAAATTCACTCTTCTGCCACTCATCTTCTACTTAAAATCAGTTATTTAATTAGTGCTGAAATGCTTATTTACCATAAGCACTGTTTCCCAATTACTTTCGACATTTGTGGAAACAAATGCTTTAAAAAAGTTAGAAAGTGTGTTAGGCCAAAAACTTGATAGAATGTAGCATTTTAAAAATCCTTAAAAATAAATCTCCTTCATTTAGACATGACTGTGTGAATATGTTAATATTTTTTTGAAAATTGTAGCTAAAAATATAGATGAAAAAGCACTCTATGGCTCATTAAAAGAGTTACTGGTAATACTGGAGATGTCCTGAGTGGCAACAAGTTCACCTCAATAGGTTCACTTACATTGCTCATCAAAGCTACATCTGCAAAAAAAGATGGAAGCGTAGAGCTAAGAACCTACCACACCTGTAGCGACTGCACTACTGTGCTTTAACTTTCTAAAAAGGCAGCTTTTCTGTGGTCTGAGGAATCATAGAATTGCAGAGTTGGAAGGGACCACGAGGGTCATTTGGTCCAACCCCCATGTTTTGCCCAACGTGGGGCTCAAACCCACGACTCTGAGATTAAGAGTCTCATGCTCTACCAACTGAGCTATCTCTCAGAGGAACCACACGGCAAACACAAGGAGGATAATGATCGGATTATGACCTCCTGTGGGTGCTGTGAAAAGTGAGTGAAGTAAGAAAGCACATATGGTGCCAAACTCTAGCTAGCGCTAGTTTTCTTGCATGGAAGGAGAATGTGAGCTTTCTTTCGTGAGTGGGCAAAAACACTGCGCCCTTTGCAGCACTGGTGGGGGGAACCTGTGGCCCTCCAGATAACTCCCATTGGCCCCAGCCAGCATAGCCAATAGTCGGGGCAATGGGAACCGTAGTTCAGCAGTGTCTGGCAGGCTGCAAGTTCCACTTGCCTGATGTACAGGGACTGGGTTTAAGTAGGATGCAGCAGTACAGTTAGGTCATTTTGGACCCTTGTTACAGAGCCCTCTCTATTTAGATTCAGCTTTGCTTACTTCAAAATGTGGTAGGGCAGACCTGATGCAGTGGGGGACCCACCTCTGGCTCGTTCTGCTGAGTGGACCCCTAGAGCTCTTCCCCAAAGCTCTAAGTGGGTGAATTCCTGGGTGAAATGGGTGACGGGAGTATCTGAGACATGGTGCAAGCATTCAATTTGAAAATGCAAGCCTCTGGTCCTTATGATGAGCTGCAGAGATCAGCATGAAAACAAGCAAGCACTCATGAAAGTGGTGCAGGAGGTGGGGTTCGAAACAGCCCACCTGAAATGTAGTGGCTGGCCTGCAGTGGCTCTTAAACAAATGCATAACCGGCACAGGAGCTTGGCTTTGAGAATAGACCCAAACTGGTGATTGGCAACTATTATGAGATCTCTGGAATTGAGTTGTGCAGATTCTGGAGGACATGAACAGGGGATGAAGTGAGGAAGGATTTTCGGGTGGGGTATGCATGAAGCTCACAAAGAGCAGGAAGGGTCTTTCCCCCCCAAGTTAAGGCTGGCGTACGGTGGGGCTAGAGTGGTGGGGTGAGCAAACCACCCCACACCCTCAGAGGAGCTACCAACTCCCAAAATGCAACACCTGGATGGGCCCCCACCTGTGGATGACAGTAAACAAATCCTCTGTGGTTCGGGATGTCACAAACACATCGTCGTCCTCCTCGGTTATCGACTCGGCGGTTTTGTCACTTACAAAGCTTTTCTCTTCGGCCCTTGAGCCCACTGAGCTCCCTGAAGAAAAGAAAGCAAGAGTCTTGGCCAAACAGGTCTCCTGCCAGTGAGATCTGGGATGTGGGCAGTAAGCTGGCGGGGTGGGGTGGGGGTGGGAGAGAGGCACTTCAGAAACAGCCAACTGGAGAACAGGTATGGGGAACCTGGAGCCCTACAGGTGCTGTTGGAGGTCAACTCCCATCAGCCCCAGCCAGCGTGGCCAATGGTCAAGGATGATGGGAACTGAAGTCCAACAACTCCTAGAGGGACACAGGTTCACCATCCCTGGGCAGAGGAGCCAGGTGTGGGGGGTTGTTTGAGAGACAGAGAGAGACAAAGACAGAGACAGAGACACAGGGAGGACAGGCAATGCTCCTTTAATCTTCAATAACCAGATATAGCACATGAAGACATTGATTTGATTTTTGCCACCACCTCTTTGTGCACCTGCAGAGGCCTTTCCTGATGCCCAGAGGATCCCATGTCCCTTATGCTGAAACTGGGCTGGGAAGGAGGATTCTTCTGGAGTCAAGCAAAGAGTTTGTAGTGTGTACTTGTTTGTGCATTGTCCTTACTACATTTTTCCTGTTTGCAAATGGACCCACAGGCTCCAAAAAGGTGGGTGAACCCAGATATAAAGGGAAAGCAGCGAGCAAAGGGGTGGCGGGATTAATATCAATTAATATCATCTCCTTCACCAGAGAGTTTCAAATACAAGTTTAATCTTTTCTTATTTAGGCTCCACTTTTCCTTCTACTTTCTCCATCTTGCCCATTCCTAAACCCCCCCCCCTGAAGTTGCACATCCCACATGAAACTGCAGGGGTGAGGGGAGAGGGGAAGGGCAGAGAAAGCAATTGTACCTTTCTTTCCAACTCCAACTCCTTTAATATACCCCTTTCAGCTAAAAATATCTTTTCAGGGGAGTTGAGAGAAAAATAGAGGAAAGCGTTAAAGCTCCATTTGGCAGAGCACAGCTTTCTGGAACTTGGAAGTATGCCCACTGGACATGCCCACACCATACATTTGAAGCACTCTTGTACCACTTTATCCTGGGAACTGTAGTTGTTCAGGGTTCTGGGAACTGTAGCTCGAGCACCCTTTTAAGAAACTACATTTCCCAGAATTCTTGGTGGAAGACATAACAGATTAAAGTGGTATGAGAGTGCTTTAAATGTATGGTACAGATGTGACATCAGACTGGGGGGGGGCTCTACTTTCAGAACAGCAACCCTGAAACACATTCCTTTTTATTCCCAGTGTTCAGGGGAAGATTTGTCACTGGTTATCTAGCTGAAACAAAGCAAACTATGGGTACCTAGAAGCGGAAGCATAAACAGCAACAAGACTGTGAATCTAAGAAAGGCACCGTATTGTGCTCAATATATATATATAACATAAACTACCGGTACATTAAGAAAGATAAAATGAAACGAAGCTAAACAATGTTAATTAGAAAACATAAATAAGAAAACAGAGAACCAGCTGGGGGAAAAATATGGTAACTCAGTCGGAACTGAAAGATAAATTGCATCCCACCCCCAGCTATTGCTCCTTTGTTTTATTTATGTTTTCTGATTAAGAATGCTTTGCTGCATCTTTACTGATGCATCATCATCATCATCATCATCATCATAATAATAATAATAATAATAATAATAATAATAATAATAATTTATACCCCGCCCTCCCCAGCCAAGGCCGGGCTCAGAGCGGCTTACAAGCAATAATAAAAACAAGATGAATGAGTACAACTTAAAAACAAAAATAAAATACAACATTAAAATAATGGAACATTAAAATATTAAAATGTAGCCTCATCACAGGAGGAGAAGGAAAAGAAAGGAAATTTTAAGTTAGATACGTTGAGTACAATATTATACCTTTATTGTATTCAAGGTCTTGTTACTGGTTATTAAGTAGACAAAATGACACCCACACCTACGCACAAGGAGGAAGTATAAGCAACCCCAAGGAGGGAAACCCCAAATTGGCTTAGTCTGGGGAAAGAGCTAGGGAAGATGTGGGTACGATACCCTCTCCCAGAGCAGCACTTTGAAACAGCTGCTGGTTATTATTTTCAAGCGAGAGATCCTAACCACAGATCTCCTGTTATTGCATCCATTTTCAAGTGAACACAGAATTCACAGGCATTCCCTTCCTTTCCTGAAGATCTTCAGGTGTTCACAGGAGGTTTGTTTGCATGTTACAATGAACACAGGGACAAACTTGTCTCTCCACATGTGCCGGGGTTTGTGTGAAAAAGCATACACTTCTTATTTGCACAGCTCAGCTGTTGCGTACACAGGAAGACTGTAAAGATCACTGGACGATACATGAGGCTTGTTGACAAGTCACATTGAGCACAGGTACAAGCGGTCTCTACACATGTGGAACTGTGTGAAAGAGTGTACACTTGTTGAGCACTGCGTGTTAACAATAGTACAAGTGTTTGTGGACGCAGATGCGCAGATTATGCACTCATTGAATGTGGTGTGCCAACAACTCTATGTAAATAACTGTACAAATGTACAGCTTAGCTATTTATTTATTTTTACACAGATTGTACACTAGATGAATGCAGCATGTGAACACCCTCTAAGCTGATGGGTTTTGCCATTAGGTGGAGCTGCAAGTAGGAGCAGCAGGCCTTCTATGTCCACGAGAAATGCCAAGCAACAGAAGGGTACAGAATGAGGGGCAAACAAAGGGGAAAGGTGGGAAGGTTTGAGCTGACTGATGATGGTTGGAGAAGGAGCTGAAGAGAGATCAGAGGGAGAAAGAAATAGGGGGAATGAATAAAGCTAACAGACAAGATGTTGGGAAGAATAGGAAGAATGGACATACAGAGGAACAGAAACCAACAGATCAAGAGAGAGAGAGTGGGAGAGCAGGGTCACATCTGCACTTTAACTTCAAAGCACTATCAAACCTCTTTAAATAGTCATGGCTTCCCCCAAAGAATCATGGGAATTGTAGTTTGCTAAGGGTGCAGAGAGTTGTTAGGACACCCCTCAAAGAGATGATTCTCAGGGTAGTTTTACCATCAATTCCTCTTCCCAGGGAAGTCTGGGGAATCTTAGCTCTGAGAGGGGAATAGGGCTCTAATATCTCTCAGCACCCTTAACAGATTACAGTTCCCAGGATTCTTTGGGAGAAGTTGTGGCTATTTAAAGTGGTGTGATCCTGCTTTAAATGTACAGTGCACATGGGGCGTGAGGGACAGGCTGCTATCCAGCTGGTAACTTTAGATTGTCATGCAATCAAAGGTTGCTCAGGATTGGGTTAATTTATTTTGCTGTTGTTTGTGTATTTTTTAATTTATAGGTAGCTTCCACTAACTATTTCAATCCATAGCATAAAACAAGATTGTCCAAGCATCTATCAGAGAATTAAAGATGTTTTGCTAGTCTGCCTCTTCCCATTTATATTTGACTACTGGGCATTACACACCATATCATATCACATTGGAGCCAATTCAGAACAGTAGTTAGAAAGTTGGACAAGAACAGCGGAGGGTCAGGTTCTAATCCCCATTCACTTAGTGACTTTGGACTGGTCCTACCTTATAGGGTTGCTATGAGGATAAAGCCAGGAGGGGAAGAATTCATTGGAGGGCAGGCAGGATATGATTTGAAGCAATAACCAGTACATATACTATTAAAAGTACATACGATATTAGTAAAGTGATTGTAATTCTTGCTAATTTTTCATGCTACTGTTGTGATTGTGAGCTGCCCTGAGTTCAAAATTATTTCGGAAAAGCAGAATACAAACATTAAATCAAATCAAATATGCATTTCAAGATGAATAGGGAAGAACTTCTTCCTATGAGCTTCTTCATACATTACCAAGTTCTCATGTGAAAGGAATCCTGGGAGGAAGTTATAGGGTACAGCACAAATAAAAATGGTCATGTGTGACAATCATATGACATAAAGTTTTTTCTTAATTTCCTGTACAAGAAGGAAGGGGAAACTGCGGCCCTCCAGATGTTGTTAGACTACAACTACCACTATCCTTTATTATTGGCCTTGCTGGCTGGGGCAGGTGGGAGCAGGAGGCGAACAAAACCTGGAGGGCTACAAGGATTCAGCACATAATGCAAAAGCAAGGACTAATTGCATTTTTCCAGCCTGTGTACGCTGAGCAAAAAACACAAGCCCCAAAAACATCCTGAATGCAATCATCACACATTACTTCTTTCACATAAAGGAGCTACAGAGCATTGACAGAACACATGCCTTCCATGCAAAAGGTCCCAGGTTTCACCTTCAACATCTACAACTAAAGAGGAATCAGTTTGGAGGTGACGTAATAAAAAACTCTGCCTAAAATCCCCAGGAGTTGCTGCCAACCTGAGCAGGCAACACAGAGTTAAATGGTCACGTAGTCAGATGTGGTATAAGGTATCTCCCTGTGTTTCAACATGTGTGTAGCTGCCTCAATATTTGGCACATCACACGAAGCCAAATATTGGCTTGGTGTGAACGCATGATTGGGCAGACTCCTTGCCTGGACTTTTTGACTGCTGCACTGCACTGGGCTAAGCTAAGGTTTGGCTAAGCGTTTTGCCTGGGCAGTTAAGCTCTCTCCAGACTAACCACAAGGTGTATCGAAGAACAAACCTAAGCTACAGACTGTGGTTAGTCTCTGGAGGGAGCTTAACCACAAACCAGGGTTGGGATGGCACTCGAACCCAAACACTGGCTTAGCTCAGTGCAGCCCAGCTGCAAAACAATCAGAGGAGGAGCAAAGCAGGTGCAAGATACTCTCTGGGAGACAGAACGCTTGCACCAATGTGCAAAGCAGCCACCCATCCGAGGGTCATCTACTGTAAGTGTCAGCACCTCTCCAGCATCTTGAGGGCACCAATCTACCCCATCACATCCTTGATACTTTTAAGTGGGTTTGAACCTGGGACCTCCAGCATTCAAAGCAGGTGGTCTGCTGCTGGACTATGGTCCCCTTTTAACCACCTTAGGACAGAAGAGAACCCAGGAAGGACTCTTGAAAGGCAGAGCCACTTACCTGAAACATTTCCCCAAGACAACCCTGCAGTTGTTGGACTGATGCTCACTGCGTTAGCCACAGGGGTCAATGCCTTGCACGGAGTCAGCTCGGAATAAGCACAGTCCTCGTCCAGCATGATGACAGGGCTGGCAGCCAACCTCGGATCCCCGACGCAGGCCCCTGGGTGGAGCGGGGAGCTCACCAGCGGCAGGTAAAGCACACTAGGCTTCTTGGGGACAGGGGGAGGGACTTTGGTTCTGTGGCTCTCCCCGCCAGGTGTTCTCTCCAGCGGCAGCCTTGGCTTCAGCTCCTCCTCCAAGCTGTCCTCGGAAAGCCGCCGGGCAGAGAAGAACGTCCCCGGGGGCCCTTGTGCTGGAGAGACGGCTGCCACGGGGGGCTGCGGCTCCATAGGGCTCCAGCCATCTGCATCCCACTGATGCTCAGGCCTCCTGGCCACTATGTAAACGTTCTCTACGGCGACCGAGCCCTGGGGTGTCAGTGGAGAGGTTGGGGAGCCCACAGGGGACTCTTCCTGGACTGGAGGGGTCTTGTGCAGGAGCATCGGGGGCCTCCTGGAAAGGGGCGGCTTCTCTGCCACCGGGGGCCGGACCTTCTTGCCAGGCTCCTCGACAGGCTCAAGGCTCTCTAGGTTGTCCTCTGTTTCGGAGCGGCTGATGGACCGCAGGCGGACGGAGCGCAGGTCCAGCTGTGTCACCATGGGCATGACGGGCTGCACGGGGCTGAGCTTTGGCCCTAGCTTGGCTCCAAAGGTGGAGTCAGAGTGGTGCCGGCTCACTTTGGGCTTGGCCTTGAGCGAGATCTTCAGCCCCGAGAGGTCCAGGTGTGACGGTGGCGCAAACGGCAGGTCGAAGGACAGCCGCGACTTGGGGCTTCTCTCCATGGGTGAGACTGGGGGCAGCGAGGACTTCCTCTCGGGCACAAGGGGTCTCGCACGCCCACTCTGGTGCGGGGTGTGGCCCAGAACGGCAGATGTTGGGATGGTCGGGGTCGGCGTTTCCGACTGGCTGGAGTAGCCGCTGGAGGGAGACATCACCCCTGTTGGTCTTGCCGGGGAGGAGGTTTTCAAGTTGACCTCAGCAGAGAGCTGGGAAGGTGTGGTGGCCCGGGAGACAGAAGGGGAGGGGAGGGACTCAGAGCTACCCCGTGCCTTGGAGAGCTCGATCACGGTGGTCCCAGTGGCCGTGCTGGAGCCAGAGAGAGAGCAATAGGGGTCGCCAGGACTCCACTCTGGCATGTACCACTGCTGTGAGTACGGCACGCTTTCCAGTTCTTTGGTTGTGTCCCCAGGGACTTGGCTCTGGGCCTGCGAGTCAGGCAGCAAGCACAGACTTTTTGGTCTCTGGTCCTGCGGCAGCGGCTCATCACCAGCTTCTGCGATGCTTTGCTGACCCTCCTTGATCAATGAGACGCTGCGGGTAGGCGGACAGGGCTTCTTTTTGGCCTTCTTGAGAGAGATGCTCTTGGTGCGCGGCCGCCGTGATCGCACCTGAGCCTCCTGCTCCACCGCTAGCGAGACGTTGTCTGTGCTTGTGCTGCCCTCGGAGCTGGCGCTGGGGTAGCTCAGGGCACAGGTCTCACTGCCCCCAATATCCATGGAGCACAAGGAGGCTGTGTCCGTGGGGACGGAGAGAGACCTCTCACGGAACTTGCACATCACCCGCTGCCTCTCCGCTTGGGGGCACTCCTCTTCACTCGGGGTGGCGGGGACCAAACGAGCCTTGACCTCCGCTGCTCCACACCTCAAGCCTCCGTTGGCATCTACAGGGGACTCAGGAGAAGCGCAGAACGCCCCAGACCCATTGCTCCCAACTGCATTGTCTTTGCTGATGAAGAAAGAAGCAGGCCGGTCAGAGTCTGGGGTTCCCCTCTGGCTGCGGGGAGACTGTGCCCCGCTTTCCATCACCAGCTCACTCTGGCTCGCGGAAGGGCTCACGTAGCCAAAAGATGCTGCGCTCCAGGCAGGGGAGAATGTCAGGTCCTCCTTGGGGCCGTTGCACGATGGGCTGGCATACACTGCCCCAGGGTTGTCTGTGTGGCCAGCAGGCCCCTGGCAATACCGTCCTTGTAGAACTCCCCCAAGGTCACTGAAGGTCTTCCTCAGCTGTGGCCTTGGCTGAGGGGAGCGGGCCTGGTGGGTGGAGCTCCTCCCATTGGCCACCTCAGGGACAAAATTGCAAGAGGCGGACTCTGCGATGGTCGCTGGAGGGTTGAGAATGGGGCCGTTGCTGTTCCCTGCAGAAAAAGGCAGGAATTAAGTACAGCCTGGAAGATCTCCTGCTTGGGCAACTGAAAGGTCTTAGATCCAGGGTTGGGAGTTTCAGGGCAGGGGCTCAATGCAGCCCTCAATACCTCTCTATGTGGACCCCAGACCACACACCCCTGCATAGCCAGCCCCCTTCTCCCCAGGGCTAGTGAAATTTACATTCATCACCATGCCCACTTTTCTCTCCAGCTATGCCCACTATTGGCATGTGGCCCCTGGAAGATTCTTATAACAGAATGTGGCCCTCATGCTGGATAAGGTTTGCCCCCCAAAAGTAGAAACTTTGCATTTCACTGCTGGGGGGCAGCTGCCCCCATCAACACAAAGAAATCCAGGCCTGGCCATCCTCCTGCTTTGGGGAGGGAAGAGCTCAGATGGCCTTGGACAGTGTGGTAAAGGTGGGGCCATTATTTACTTTTATCAGATCGTGCAAAGAAAAGAAAAACCACATCCATGGGTGTTGCTTTACCCCTTAGCCAATAACACCCCACTTCATAGTTTGAGAACCACTATAGTAAAAGGTTTTTCCTTTTCTTTTTTAAATTTCTAAAGTTGCAAATCTTCAGATCTGCCCTAAATAGCAAGTTCTGCTAGTCAAGCTCTTACGTGGCTATTCTTACATGTGTCGCTATTCTCTGCCCCACGCCACAAATATGTCTCCTCCCTACTTAACATAGATGCATGGTGCTGTTTGGGGGTGGAGGGGGATATGCCAAGGTACATTTATTCACAATTCAGGGAAGAGTCTTCGGAAGCCTGTTCTTAAAGAAAAAGGGGCTAGAACAAAATACTTTTTGGGGGGGGGGGTGTTTCTCAAACAAAGTCTTCCTATTAAAAAATGTACCTACATATCCACAAATGGAATACCTATGGATTCTGTTTGTTGGTACTGAAATCTGGCTAAGCTGCAACTTCATATTTTTCTAGCCAAATTAAGATGCTCTGATCCTGTAGCTCTGTGACTTGTTCTGCCTCTGTGTGTGTTGCAGACACTGGTTTTTAAATCTGCATATGAAAGCCACCTTTCAAACCTACTTGAAAAGCAGGAAATAATATATTAGATCACTCCCAGAATTCTTGAAAACGGTCCATAAAGTCAAATTCTGAAATTTGACTAATTTTGAGTGTACATGAAAATTTTACTTTCACCCTGTAGCTATAACCCAGTATTTTGGAGGAGCCCAACAGCAAATTCCTATAAAGAAGCCCATGGCAAACATCCCCTCTCACATTCTGTTCTTCACAACAGCCAGAGTCAGGGAAGTCTTGATTCTACAAGTGCTTCTAAGGGTCCCTCCAGACATCCTTTTTATTGTGCGTTCATGACGATTTGTGCTCATGATGATATTGGGGCAGTAACACACCATGCTGCTTTCAATACTACTTGCAGCTGCAAAAGTTTTAAGGGTGGACATCCTGCTTTGTTTCCAACTAGTGCATGTCCGCTCACTTGCTGCTGAAATCCTGTAAATTTTAGACCACAAAGCTTTTTTTTTTTTTGGTCCTGCTTTTTTGTGCTGTTTTGCAAGACTGCCCCTCCAGCTGGTAATAATGTGGCAATGTTGGAAAACAACTAATACAGAAGAATGGTGTGGTTCAGTATAATTCCACCACTAGTACATTAGCATAGCTTCAATGACATGTTGCAGAATCTATCCACGGAAAACACCAGTCTGGAGGGACCCTAAGCCATCAAGCTATTCCCCCTCCTCTCTAGTGGCAGAGAGTGGCAGCATTGCTTTTGTCACCTGGGTCCCGCAGGGCGAGGTGGGGGAAGCCAATAACCGTCCGTCTCCGGCGAAGCAAGGACTTGGGATTCATGGCTGTCTCTGTGTTGAAGAGGGAGTGGCGAGTACTTGCGTGCCGAGCGAACGGCTGTCCTGTAGCCAAAACAAAGAGACTCAGCTGTCCAGGTGGACCGTGGAAAAACACAGAGGGTGATGTGAGATGTGGGAAGGATGGTGAATTCAACATTATGATAAGATGGCAAATGGTGGCTTGGGGTCGTGCATGACTTCCTTCAGCCTGAGTTTATAAGCGAACCAAACTGATTTGGGCTGCATTCACACAGAAGGAAGTTTATTCTGTTATCCCAACATTTCCCAAGCTGCTAATTTCCACAATATATCTGAGCTTCTACACAACGTAAAAGCCACTTCTGGACATATGGGGGAACATGAGCAAGCTTAGTGTTTGTTTCTGTGTTATGTGCTTCCAGAAAAACATTCCGGCATATTAGGTGACTGGGCGTTTAAGACGACCCCCAACTTTTGCTGTTCAGTTTTAGAGTTTTAGAGTTATAGAGTTTGAGCACCGCCAGGGACAGAGCATGCACCCCTCCACTGCCGCTGCCATCGCAGCAGCAGCCCGAGGCGAGGCGTTTGGCGGGTGGGTGAGCGGCGTGCTCAGAAGGACTTTCCGTATCCCCTTCTGTGGGGAGGGAGGAGGAGCAACAGCAGAAGGGGCATCTCTGCTCACCGGTTCCCTCTCCTCCTTCCCAACGTGTATACCTGGCGTATAAGACGACTCCTGACTTTTGGGGTGATTTTCCAGGGATAAAAAGACGTCTTGTACGCCGGAACATACGTAATTTGCAAACAGCAATGGAAATGAGTACTAAACTTGTACTATATTCCACTATATTTCTGGAAGTGGCTTTTTGTCAGCTTATGTAAATGTACCAAAGTTGTGTGGAGAAAATTATTGTTTTAGAATATACTCTCAAAAAATAATGTGAATATTTCATGCAGTTAAAAAGAATAAGTAAATCCATACATTGATGCAGGAAGAGCACAATACAGACTTATGAATGAACACATGGAAAACTGGCATAGACTTAGGAAACAATGACCCCTCCATCCCAACTGGAATGGAAGTGGGGTACAAATGGCTTTAGAGCAGAGAAGAGATTTTTGAGTTGATGCTACTGGGAACATGGGGAAGGTAGAAGCCAGTAACGGTAGGAATGTAACAGGGCAGATGTCTTTACTTTATGTGTTCACTTTACCCCAACAGTAATGTCTGAAGAGGACTTTCAGCACCCCATCGAACCATTGCTTGTAAAGTGAAGCTTAAGAACCTCACACTGTATGTTCCAGATATCCAGCAGACAACCCATGGTTGAGAGCTCACCACTCAGTTTCCATAAGCTCACTCTTGTCTCCATGGTTCATCAACCTCTGAACAATGGCCTAAATGTGGTTTTTCAGCGGTTTGTGAATTCTGGCATTACTAGCAAGCCACAGTTATCACAAACTGTGGTTTGCTGTTATGCCTAAATCCACAAATTAATGACAAACCCAAGTTTGTTTGCAAACCAGCTTCAAACCATGACAGATTATCCTGCTTTGGAAGTCCCTTGCAAGCCGTGGTTTGCAAACAGGCATGTTCAAACATCAACGCCAAAATATGGTTTGGCATTAGGACTGAGTGCAGTCAATGAATTGCTTTATCCTTGAGCTCTCTTCCTGCCAAAGCTTGGAGGCGAGATGGGCGGTACATGGGCAGCATGTGCCGTAAGAACTAAAGTGACAAAGAGACAGACATACTGGTTAACCTTGGGTGCATTACATGCTGGTGAGACTTGAATAATATGAGCAGAATGCAGAAGGGGAGGGGGACATAGCAAGGGGGCAAACGTCTCTGAGAAGACCTAGCCTGATGGGACACACTACAAATGCCAATTCATGTGAGTCCCAATGAACCTCCTTCATCTCCTGTGCTTTTCAATCTTGCTGGGCATCATGCCTCACACCGGCCAGCATGGTGAACTAAAACCTTGTTTGACACAACCATCCTGCATCATATGATAACTCTTTAACTCCTCTTCTCTACTACACACACACACACACACAGAGAGAGAGAGAGAGAGAGAGAGAGAGAGAGAGAGAGAGAGAGAAAGAGTCAACCCTACCAGAGACGTTGATGGGAACAATGTTGGCTTGGGTTGAACAGGGCTGATGCAACCTCCTCTCTTCAACGGAGGGCAGAGGGCCAGTTCGGGTCCAGGTGGTGTGCTTGTCTGGCGTAGTGGGCAAGCTAATTGAAGGCTCTGGGGCCCTCACCCCCAGCGTGGTTGTCTCGTTCTCCTTCACTTGCTGGCTTGCAGGCTGTCAGAAAGCAGTGGGGAGGAAGGGGAATAAATGAATTCAAACACAAGCGCCCTACTCCACTAGGGCTACTATTCAGAAGAAGGGATTCAGAAGGAAAGGGATTTCAGGCAGCTCTTGGATATCAGGTGATCTGCTGCATTCCTGCAGTTGATGATCAGAGGCTGTCCTCCAAGTACTTGCCACCTCTTAAGTCAGGAGTGAGCAAGTTCCAGGAGCCAAATGCAGTGCTCCAGGGCTCTTTGGCCCTAGGAACCCTCCCTCTCCAGTCAACCCCCCACCCCCAATCCTTCATGGACCTGTTTTGCACCCTTCCAGAGTGCTTTTGCCTGGCTGGAATGCACCCTTGAACTCCGACAATGCCTTTTGCTTGCCTGGCCCTCGGACAGAGACGAATGTGTATGTATGTGTGCAGGAACAAAACTACTGCACACAAATGTTAAAAGTATACGTCCACTGCTCTGCCTGCTTTGGTTTGTGGCCTCGCTTGCCACTGGTACTTGGCCCTCGGAAGGTGTCCCCGAAAGGAATGCGGACCCTTAAGACATGGGCTGGTAGAACTTTGGACTGAGGCACCAGGTAGGAATTGTATTGGGGAATATGCAATGCTGGGAAGTTTGCCAGACTCACCATGAACACAAACTCCAAGCGTTTGCTGGGTACTGGGGGCCGCGGGCTGCAGTCGAGGGGCCTGTCTGCAGAATGAGAACTGGCATAGCGGAAGGTCTGGCCACTGGCCCTGGCTTCTGAGTAAGGCTCCTCGTACTCTTCTGAAAGGAGGGAAAGAAAGAAATCAGCTCAGTCTGGTCATACCAACTGCCTCCCAATAATTTTGCACTTTTCTTAATGCTCCTAATCACAGAGGCAGCTGGATTTGGGAAGGGGGGAGGGACCCAGCATGTGAATGTGCAATTTTGTGAGCATTATTTGTGGGTGGGTGAGTTGAATGGCAACATTCTGCACAGTTTTTCAGTTCTAATCTCCAAAAGGTGGCCTGTTAGAAACCCCAGAGATTTATGGTGTAGCCTGCACTTTCTCAGTCATAATATCTGTCCCTCCCAACATACCGTATTTTTCGCACCATAGGGCGCACCGGACCATAGGGCGCACCCAGTTTTTTGGGGGGGAAATAAAGGGGGAAAAATTATTTTCCCCCCCAGGTGCGGGGCTGGGGCGGGGGAGGCTAGAGCTTCCCCCGACCCCAGCCCTCAAACAGGCAGCTCTCCGCAAGCAGCGGGAGCGCTCCCGCTGCTTGCGGAGAGGTCCGCGAAGCCTGGACACGCTGAGCTCAGCGCGCCCAGGCTTCGGCATGCAGGCACCTCTCCGCAAGCAGCGGGAACGCTCCCACTGCTTGCGGAGAGGTCCGCGAAGCCTGGACGCGCTGAGCTCAGCGCGCCCAGGCTTCGGCATGCAGGCACCTCTCCGCAAGCAGCGGGAACGCTCCCGCTGCTTGCGGAGAGGTCCGCGAAGCCTGGACGCGCTGAGCTTAGCGCGCCCAGGCTTCGGCATGCAGGCACCTCTCCGCAAGCAGCGGGAACGCTCCCGCTGCTTGCGGAGAGGTCTGCGAAGCCTGGACGCGCTGAGCTCAGCGCGCCCAGGCTTCGGCATGCAGACACCTCTCCGCAAGCAGCGGGAACGCTCCCGCTGCTTGCGGAGAGGTCCGCGAAGCCTGGACGCGCTGAGCTCAGCGCGCCCAGGCTTCGGCATGCAGGCACCTCTCCGCAAGCAGCAGGAACACTCTGGGCTCCTGCTGCTTGCGGAGAGGTGTGCGAAGCCTGGAGAGCATGAGGGGTTGGTGCGCACCGACCCCTCTCACTCTCCAGGCTTCAGCGAAAGCCTGCATTCGCACCATAGGACGCACACACATTTCCCCTTCATTTTTGGAGGGGAAAAAGTGCGTCCTATGGTGCGAAAAATACGGTAATATGATTATACTACGGATGAGTTTTATTCGCATGGGAATTTTTAAATGTTCCCCTACTCAGAAAAGAAAGTTTGTTTGGTTTTTGGTATATAATCAAATGTGTTAGAAAGAGTGTAAACTTCTGTCTTTGCTTCTCCTTTTTTCCCTTTTGGGTAGACACATTGCCACCCAGTGACAGCTTCATTAAAATTCTCTATTTCTCAGTTGTTTTCTCTGTGTGACAACCAATTCTCTACTAGAAAATATAAAAAAGGAGAGCACCCTTCAAAATGAACCAGGCAGTTTTGTTCTCCTGAACCTAAAGGAAAATATCCCAAGTAACACATTTATCACAGAAGGCCCCAAAACAGCATTAATATAAAAGCAGGAAGCTCTGTCTGGATAAGCAACTTCCTAGGTCATTCTGAAGCTGTTTTTTTTGTGGGGGGGGGGGGGGAGTCTTCCCTGATATGTGTATAACTTTAAATTTCACCATAACATTCTTCATTCACAGCTGCACCTGCCAATTATTAAAATAAATAATTGTACCTCTATAGGAATGGCTTTATTGTTTTCAGAGTTTGTAGAAATAGTTCAAATTATCTTTATAATTTGTGCGTTACCCTGTTTTTACCTTGTATGCCACTTCCAATGGCCTTGGGGCTGTGGAGATTTTTATAAATTTGCAGAAGAGATAAAGACACAGAGAAGCTGAATGGTGGGGAGCAGGCTTATATTGATAAATTGCCTCAAACAGTCTGCCCATTTTTGCTTTGAAGCACTCATTCTGCAAGTGCTAGAGATGTATGTGGCCCTTGCATTTGTAAGTCCAAGGCTTCATGCGCTCCCTCTAAGGGAGATGCAGAGGCCAGCAACACAAGAACAGGCCTTTTCAGTGTTGACTCCCCAACTGTGGAGTGCTTTTTTCAGAAAGGGCACCAGGCACCATCATTATCAGAAGAGCCTGCTTTCTTAGGCTACTGCCCCATTTAGCCCGACATCCTCTTCTCACAGTGGCCAACCAGTGGGAGATGCCTATGGCAAGAAGGACCTGGGCGCAAGAGCGCTCTTCCCACTTGTGATTCACATCAACTGGAATCCAGAGGTATACTGTGCCAGGTGAATATTTAGGTGCCAGAAAATGTTCCTGTTTGGTTCATAACTGGGATCATTAGGGTACAATACCTTAGTCTGTTTTTGGTGTTCCTCTTTTAGCAGGATTCACGCTTTTATACTATTTCAGAATTAGCACTTCTCAGTAAATAATGCTGTGTTCGTTTCATGTTGTTTTAAATCTTCGTAGGTTTTCCACAAGTTACAACATTTTTTGAATTTATTTTGAATTTATTTTTTTGTAGCAAGCAATGACTTAAGATTTCTTTTCCTAAACGAAAGTTCAGAAACAGGCCTCCCTTTGCTCCTCTCTCGGTGATGCTGCTTATAGCCAGTCCATAAGCTTCACTCTCATTGCCCATCACAAGGGTTGATATTGTTGAACATCCACATTCTCTGCACCCATTTTGAGTCCTTGGCAGACCTCTTCTGCAGGGTTATCAGCTGGCTCCTTCCCAAGCCCAGACACACCAACTACCTGGGGCTGAGACCTGCAAGTTGGAGAGACAAGCGGACCTTTCCTACTCCCTACCACAGACCCTCACCCCCCACGCACCTTGGAGCAAGCTCTGTAGATTGAGTTCAGCTTCATGATGAAGCTCCTCCACCCCAACAGGACGGGCCAAGAAGATATTCACAGGCTGGTGCCATAGCAGCTTGGGAGGAGTGGGTTTCTTGACGTCCAGGTCTATGTTAGAAGTCGCTGGGGAGAAAAGATAGCCAGAGGGTGAATCACAGCCCCAGGCAGGGATTCTAGAAATACAAAGAGGTCTTAAGGCCTGTCCATGCTATACGTTCAAACCAGTTTCAAACCAGTTTAGCCACCACAGCTCCAATACCCTGCTTTCTGCAGCAATCCAGATCTGCCATGGGGAGCCCACCAGCAGTCTCTCCAGCTGTTGCAAGTGGCATTCAGACGCTTGCTGCTTGCAATGCTGGCCATTGTAGACAGTGGTACCTCTGGTTACGTACTTAATTCGTTCCGGAGGTCCATTCTTAACCTGAAACTTTTTTTAACCTGAGACACCACTTTAGCTAATGGGGCCTCCTGCTGCCGGTGCGCTGCCGGAGCACGATTTCTGTTCTTATCCTGAAGCAAAGTTCTTAACCCAAGGTACTATTTCTGGGTTAGCGGAGTCTGTAACCTGAAGCACCTGTAACCTGAAGCATCTGTAACCCGAGGTACCACTGTATAGCCATCATGACTAGCTGCTGTGGACAGCCTCATCCACCACCCATTTGCCTAACCCCCCTCCCCTTACAACAATCAATCTCCGTACATCACCCCCTGCCCCAAACATTCCATACATATGCACAGGGGCAGCGTGCCCCATTTCACTGCTTGAGGTGAAACAGGAACTGCTGCTTTGTTCCTGCTGCTGCTGTTCCTGCTGCTGCTGCCACTGGCGGCAGGACATGCAGGGCACCTACAGGCATGCCGCTTGGGTGTGTGCGTTTGTGTTTCTTCTGCCTGAAGCAGCAGCCTCACATACCTCATGGTTGGGCCGGCTCTGCATATAAGATGCAAACGATACAGTAAACATTAAGCTGGGTTGTATAATAGCTTATAGAGTTGATTCTATCCGCTAGCTGTCTTCTATTCTCTGTTTTAACAGATTTCCGCAGAGTGGGCTGTGGGTGGACTGTCCTTTCCAGTGCACTGAATGAACGGGTACCATACAGTTTCAAAATAATTATTTGGTTTTTGTGTTTCTTAGTGCTCTAAGATGACTCCTTAGTTTCCCCATAAGTGGTATGTTCCACAGTCCTTCCTATCATGTCTCTAGAGTTGTTATTAGTTGTTATCCAGTATTGTGTTAATATATTTCTGCTGCAGGCATGAAAAGAGATTAGTAGTTCCTTAAACAGTAATCTATAAACGGATTTAATACAGTTAGCCTCAGATTAGATTGTCCCACTTCTTCGTGATATATCATGTGGCAGTGAGTTCCATCAGTTCCCCTTTTGCTGCCTATCTGGAATCTTCTACCCTTTCATTTCACTGGATATCCCTGGCTTCTATTATTAACACACACACAGAGAGAGAGAGAGAGAGAGAGAGAGAGAGAGAGAGAGAGAGAAGAAGAAGAAGAAGAAGAAGAAGAAGAAGAAGAAGAAGAAGAAGAAGAAGAAGAAGAAGAAGCTTGGCTGCAGGGCCTGTTAAGCCTCACTCTGGCTTTCCTTCACATGAGAGCTAGAAAGCTGTGTTGACTGAAAGAAAATACCCATTCCTCATGTCATTTGCCAAACCTAACTGTTAGCATTAAGAATGAGCAAATGTTAATTTTCTCATTTTTCTAACCTTAAGTTCAGCTCACCATATTTCCATTATCAGTTCGAATATTTTTATTAAAAACATTAACAACTCACGAAAATCCATCAGCTTCCCAGTGCCAATTTCTCCTAATAGATATACACCGGTATGCAGTTTTTCCTAATAGACACATTTTTTTAAAAGCAATTTCCCCAAACATGATGAAAGAATCAGAGTGGGAAGGGACTCTAGTGGTCATGTAGTCCAACCCCCTGCAATGCAGGAAATCTGCCCACAGCCATCTCTAGGTGGGCTCAAACTACCCACCTTCTGAATGACACCCAGACACATTGGTTTTTCACTTAACAGATGCATTTATATGCACACTTTTGATGGTATATGCATTTTCGAACACATTACTTGGCTGGAGAACTGCATTGCAAAATTCACAGAGCGGTGCTCCTTTCGAAAGATGGCTGAGCTTTCAGCCTGCACATTGTTAAGAAAAGCATGAATTAGATGAGTGTGCCTTTAAATGCAAGCTGAATCAAATTTCTCCCACATCCCTAGTTAGCATTGTATAATGTGCGAACAGAGCAGAATGGTCCTTCCTGCACCAACGTGTCCTTATGCCAACTGTCTGTTCCCTGTTCTCCAGGCACAAAAGGCACGCTTCCCTCCTCATCAACACTCTCCCAGGTTGATGGGTTTCTTTGTTGCTGAGCCCCGGAACCACCATGCAAACGGCACGATGAGTTAGAAATAATTGCACTATTTTGTGGTGGTAGGAGTGTGTTATTGTGCTTTCCTCTGAAGAGCTCCCGTGGGGGGTGGGGAGAGAAGGGGCCTATTTAGGGATGCAATGGGCAAATCCTCCCAGGGCACCCTGGCATAACCTGCCAGCATCATCGATAAGGGCAGAAGCTAATTGCTGGAGGTAAACCCCCTTCATTATACAGAACACAAGGAAAGAACACATGGAGACAGAAACACAGAATAATGTCTAATGCAGTACTGAGTCACACCAGTGTTGTCAATAGTGGCTGGCAGAAGCTCTCCAGGATTTCTCCGGGGGTCTTTTCCCAGCCCAAACTGGAGATGCCGGGGATTGAACCTGGGACCTTCTGCATGCAAAGCAGATGCTCTGACACTGAGCCACGGCCGTTCTGCTGTGAAATGGCACCTGGTGGGCTGGAGGCCAAGTCATAAGGCTACTCCGCATGTAGTTAGGAGCACACACTTTCTCCTGTCCAGATAGCATCACATCTGCAGGGCACGTGTGTGTGTGTGTGTGTGTGTGATCTCTCCCTTGCTACTTCAGCCAAAGCTTTTAATTTTACAGCCAGAATGCTTTGCAAGGCATTTCCTGCCCACATTTACCCACAGTAGCCAGCAGATGGTGTAATTAGCTGTCCAAAGGCCAATTTCCGTAACAGGCTGGCAGCTCCTCACTTAGTATGTGGTGCTCATCTCTGGTTTTGAGCCAGCCTGCTTCACAGGGAAGCTCTCAGACCCAGGAGCCATTCTTTTTATTAGTTAAGTGATGGGAGGGTGGAGTTCTGTACATGCTCATTTTTTTTATTACTTTCCATTACAGACAGGACCCAATTTTAAAGAGCTCTTGGCCAGTTAGGCTGAAAAAGAGGACAGGGACTCTCCACCTTTAATACCTGTGGAGCTCCTGAACAACTATTAAATGTGCAGGAACCCTGAAACTCTTTTGTATCTGGTCACATTGCAGATATCTAATTTTATGTTTGGTGGTGACTAAAAATAGTTGTTGGTGTTTTTGTTTTTGGTGGGAAGAGTGGTTTTTTTATCTTTTAAGTGATGCACAAGTGTGTTCTATGAAGGACACCCTCTCGTTTTAATGCCTGTTTTGTATTTTGGAAAGCATATTTGTTAGCCAATGTCAATTGTTTTAAAACTTGTTTAAAAAACAAAGATGAAGAAGAAATAAGGTGTTGTTGCATTTTATGATGAATTGAAGAGGCCTTGCTTCCCTGTGTGTGTGTGGGGGGGGGACACCTCTCCTAAGATGGAGTTTGCCATCTGCAGTTTTTGTAAGCTGCTATTTTTATCTGCTGATTTGAGATGTGTTTGTACTGCTGAAGGCTCCTCCCTGCTTCATTTCCTACAATCTTATCTGTTTGAAAAACAAATTGCAAAAGGTTATTTTGAATAAAACGGAGGGGGGGCGGGGACATCTGGTCTGCAAGGCAAACTTGGCCCACCAGGAGTTTGAGGCTGGTTTCCCCAAACCACACCCACCCATCTTATGTCAGGTGTGTGGGCAGGTAGTCACAGCTGCCAACAAACTATCAGGATCCTTGATGTGCACAATTAAGTTTTGGCAAGGGAAAGCAGGCTTCAGTTCTGGCTCTACTGTTAGAGGACATTCGGCACAGAAACATGTGTGTATACCTTTAAGAAGTTTCTGGGATTAATTGGCTGCAGGTGACCGTTGCTATAAAGGAAAAAGCTGAGTTTTGTTGCTTTGCCTGCAGGAATAACATCCACCAGAGCTTGTGTTTATTTGTTTAGTAATAAAGTCTTCGTTTTTCCGTTTGGTGTTTTTACACCTATGTCTCCTGGAGTCACTCTGTCCTCTGCCACCGGCTGGCATCCCCCTCCAATATCTACTGCCCATCATCTGTTGGAGCCAAAAAGCACTGGATCATATTCCCTGCAGAGACCTGAAATGCACAACCCTCCTCCCTGGGTTTGCAAAATGACTTCAGGACTTCAAAGCACCCAATCACCTGGCACCCATGTGACACTGTGACTGACCCCTGGGCGCAGTCCCACCCACCTGTCTAATTTTGCCCACAAGGGGTATGATCAGGTAAAGCCCACAGGGCCATAATAATAATAATAATAATAATAATAATAATAATAATAATAATAATAATATCTTATTATTATTAAAAACCCCACTTCTTAATAAGTATTAGTAATAAAGAATAAAAACACCCAGATTTTAAAAAAATCTGTTGCTGAGTTAAATTGCACCAATTAGTCAATCCAAAGATTTTAATTGATTTAAGCCAGATTGTTTTATAGTGCTGAGCTAGAATATAGGAAGTTGCCTTTATACTAGGGCTAGCATATGTTAGCTACTTGATAGAGAACACTCTTATATTTGAAGGCATGCCTGGTTCTGGTTTGGTTTAAAGATTAAAAAAAACTGCAAAAAGAGAGAGAGAGACAGACAGACAGACAGACAGACAGACAGACAGACAAAGGAAGGAGCTTTGAAGCTGCTCAGCTGCTAGCATCGGATCAGACACCCAGGTCAAGTGCCCATAGTCTTCCTCAACATGATGAGATCTACTGCAATTCTTTTTGAATAACAGCAAGGACTTCCATTTTTGCATCTACATACATAAATTATCACATGCAAAGTGTATGCAAGCCTTTAGGCGGTGCATAATTGGTCATTCTACTTCCTGTGGAGCCAAATAATGTTCTGTGCAGTCCAGTATAATCCACGACGGAGGTTGGGAACCATAGGATGCAGCCCCCAGGTCTGTTTTGTCACTGGGATTCTGCCCAAGTCATACACTCATATCCCAGGCCACACCCGTCTCCTCAAGCTACGCCTCTCATTCCCTCAGCTTCATGGTCAGGTCAGAGGGGGCCAAGCGGCAGTGGACCTGCACCATGCTAGACCGTCATGTGACTGTTGAGGAGGAGCACCAGCGAGAGGGAAGGAAGGAGGAGGCAAGTGAAGAGGAGGTCACTTCTTCCTCCTTCTCTCTATGCTTGCTCACACCCGGCTGGGCTCATCAGCTGCCGCAACAGTGACACAACCGCCATTTTGGTTCTGGCCAAGCTCAAATACAGTAATAAAGGTGTTGTGTTTGAAGTCCCAATGGGTCTGGGGACACTTTTGTCCAAAAACAGGGCAACCTCATTTTTCTAGGGACCAGTGGCAACCCTATTCATGGCCTCTACAAGTGCTCTTGTCTAGCTGGAATACTATGACAATGCCTGGATGGAGAGAGGTTTGTGTAGGTGTAGGAACATGTGGCTTTGGCATGGAATGTATCCTGCTGCACAAATGTAAGAGGCCTATTTCTTGCTATGCCCACTTTTGGGCTCTGGCCTCACCCCTGGAAGTGTGGTTGAAATTAATAAGCTACCCTGGTCTACTGGCAGTAGCTCAGTAGAGATAGGGCTTTTTCCAAACCCAACCTGGTGGTGCTGAGGATTAAAGCAGGGAGTTCCTGCATGCAGAACATGCTCTCCACCACTGAGCCACAACCCATTCCAGAACAGCCTGGAGAAAATAATCCTTGCAAAACATTCTGTTTTTTCCTTGCACCCTTGTCTCCAGTGGCTTTGCAGCAAAAGCCCCAGCGGTTTGGCTTCAGAGAAACCACTGTGCAGGCAAAAAGAGGATTTCCTTTTGCTAACAGTTTCCTGCCTGTTTTTCATGAAGATATGGCCCAAGAATGGGGGAGTGGAGACTGACTCTACAGCTGGGCGATCCCCCCCCCCTTCTCTGGAGTTTCAGGAAAAGGGCTCAGAAGTTTCAGCTCTCAGGAGACCCAGCTCCATTACCATGCCACTGGTAGGATTTTTGTGGCCTTTGGTCAGGGAACCTCTAGCAAAAAAAACACCCTATCATCTGTGCTCATTTGCAGAGAATACGCCAGCAGTTAAAAGAAAAAGGGGGAAGTGATGGAGCTTTAAGATGCCTTGTCATGCCCTGAAGTCTCGCATCACAGTGGAACAAATGCGCTCTCTCTCTCTTACACACACACACACACACACACACCCCTTCGCACTTCTAGGCAACTAATGTCCTGACACTGTTCCACGCACCAAAAGAGTGCCACAGCAGTGCATTTCCATGAAATCCATCCCATAAATTTCCTGCACAATTCAAGGAGGACAGTGGCTCTTGGTGGAGGAGGGTTACCCTCCATGCTGGAGGTGTTTTTGAAGCCGACTGCGTTCCATGGGCAGCAGCCTAATAAATTTTGGCACTTGGAAGTGAAAAACCTGATTCGCAGCCACCTTCAAAATGCTTGCCAAGTCCTCACCCAAATCTGGTGGTGCAGACCCACCTGTCCCCATGTGGAAAAGTGCACCATCAAAACAGCTTCTCCATCACCTTGGCGCACCAGAAGTTAGCTTTACCAACCAAATTACATCCTGCGGTTGTAACAGGTTTCATGTAAGGCTGTGCATACCAGATCACTTTTTTTAAAAAACAAACAAACCCTAGTTCTATTGTGTTTGTATAAATAAAACTCAAGTCATTGAGAACTTGCTAGTTCTTTAATGAATCACCTAATGAGTTGCTAGAGGCAACCACCACATGGTACATAGTGGAGCTGACCCTGCTTCCCATCCAGACAAGTAGAGTTGGATGCCATCATTTCATTTATTTTATTTCATGAATTTACATCCTAGTTTTTGATACTTTTTTTGCATTTCCTGGAATTTTGTCCTGCTGAAGGAGGATGCTTCTCAGTTCACAAGGTAGTTTTGTGACTCATGCACAGCAAAATTAGATGGTAGAGGCCTGAGGTGGTAGAATGGACTGTACCGCTTCAGGGGACAAGTGAGGACCACATCATTTAATCTTTCTTTTTTTTTTTTTTAAGGAACAGAGTTTTAAATGCTTGTGTGTGTGTGTGTGTGTGTGTATGTGTGTGTGTGTATAAAACAACCAACCAACCATCCAAAAAGCTCCTCTCAAGCAGAAAACTAGGACAGCAGGGAGATAGGATCTCTGATGTGTTAAGAAATAAAATATTGCAGGGGGTATTGTTCTCTCTTGCTCTCTGACATGGGGAAGCATTGAAAAATGGCCCTCTCCAACTGCCGCCTGAAATATTATAGTCCACTCTACCATCTCATTCTGCTGTATCTACAGAAAGGATGCATTCATCCCATACACTTAAAGCACATGCCTTCCACCCCCAGAATCCTGGGAATTGTAGCTTTGCCAGGGTAAAGTACAGTTCCTAGTTTTCTTTGATCATGTGCTCCAAGTGTATGGTGCGTAGGCATAAACTCCCTGTAAACACTGCATAAGCAAATCAGGATGAATGATCCACTAAACAGATTGCCTGTTCACTATATTGCACACCTTGTATTTAAAGCACATCCTCCCAACAGAATCCTGGGAATTGTCATTTGTTAAGGGTGCTGGGAATTGGAGGCAAACTACAGTTCCCAGGATTCTTTGAAGCCATTTAATTTAAATGAATGGCATGTACTATCCAAGTCCTATGAAGGAGTTGGGTATGCTTAACCTACAGCAGAGATAACTGAGGAGAAGGCATGATAACGCTCCTCATTAAACTCATTAAATGCCGTCACATACAAGTGGGCAAAGACCTATTCTTGGATGCCCTGGAGGGCAAAACTAGGCTCACAACCACATTTAAAGCATACGGCTCCCTGACCAGAGAATCGTGGGAACTGTAGTTCACCCCTCCCAGAACTACAATTCCCACCACCCTTCACAATCTAGTTTCCAAGACTCATTGGGAGAAGCAATGCGCTTTAAATGTAAGTGAGTCTGGATCTAACGAGCTGAGGTCACTGGAAAGTAGTGGTTGATTGAGCCTCAGGAAATACACCTTGGTAGCAGGTGAAGTTAAGACCAATTGCCTAGAGCAGTGGCTAAGCTTTCCCTTGCCAGAGGTGTTCAAGCAGAAGCTGGGCAGCCATATTTTGGGGATGGCTCTTGCACTGAGCAGAGGTGAGGATAGAGTCAGAGATGGGAAGGGGCTGCAAATATAATTAAGTCCAACCCCCTGCGATGCAGGACTCTTTTGGCCCAACGTGGGGCTTGAAACTGCAACCCTGAGATTAATAGGAGTCTCATGCTCTACCAACTGAGCTATAGCCTTCGAAATCTCTCAAGCTCTATAATTCTATGACCATGTAAGAGAGTGGACACAGGCCCCCCTGTCCTACTCTAGCACTGTCATGTCTGCAATACCCCCACATTTCCTGCAAAAATGTCTGGAAACCAAAGAAAGGGAAACAAAGGCTGGAAGAATCTGATCTAAGGTTGCCAACCTCCTTCCACAGCAGGGCTTTGCCACCTTCAAAGGCTTGCACACCAAATTCGGACATTAGAACAGGTTATATAAATTGGGCCATGGTCTCCCCAATTTCTCTTACAGCACCTATATGCACAGTATTATTATCACCCATTATCTCCGGTTCCACATCCCTTTGTTTCCATTACAGGAATGTACTGGGGGGGGGGGTTACCTGCCCCCACACTGAAAGGCTACTGGAACAACGGGGTTTTCACCAACTTGCAGTCCAGAAGGAAATGTTCTGCCTCCTGCGCCCACTTGCCGTTTGAATTCAGGTTGCCATAGCAACCTGACATAATGGAAGACTTCCCCCCTTTTAAATAATTTGACTTGTTGCCATGCCAACAGAGGGAGGTACGCAGGAGCAGATTCGTCACTGAATACTCTTGCCTACACCCCCCCCCCCAATACTGGAGGGTCCGAAAGGAGCCCAAGCCTCATGCACAAACAGAGCCCAAACCTGAACAGAAGATGAAAGTTCAGAGACACAGATGCACCCACGGAACTTAAAGCCTGTGGGATTTAACACAATGGGGTGGGGGGTCTGAATCTCTATGTGTTATGACTGTTCCAAGTTCTGCAATATGCATACATTTTTCACCTGGGGTGTTAAAGTCCATCAGTGGTTGTGCTGCAAGAACGACTCCAAAGTTAGAAACTCTAACCTGTGGCCCTCTTGAAGTCAGTAGACTACAACACCCATCATCCAACCCAGCTAGAATGGTCAAAGGTCCAGGATTATGGGGACCTGTAGTCCAGTAACATCAAGAGGACCACAGATTTCCCCATCCCTGCTGTACCCTAATGTTTTGTGAATCATGGACAGCAGGAGTTTTCAGTGTGGCAACCAAAACTTACCAGGTATTGCGCCAAAAAAACAGCATCAGAAATGGCAAACAAATCTCACCAGTGCATTGCTTGCCACACCACCACCAACACTCTTTTGAAATGTGCAGCAAGGACTATAACCCAGTGGGAGAGTGCAGGCTTTCCATGCAAAAGGCCCCACTTTTCGATTTCTGGAACCTACAGTTAACAAAGGATTGGGCAGGCATATTCCTGCCTGAAATCCTGGAGAGCCACTGCTTGTCAGAAGTACAGTAGAAATACCCTGCTAAATAGGTAAGCTGCCCCTTTGCAACTTTTAAGGTTACTGTTTGATTCAAACAGCTGTTTTCTGGGCAACCAGTGAAAGGTCAAGCACCCCTCTCCCCAGGAATGCCCCTTGCATATGCTAACAGACACCATCTGGAGGTTTGCTCAGCATATCCCAGAGCACCTTGCAGCAGATGCACTGTGCCTTGGCAAACAACTATATGAAATCTGTCAACTCAAGATGGATATTCCTGTTCTTGCTAGAAGAAGAGAACATTACGGTATCCATGGATACAGAATGTCTTGTCCACACCAGGTTCTAAGAATCTCAGAATAATGAGACAAAAGCAACAGAGTCCAATCGAGAAGGGCACTTGGGGGAGGTCGGCATTGTCTATAGGGCTAAGTGGAGGAATGCAGCCTCAATTGAGATTGTTGAACAGGCAGAGGGACCGCAACCTGTTTTGAAGCATGGGTGTGTGTGTGTGCTACCTTCTTGATGGCAAAACATCCAGAACAGCTATGTAACAGGCAGAAATCCAATATATGAAGCTGTCCCCATCACTGCAACCACATGCTAGGGAAAGCTCTCTTGCTCCTGCTTTCAGTAAGAACACTGGATAGCTCAGATGTTTGGAGCGTGGTGCTGATAACGCCAAGGTCGTAGGTTCAATCCCTGTATGGGACAACTGCATATTCCTGCATTGCAGGCAGGTTGGACTAGATGATCCTCATGTGCCCTTCCCAACTCTATAATTTTATGATTTTTTAAAAATCCTGCAAAGACTCACCTAACCCAGTGTTCTGTTCTCGTGGTGGCCAACAAGACATCCAAGGGAAGCCTGCAAAGCAAAATCAGAGCACAGCAGGACTCTCCTCACATGTGATTCCCAAGCAACTGATATTCAAAGGCATGCATCCACTGACAATGGAGGGGGAATAAATATTAGAAGCAATATGCCTCTGAATACCAGTTTCTGGGATCTCAAGCAGGGAAGGTGCTCATGTCCTGGTTAGCAACTATGAGAACAGGATGCTGGACTACAGAGGTTTCCTTCCCTGGATCCTGCAGGGAAGAAATAAAGAAAAAGAGACAACTCAACTGGGTATGACCATTTGGAGCAGCAGTTCCCCAGATGTGGGTCCCCAGATGTTGTTGGACTATAACTCCCATCATCCCTGAGCTCTGGCCTTGCTAGCTAGGGGTCATGGGAGTTGTAGTTTAACAACATCTGGGGGCAGCAGGCTAGCTAAGGAGCTACAGCATAGGCCAGCTTTGCCCATGTCCGACCCCTCAGCATTTGCTGCCTAAAGAAGCTTGCCTCACTCTGCCTCATGGTATAGCCGGCCCCTGCTCCAGCGGTTTAGCCACAGGCATATAACAAGCAAGCCCCATACCTAGATTTCAGAACCACCTCCAGCAATTATGGGACCATTTTCAATTTTTTTGAAGAGTGGGAGAAGAGGAAAAAACACACACAAAAAAAACACAGGGCTTTTATTCCCATGTCATCAAGAACTTTGGCTTGAGAACATTGGGTGCTAACACAAAAGAGAGGCAGGATGACTCATCTGATCTGCGCAATTCTTGAAGTGTTTGTGGTCTTGAGAGACTGCAGGGGTGGGAAAACCTTTTTGGCCTGGCAGACCAGATCTTTAACTCCCGACAGGATGTCATTATGATGGCAGTTGGCGACAGGTGGATGGTCCTGCTGCCTGTCAGAGTTGGCCCACAGGGATGGAGGCAGGACAGAACCCCCTGCCCGTCAGCTGATGCGCAGGGAGTTCAACCTTGTTATTATTATTTTTTGCAGACATCAGTTGTGTGGGCACCTGATCCAGCTACAACTCAACCTGTCCCATCACACCTAGTGTTGCATATGATGTGAGGTATGCAGCAAGCAGGCAAGGTTTAGGGGAAACGGCCTGGTGGGCTAAATCCCCTAAGCAGGTGGTTCCCCACCTGAGATAGACTATGGGTCTATCTCCTTTGGGTGTGCATGATGACAGTAGGAGGGGCCAACACGAATAGTGGGCAGAGACACCCCTTTTCTCTCTCTCTCTCATTCACGCATATTAGCATGCATGCCATCCATGCATCCTCTCTCCCACATGTAAAGGTAAAGGGACCCCTGACCATTAGGTCCAGTCGTGACCGACTCTGGGGTTGCAGCGCTCATCTCGCTTTACTGGCCGAGGGAGCCGGCATGCAGCTTCTGGGTCATGTGCCCAGCATGACTAAGCCGCTTCTGATGAACCAGAGCAGCGCACGGAAACGCCGTTTACCTTCCCGCCGGAGCGGTACCTATTTATCTACTTGCACTTTGACATGCTTTCGAACTGCTAGGTTGGCAGGAGCAGGAACCAAGCAATGGGAGCTCACCCCATTGCAGGGATTCGAACCGCCAACTTCTGATCAGCAAGTCCTAGGCTCTGTAGTTTAACCCACAGCGCCACCCGTGTCCCCTCCCACATGTAGATATCCCCTAACTCATCATCCTCTCTTCCCTGGAGTAATAGGCAACTAGCAGCCTGATAATTCAATCCATCCTACCCAGCAGTTTTGCTGGGGCTTGGCTCCTACTGTAGCACCTGGCCCCCAAGGAACTTAGTCCTTTTCTTCCTGCGTGTATACAATTGCTAGTCCACATTCCTACCAACGCAATAGCCATGCTTTGGATGGATGAAAGCCTGAAAGGGCCAGTAACACAGCTTTCCACACAATTACTCACTCCCACTTGACTGGAGATACAGCCAAGGGACTCTTTAACCACCTCCTCCATTTCAAGAGCAACATATGCTTTGACAGAACCTTCCGTTAGTTGCTCCGAGACACAGCCAAAGGGTCTTTTGAAACTTTTCCTCTGTGAATTGCACCAGAGGCTCTACCTGAGTAGCAGCTGGGATGTATCAGAGAAAGAAAGCTGCCCAGAGCCTCTTCTGGGAGGCAGTAGAAGAGCCCTTTGGCTGGATCTCTGCTCAAATGGGAGCAAGCAAATGTTTCTGCTGTTTAATCGCGCCCATTTAAAACAACGACAACAACAACAGAGGGGGAAGCAGGTACCAAGCAGGAAACTGTCACTCTAGACATTGACTTATACAGATAGACCTGACAGTACAAATGCTTTTGAAGGCAGCTGTGCAAGCATCAACTTTGACCATCACATCTGTGCATTATTGCTGCTTGGTTGCTGGGGGCATTCTGGATCTCAGTAATAATGAGGAATTGGGATTTGCCCCTTGCGTGTGATTTAAGAGGACACCTGCTCAGTAGATCAGTTAGTGTGGGATTTAAAGCTAGCCCAGGAATAAGCCAGCCCTTCGTCATTCCACTACCAGAGGACATAAAGTGGGATTTCTCTCCCTTTGGGCCTGAATTTCAGCTGGCTGCTGCAGGCAGGAGGCAGGGCCCCAAAGGTAAGAATAAAAAATCAAAAGCCCATTTGCAGAAGACAGGAACAGGGGGATCTGTGACCCTCCATATGTTATTGGACTACAACTCCCATCAGCCACAGCTATGCTGGGGAGGGATGGTGGGAACTGCAGTCCAATAACATCTGCATCTGGACAGCCACTGGCTCCTCGTCTGTGGCATATGGGATGCTTCAATTGCTGGGCTCTGGAATTTTAGGACTACATTTCCCAATAGCCCCTGCCATGTGCAGCATCTCTGACCTAAGGAGGGTTGTGTGGCTGGGAAAAGGAGGGGAAGCTGGGTGTGTGTGGAGGAACAGAGAAAGGGCTACAGGCTGGAAGAAGACCAACAAAACACCAGAACCGAGTCAGTGGTGGAAAAGATGATTCCTGCCAGCAGTCAGGAGTGCAGGATAGCCCTGAACTTGTTTCCAGAGTCAGGTCACATCCACACTTTTACATTTAAAGCACCCTTAAAACTGCCGTGTCTTCTCCGAAGAATCCTGGGAACTGTAGTTCGTTAAGAAAAGTAATCATACAATTGTTATTCTCAGCACCCTTAAAAGCTCCAATTCCCAGGATTCTTCGTGGGAGACTCTCTAGGGTTTCAGGGAGGTGAAATTCCTACCTGAACCAGGAGATGCTGGGGCTTGAACCAGGACCTTCTGCAGGCAAAGAAAGTGGTCTCCCCCACTGAGCTGTGGCCCTTCCCAAATATAGGCAAATCTTAAATAGCATTAGTAACCCATTCATCCACCCATCAAAATCTTCAGCATCATCCGACACCTACTATCTCAGCCAAAATGGACATAGAGTTGGAGATCTATGACTGCACTTCCTGCTTTTTTGCAGGAGAGTTGCTTATTTTGAAGCTGCTGCATGGGGAGCATGGGGAGCGTGGGCTCTGAATTTGATCATGGAACTGGGAGAGAGGCGGTATTCCTTCTTGTGCTTGTGTCCTGATCTGAATTGCCTTTTGCTGGGTGGAGGGCATAAGAAAGCAGTTGTCTATATCAAGCCTGGATTCAGGCAACCCCCTGTGGTGCTAACAGCAGCTTACTGGGAGGTGAGGAAACAATGACAAAAGCATCGCAGGGAAAATTATTATACACACACTTTCCCACAGCTGCCACTGCTCCAATCGAAATGCAATCCTCCTCGCCTTGCAGCAAGCTAAGGGAAATAAAAGCACTGGCAGATCTCACAAATCAAGTAGGGTTTTCAGCTCTCAAGAGGTACCTGGTGACAATTAGTGCTTCCATGCAGATGGCCCTAGGATGAGCTCATAGAATCACAGAAATTGTAGAGTTGGAAGGGGACGTGAGGGTCATCTCGTCCAACCCCCTGCAACGCAGGACTCTTTTGCCCAACGTGGAGCTCGAACCCACAACCTTGAGATTAAGAGTCTCATGCTCTACCAACTGAGCTGTCCTTAAGCATCTCCAGTTAAACGTGGACAAGGCTGCAGGTAATAGGGAAGACCCTCTGCCCGAGAAGCAAGAGTGTTGTCGTCAGTCAGAGTGAACAACACTTTGCTAGACAGCTAAATTAGTTTGGTCTAGCACATGACACCTTCCTACGTTCTCTACCCCCAACCCCAGCAATAGAACAGACCTTGGTGCAGAAGGAGTCTAGATCTCTGCAGTCCTCTGTCTTCCGTCCCTGTTCTTCTGACCACAAGCACTTACTGTCCAGCAGGATGGGATGGGAACAGACCCCAGGGCCCTAGAGCTTGCATGTCTGTCAGCTACAAGTTCCCTTCCAGAAGCTCTTCAGCTGGGGCTGCAGCTGGTAGAAGTGAACCCCACCCTCAGATAGACCATATGCCCTACATGAGCTAACCGCAATGTTACAAAAATAGCTTGTGAAATGGGAACTGTGGGGAGAAAGGGGCAATTCTGATAATACACAAGGGGAGAAGTGAGCTATGGTAGATCACCAATTTTTCTCCTTCTCTCTCTCTCTTTTTAAAGGACTTTGGTTCTACACTGAGTAGTCATAAAGCAAGCGGAAATCATCGGGTGAAAGTTTTATTGGAACGGAGCTGCAGGGATGACAAATCATTCACCTGTTGATTTCTGCTCATTATAAAACCATTTAAAAAACACGAAAACTCTGCCCATTAAGCAGAAGGGAGTAAACTCAATGTCTATAGGATTTTAGCTGATCAAGCACCTCTAACTGCCCACATTTAATCCCATTCTGCTAGGAAAGCGCTGAGCTGCCTTGTTTTTGGTGTTTTAATTTGTTTAACTTGGTACATTCACCTCTCATCTCTCCTCCATTATGGAGCTCAAGGCAGTGCAAGGGTTGACAAGACCCAGGACTTCCTCCGTCCAGGAAGGGCTGTACACACAGAGCATGGCCCTCTGATAAGGACATTTCTTGGCTAGAGCAACCACTGCAGCCCGACAGCAAGGCCCGCCTAGGAAAGCTGTCAACAATTAGCCCTAGAGCAGGAGTAGCCAATGTGGTGCTGTCCAGATGTTTTAGACTACAACTCCCATCAGCCCCAGCTTGTGCAATCCATGCCAATTTTATGCAAAGCTGTGCCTTCTCTTTTTGGCGACTGGTAAGTGACCACCCTCCTCCATGAACTTGGGAGCTCTCTGGCATGGCATTCTCAGAGGGGACCCCGCACCTGGAAAAAGCAGGACATACAACAGAATTACCCAAGGCTGCCATTGATCTTCTTGGATATTCTCTACAAGGGTGGTTTGGCTGTGCGCAGGATTTCTACATTGCAGGGGGTTGGACGAGAGGACCTCTGGGGTCCCTTCCAACTCTATGATTCTATGATAGCACCCTTGGGGTGGCAACCCCTGTGCTGTACTTGGGGCTCCTGGAAAAGGCTCATGTTTTCCATCTTCTGGGGCCAGCCCAAAGTGGAAGCCCTGCAGGTTTCTGTACTATTTAGAGTGAGTCTTCCACCACCTCCAGAGTCAACACTCTGCAGCTGCTGAGAGAAAGGGTGCCATGCCTCCCTTGCTCTCCCCTACAAAACCATGGCTTGGGACTGGTTTTAAGTAAGAAGGCAGGTACGGGAAGGGAGGGGTCTGGTGGAAGGAAGCCCACCTGTCCTTGGCAAACCCCACAAAGCAATTTACACAGGAATATTAAAAGAAAAAGCATCAAGTATATAATAAAACAGCCGATAGATGCTACAACGGGTGTGGGAAGATACCTATTGAAAACTAGATCTTCCTTGAGGGCAAGGTGATGCTTTGGTAGCCGCCACAGGTGGTGGCTGGGGGAGGAAGATCACACACACATGTACAGTTTGTTTATATAATCCAGCTGATCCGAGAGTACACATTCATCACAGACTGCTTCTTGTGTCATAATTTTTAATTATTAATAGTAATGAACATTCTTAACTCTTTCATTTGAGGAAATGTATATCCATCAACCAAAAAACAACCACCACCCCCATAACAAGCCACTTTCCCTTATTTGCTTATATTTGCAGTTCTGGGAGTGTATGCCACTATTTTGGTCCAATGTACATAAAAACAAGCTGCTAAACTTGTTAAATGCCAATAAATTAGCAAGTAACTGAATCTAAAGCTTGTCTCCTTTTGAGTTTGAGGTCCAGGACAAATGACTATCCTCCCCCCCCCCCCCGGTCTGATTGGCCCTGGAGCCATCCTGAATTTTCTGCTGCATAGTAAAAAGAGGTCACCTATTACCCACTTTCAATTTCTATGCCCTCTAACTTTGCCCCTCCTCCTCCTTAGGAACAGAGGAAGTGGCTTTATAACAAGTAAAGGAAACAGTCCATCTAGCTCACTGGTGGTGAACCTTTTTTCAGCCCCAAAGTGGTTAGAACGATGAATATAAATTTTGCATTTATAGACATGCTCTATGCTCCACCCAGACCAGTGAGAAGCAGAGCTCAAGGACACTTCCCAGCTAAGCAAAAACACAAGGTCCTTCCTGGGGATGCCAGGGATTGAACCTGGGATCTTCGAGGGATATGCTCTGACCACTGAGCTATACACCCTGCCACCTGGCACTGCTTGATTGCTTGCTCACCTGCCCTCTGTGAGTGAGCAAACAGTTGGAGGAGCAAGAAGATGGAGCATTAACCCTCTTCCGCATCTCATTGGCTCCTTATAAGAGTTGAAGTGAATCAGGCCCAGGAGGAGAGACAAGGGACTAGCTAAAGGTAAAGGAACCCCTGACCATTAGGTCCGGTCGTGACCGACTCTGGGGTTGCGGCGCTCATCTCGCTTTAGTGGCCGAGGGAGCCGGCGTACAGCTTCCGGGTCATGTGGCCAGCATGACTAAGCCGCTTCTGGAGAACCAGTGCAGCACATAGAAACACCGTTTACCTTCCTGCCAGAGCGGTACCTATTTATCTGCTTGCACTTTGATGTGTTTTTGAACTGCTAGGTTGGCAGTCAGCAATAGCCAGTAGCTGGGAATCACAAGGGCTGAGATGAAGGTAGAGCATGAAGATTCTTAACCTTAGGGTCAGTGGTTCAAGCCCCATGCTGGGCAAAACTTTCCTGCATTGTAGGGAGTTGGACTAGGTGAGCTATGACTCTTGTGTTCCCTCCCAAGTCTAAAATTCCAAGATTCTAAGCTGTTCTGCTGAGGTCCTGCTTTCAGGCTTCCCATGGGCATCTGGTTGGCCACCGTGAGAACAAGATGCTGGACCAGGTGGGCCATTTCATCTGACCCAGAAGGGCTCCTATGTTCTTAAGTGGCAGAAGAAAGAGGCCACAATCAGTAAGACTGAGCCCACTGAGATCAACTTGCCCAAGGTTCCCCTCCAAAACGGAAAAACCCAGCACTAGGCTAATCCCAGAAGGTCAAAGCATCTGAAAAAGAACAGAATTTGATGTTGGTGGATAAAAGACAAGGGGAAGTGTGGTGGTGGGGCAGGAACCACCACATCAGCACTCTCAGAATAAACTGAACAAGAAATAACTGGAAAACAAAGGGAGGGGGAATCCCTTCCAAAGAACATTTCCTTTTAATGGACCTGGCTAAAGATCTTTCCACAGAAGTACAGGGTGGAACAGTGCGCGCGCGCACACACGGCCAGTTCACTAGCAGGAAGTGTGCGCTCCTGTGCATGTGTGCATATGTGTGCTGCGCTCACAGGCCTGCAGTCCAGCCCCGCAGAGCGTGGGAGATGCACAGCATCATTTGAGCACACCATGTGCTGCTCCAGAGCTCAGCCAGGGCAGGCGGCCAAAGAGCTTGCTAATAGCCTGTCTGAGAGGTGCATAAGTTCCACCTGCTGGCTGTGGTGGCAAACCACAGCTCTGACGAACGAATGGAACGGCTGAGAGCGAGGCACCTAAAGGGACACGACAGGATGGCGCCGTGCCCAGGCACACAACCTGGAGGGGCACAGAGCACAGCTGTCGTGTGCCAGCCTGCCCTTGTGCCAGCCTGCCCCTGCAGAACAGACCTCCTGTGACACCCACAACAGGGTGAAGCTGCTCTGAAAGCAGGTTGCTAAGGAACCCATCCTCCTGCCCTCAGGATCATTGTTCAGCCAATGGCAACAGGCTCCAATGACATCATGAGCCTTCAGCGTGTCATGAATGCCATGTGCCTGGCTTGATTTCTCCCTTCGCAACGTGAAAGAGGGTGCTGCTCAGAATCAAGGCAACTGCCAGGCTCCTCCGCACCTCTTTTAAAAACCAGGAGTGCTGTGTTAACAGTCCCTTCTGCCCCATGCGCAAAATCATACTGCCTCCTCCCGGCTCCGTTTCATTTTGAGCAAAGCAAACCATTTCATTCTGAGCATTTTAAAACTTTCTGTTTGATTTGTGGTGTCTTTATTATCACTAACCTAGTGTCCTATGGATGGTTCGGAACACAACTCCCGTCCATCCCAGCCAGCTTGTGGGAGTTGTAGTCCAAAACACCAGGGTGGCAAAGGCCAGCATATAGCAATAGCAAGCTTGTTCTCTGAGTGCCGGTTCTTACATAGGCTGCAGATACACCACATATTTAAAGCACATTCCTGCCCCCCTCAACACTTCCCCTAGTATATTTCTCCACCAGTGATGCTTTGACCTTCTGGCATTAGTCTACTGCTGGTTCCAGGTTTGGGGGGGGCTGGGCAAGATGTTCTCAGCTCTGCCCCTCTCACTGCATGTGGCCACTTTCTTCTTACAGTTAAGAGCCCAGAGGAATCAGGAATCTAGCCCAGCATCCTGTTCTCACAGAGGCCCAAAGAATCCTGGGAACTGTAGTTTATTTAGGGTGCTGGGAACTACAGTTCGTACGGGTAAAGTATAATTCCCAGAATTCTTTCTGAGGGCATGCTGTAAATATATGGTGTGTACACAGCTTTAGTCAAAGCGGCACCACCCATACTCTGTGTGTGTGTGTGTGTGTGTGTGTGTGTGTGTTTGTATGTAAGGGGGAAATCTTGACTAACCCAATGAAGATTGAGAATAGGTTCAGAATGCTGACTGGCTGCAGGAAGGGGTCAGTTAGGGAATGGAAATGGAATATCTCAGAAAGGGCACACATGGCTGCTGGGCACCCTGAACAAGAGCACTCCACACCCAAGTATTGTGTTTTCTGTCTCCTATCTGTAATCCATCTATTTGCAAGGGGGCTGATTGGGCAGGCAGCCGTGGGGCTGCAGAAGCAAGCAACACATGCCAGCAGTTCTAATTCCATAGCAACATCTAGCATTCCCCAGAGAGCTTCCAGATAGTTGAAAACCTTTTATCAGTTTTGGCAATCTGGCTAGGTGGCTGCAATTTTCATTCAAGATAACCTGGAAAATAATGCAACAGTCCTCATGGAGCCTGCATCTAGGACGTTTATTCAGAACGCCTTTTCTGGCTGATCTGAGATCTCCACCCCTTTCCTTCTGGATGAAAATGAAAAAGGAACCACTTCACCCCTCCCTCAAACCCCACCCAACCCCCAAGAAAAACCAAAGGCTTTGATCTGCATGCCTTATATTATAGGGATGAATAGCAACTGAATTGCACTGATTTCCCCCTATTTTCCCCCATCACAATGAATCCAGCACCTGCCCTACTGTTCTAGCATGCAGGCATCTGCCACAAGGCTTGCAAGCTATTCAGAGCTTTTTTCCTCTAAGAAAACAAGCAAGCTTCCAGCTTGCTTTATTCAGAGACGCCCTCCGAATCGCATGACTCCAAGACCTCAAGAACAGGGAGGGAAGAAAAAAACCTCCAGATATATCACATGGCAAGGCTGCAGAAAGAAAAGAATTCTTAGGGAACAGCAAAGATTCTCTTAAGGAGCCAGCACTTTTCAAGAGGTTAGGGTAGATTGAGGGCTGGGGGGACCATTGCACTAGCAGGAACCATTATCTCACTGGTAGAGCATCTGAAGCCCTGGGTTTGATCCTCTGCATCTGCAGGTAGGGTTGATAAACCCTGGAGAGCCACTGCCAGTCAGTGTTGACAATACTGAGCTAGATGGACCGATGGTATAGCAAAGTTTCATATGTGGAGCTGGAGCATGAGGCTGGCCACATCTTTAGCCTAGCCATGATGATGATTTATTACATTTCCCAGTAGCCTTGGTCAAAAACAACCCAAGGTGACTTACAGATAGACTCACTGGGCATCAGGTCGGCTGCTTCCTTCCTTCCAACACCACCCCTGTCCCCCGGGAACTCCTTTCTCCCTTGATCCAGATACTTTTGCAGTTGACCTCTACACACAATTCAAGGAAATTACCCACAAGCCAGAGTGGGAGTAAAGAGGCCCATGAAGGCCCAGTCTGAGAGGTGAGATCAGACATAGAAAGACAACTTAATGGCATGGTGAAGCCTGCTGCCTGCCTAAATGACCTCATCGGTGTTGCTGGAATTACCAGGAATGCTGCCTTCTCCCTGTGATGCAAGGCTGGCTGGAAGCAAGCAGCAACCGCACTCCCAACAACTTCAGCCAGGGACAAGCAGGCAGGGAATCCCTACAAGGGAGAGGTCAGGGTAGGCTTCAGGAGAAAAAAAGGTGTCACTGTTCCCAGACAGACAGAATAGCAACAGTCCTACAGGCAGTAGTAGTTGGGGGTCTATTGGGAAGCCAGAAGTAGGTGGAGCCAGAGCCAATGACAGGCAGAACCAAATGATCCTAGTTTTGTCCTCTTCCTCCTCCTTGATGAGTTCTATAAGGGCAAACTGAGACTACATAGGATGAAGCTGATATGCAGCACAATGCAGAGACTACATAGGATGAAGCTGATATTACAGCACAATGCAGAGTATGTTTACTCAGGAGTATGTTTACTCAAACAGTTATTACCATCAGAAAGTTCTTCCTGGTGTTTAGTTGGAATCTGCTTTCTTATATCTTGAATCCATTGGTTTGGGTCTTACCCTTTGGGGCAGGAAAAAACAAACTTGCTCCATCTTCCATGTGACAACCCTTTAGATACTTGAAGATGGCTATCCTATATCCTCTCAGTCTCATCTTTTCCAGGCTAAGCACATCCAACTCCCTCAACTGTTCCTCATAAGGCTTGGTTTCCAGGCCTCTGATAATCTTGGTTGCCTTCCTCTGCACACGTTCCAGCTTGTCAATATCCTTCTTAAGTTGTGGCACCCATAACTGGGCACAGTACTCCAGGTGTGGTCTGACCAAGGCAGAATAGTGTTGCTATTATTTCCCTTGATCTGGACACTATACTTCTGTTGTTGCAGCCTAGAACAGCATTAGCTTTTCTTTTCTTTTTGCTGCTGCATCACACTACTAAGACCCCTAGAACCTTTTCACGAGTACTACTTGCAAGCCATGTGTCCCCCCCCATCTTAGTTTTGTGCAGCTGGTTACTCCTGCTTACGTGTAGAACCTTACGTTTGTCCCTATTTGAATTCATATTGTTAGTTTTGGCCCAGTTCTCCAATATGTTAAGCTCATCTTGAATCCCGATTCTATCTTCTGTAGAATTCGCTAGCCCTCCCAATTTGGTTTCATCTGCAAATTTGATGAGCATCCCTTCAAATCCTTCACCCAAATCATTTATAAACACATTGAACAACAATGGGCCCAGGACAGAACCCTGCGGCACCCCACTTGTCACTTTTTTCCAGGATGATGAGGAACCATTAGTGAGTACTCTTTGGGTTCAGTCAGTCAACCAGCTACAAATCCACCTAACAGTTACATTGTCCAGCCCACATTTTACCAACTTCTCCACAATAATACTCTTGTATACTCCTCCTTCATGATTTTCCCTTTCTTCCTTTTCTTATCCATGCCCTTCTTAAATCTCAGCTCATCTGTGAGCTCCTTATGCAGGCACACTGCTTTCTTTAGATACCACTCCCTTTTCTTTCTTGTTGCATTTGTGCTTTCAATGGTTCACCTTTAAGAAACTCCCATCCACCTTGGACTCTTTTGAGTACTTCTGACCATGGTGAAGGTCTCATGCATGGAAAGATCATGCATAATGATACTACAGGGCTGCAAAATCCTAGGCCTTCAGTCACACATATGTTCTTAAAATGCTGAAGGTGTCGCCAGGAACTTTAAAAAAACATCAGGCATTATGCTGTCCTGTGGTGTCAAGGAAAGAAATAGTCATAGCTGAACCTTATGATGCAGACAGAGAACAAGCTGGTGAAGGATAAGTGGAGCATTCCATTCTTCCTCTGCACATAGGGATGTGGGAGAAATGCATTTAAAGGGGAATCTACTGAATTCACACTACCTCAAGCAATTCAAGAAGCAAAATGAAGCTATTCTTTGGAATTTGCACTTATCGAAATAGATGCTTCTACCATTTTACAATACGTAAACTGTTAACCCAACCTGTTTATGTAACTGATTGGTTTTCTGAATCAATTAAAACTAGTTTTATTTTTGAAAACATTGCAAGATTCAAGTTCCTATAAAAACTGCAGTTGGAAAGCGTCCTCTTAAAAGAGAAATTATGACAGGAGGGAATGCATCTTCTAAGGTGATGCCTACTACAATCAACGCACATGTCCATCACATTATATCCACATTTGAACATGCTGCCTTAACATGCAATAGTTAAAAGGTGGGGATAGGGGTAGGGGTGCACACACAACCCCCCCAAAAAAAAATCTCTGTGCATGTCGGTTCCTGTGCACAGCAGCCCTGATTTTCACATGTAGAGCATAGAAAGTTTGTGTGGGCCTTTTAGCTGCATTCACTTGAATGCGCATAGAATTCTTCGCACTTTGGCGGACTCAGGTGGATGCCAGTAAATGCCCCCTGCAGACCTGGCCGTCCCACTGAACATGGAAAGGCCAGGAGCTGATCAAGCTGCGCTGATGTGTATGGGATCATTGGAGGTGGGGCGTGTGTGTGTGTGTGTGTGTGTGTGTGAGAGAGAGAGAGAGAGAGAGAGAGAGAGAGAGAGAGAGAGAGAGACCCCACCCACATTTTTAACTACTTGATGTTTATGTGAAGGTCTGAACATGGCTGAAACAATTAATTACTTTATTAGCTCATAGGTAAAGGGACCCCTGACTGTTAGGGTCCAGTCGCGGATGACTCTGAGGTTGCAGCTCTCATCTCGCTTTACTGGCCGAGGGAGCCGGCATTTGTCCGCAGACAGTTTTTCCGGGTCATGTGGCCAGCATGACTAAGCAGCTTCTGGCAAAACCAGAACAGTGCACGGAAACGCCATTTACCTTCCCGCCAGACTGGTACCTATTTATCTACTTGCACTGCATGCTTTCGAACTGCTAGGTTGGCAGGAGCAGGGACCAAGCAACGGGAGCTCACCCCGTCGCAGGGATTCGAACCACCAACCTTCTGATCGACAAGTTCTAGGCTCTGTGGTTTAACCCACAGCGCCACCCGCGTCTCTTTATTAGCTCATACCCATAACTGAGATTTCCTTAACCTGGAAACAGCCCTTAAAAAAAATTACCTGACGGTGCACACCTGTACCTGCAAAACCGAGTCTGGGAGTAACAGGTTGAACAGTTTCTGAGGTTGGGCAAAGAGAAAGAAGCATTTCACATTTTGAGGAAATGGATGGGGAAAGCACTTAAGAGGGGTTGATGCTGTCTCCGCTGCATTTGAACATTATAGTAGCGGTGTGTGTACGTTGCATGAGGAAGATCCTAGGTTCAATCCTTAGCAGCTCTCCATTAAAAACAGGATCAGGTAGCAGGTGAAGAGCAGGGCTCCTGACAGATAGCCGAGAAAGCTGCTACCACAGCAGATGCCACCGGGCAAGATGGCCCAGCGGTGTCACTTAATAAACAAGGCAGCTTCATATGTTCCAGGTTACCCCACCACCACCAAACCTGTTCAACCTATATACTTGGAAAGATTCTTCAGAAATAACTATGCAATCCTGGAGGGGTACCCTTTTTCCTTGAGGGTTGCATTGCTTCATGAGGGCATATGGCCATTTGCAAGGGTTGGGCAGAGCCAGAGGCAAAGTAGATATAACACTCAGGATGACTCTTACCTTTGTTTAGTAGGGTACATTGCAGCAACATAAGAAGGCAGAGGTTTCTAAACCCTCCTCCCTACCCCAATACCTCTCCATCCTCCATCCAGACAAGTCAGAGGCATTAGTTCAAGGCTGGTTAGGCAAAAGCACTTAAAAGAAGCCTAAAGCATGCTCTGGGGAGAATCCTGAGGGCAGGACAGAAAGGGGTATGTGGGGCACCATTTGGCCCCTGAGCCTGAGGTCCCCTACCCTGTTGAAAAAAGTTTCCACTGACCGGGAAAGCATGAAAACCCACCTCTCCTTTCTGCAATCCCCTTCAGCACTGATTAGCCTTGCAAACCCATAATCTCATCTTTCAAACAACCTGTCTTACTCTGTCCTCTTGCAGAAAAAGAGCAGAGATGTTGTCAGGGATTCAAGTCTATCAAATTGTTCCCACCCACCTTTCCTGTCCCTGCCCAAAACTGATAGATAACACAACAACTTAATTTTTGTTTTTTTTGTTTTTTAAAGAAAAACAAAGGCAGCTTTGTAGATCCCAGTTTGCTATTGCATGAGAAAAGATACAAAGCAGACAAGCTTGTGCATTTGTGCCACTGTTGATGTATTAGTACCAGATATGCATGCAAAAAGTTGCGTGCCTGGGGAAGACACAAATCTCTTGCCCCCTTCCCCCACCAAATAAGAGATTTGTACTAATAACATCCCATTAGTTTTCTCTCTCTACAGTATTAGCATGCAGTGTGTCTTATTTGCAGAGGACAGTCCTCTATTTTAAGGACTATCCAGTCAAAGCTCAGTCTAAAAATAATGAGCCATAATAAGGGAGAGCAGTGACCTTACACTTGGATTACAGACTGAGCCAGAACACAGGTCAATTGGTTACCCACTCACGGAAGATGTACTGTATTTCTAGTTCAATTACAGTAATTTTTTCCTAAATTTGCACCTGCACCCACAAATTACCACATGTGCTTAATAAAAGAGAAGTACTATAGCTCAAATGTTAAAGCACCGGTTTCGCATGAAGGAAGTCTAAGGTTCAATTCCTGCCACCTCAAAGCAGGGCTGGGAAAAACTCTTGTCTGAAACTCCAGAGAGCTGCTGCCAGTCAGTGAAGACATTATTGAGCTAGATAGACCAATGGCCTGATGGGGTAGAAGCCAGCTTCCTTTGTACCCAATACACTGCTGTGTGTTGCAATTGTCTCCAAAACAAAGCCTTGGAAGATTGCTATGTATCTTGTCATTTCACCTAGCCCCTCTTGCCCAACACACATCTGTGACCTAGTCCGGGAGCAGGGTCTAATTGTCATCTGGGCAGCCAAGGACCTCCAAACACACTGCCCAGGACTGTGCCCCAGAGAAGTCACTTTGGTACTGCTCTCGCAGTGGTTTGACTTCACCCTTGGAGGTACACTCCATTGTCTCTTGAGACAGAAGGATGCCAACGATAAAGGGGCTTCTATAGCTTCCTACTGGGTGCAAATTCATAGCGACTGTAGCGCAAAGCTAGCAACACCCTCGGCAGCAGTTGCTGCCATCCTTGCATTCAGTGAGGTAACAAGACTCAACACCTTGCTCCATGCACATCAAAGCTCCTTCCCGTTGACACCCCCTTCCACCCACTGGCATTACTTACCTGCTCGGTGCAAGGACATAAGCAAGGATCCTGCCCTCTCCATGAGTGCTGGGGTCCCACACGCAGCACCAGCAGTATCAAAGCCCGCACAGGGGCATCCACACCACACGCAGATGCCTTCACAGCACCCTGGTCTGTGCAACAGACACCCACCCACCCCTGCTGTCTTTCGGCCTAGCCCAGTTCTGAAATCGGCAGCAAGGTGAAATCTGCAAGGCGGCTGCTTCTTCAGGCGGATTGTCCTGCCATGCCAGGGCTGAAAATAGTTTAGGAAGCTGCCCCTTTTGTTCCTAGCGATCCGCCTGCCTCCAGTCCTCCTCGGCTGAACTTCCTTTTCCCACTTTCTCTGGCCCCCTCGGCAGGGAGAGGAAATCACCAGGAATTGGCTGTTTGAGTCAACTCCCGCTGGCCCATTGTCACAGGCCTGTCCCTCCTTCCTTCCTATCGACAAGGCCCTGGGAAAAGAGAGAATGAGCCTGTGTTTGCACACAGACTTGTAGGCCAAGTGGGACCTTGTTTTCGAAATGCTTCCTTTACTCGACTTCACACACCTTTAGGAAAATGGCTCTAAGATCAGAAGGATAATCTCTTTAGGGCTTTCCCCTCCCCCTGGTGGTGGGCCTGGCTCCCCTCTCCTCTTGCAAAGGAGGCTTTCCACAGTTGCTACTCCTTCCAAACACGCCTTAGGGCTGGAGGTTGAGGAACCAGGAGAATCTCTTTAGAAGGCAGATTTGGCTCGAGGGCTGCTGGTTGCAGATTATAAAGCAGGGGTGGGGAACTTTGGGCCTAGAGGGCCACATCAGGCCTCTTTATCTGGCCCTAGGCCACACCCATCTCTGATATTGTTCTGCCTCCTCCTTGAGCAACTTTGCCTGGCTGAAAGGTTTCCTTAAATTCTAATCATGCCTACTCCTTGCCTGAATGAAGGATAGAGAGGAGAATGTGTAGAAACTGGCCAACTAGGTAAAGTAAAAAAATAATTGTGTTCATTGCTGCACCCACTTTAGCTACCATCATCAACAGCATCACATGAAGAAACAGAGATGCACTGTAACATATGGTTCCTTTCTGACAGTTCTGAAGGATATTCTGAGCTCTTCAGCACCAAAGGAAGACGTAGTTCATGCTTTATTTTAAATCATCTTGATAGATCTTTGGGCTGATCCTGTAAGTCTACAACTGAAAAGTGGCCAGCCAAGGAGCCAAGACAAGTGCAGCTACAATCAATAAAGCCATCTCCTGTTGCTTCTTACAAGCATCAGTTTTACAGGGTTCCCAAATGTGGGTTCTCCAGCTGCTTTTGGACTATCATCCTTGACCACCGGTCCTGCTGGCTAGACATGATGGGAGTTGTAGTCCAAAAAACAGATGGATGCTGTTTGGGAAACCCTTATAGACTGGCTGGCATGTCAAGCCATCATCTCACTGTAGAACAATGAGATGAGAAGGGCCAAAGGCCCTTGCTGGCAGAGTCATTTAAATATTTCAGACAAAGTCCAGAGAGAAAAGAAAATGATAATACTGTATAAACTGAACAAGAACAGTGTATAACTTCAGGTTTTGTCTGTCTTAAGTCAATTACATAATAGAAGAAAACTATGTCAATATGCAAATGACATTCAGCTCTGTTTCTCCTTGCCACCTGGTGAAGTTTGTGTCTGAAGGCAATAATGAGATGGAAGAAGGCCAAAACACTAAAGCTACATAAATCCTAGATAAGTTAGAGATACTGCAGATTGGTAGTTCCTGGGTTGATGAAACAGAGAGAGAGAGCTTGTTCTAGAGAGGGTTGCATGCCCACTGAAGGACCAGGTACATAGCCTGAAGGGTTCTCCTAGATTTTCCACTGTAGTTAGGGCCCAGGTGGCTTTAGTGGTATGAAGTGCCTTTTTCCAGCTCTGGTCTTTTCACCAGCTACAGCCACTCCTGGGAAGAGAATGCCTGGCCATAAAGATCGGAGCACAAATTACCTATCACTTGGATTACTGCAATTCATTCTATGTGGGCTGGCCCTTGAGAACTGCTCATGGACACTGCAAAATGCAGCAGCCAAAGTATTAATGGGAATGTGTGCAGAAAAGCATATAACAACAGTTCTCATCAGGCCCAGTTCAGAGTCTTAGTTCCAAGTTTAAAACGCTAAATGGCTAAGGATCTGGATATCTGAAGGAATGCATCTCTCCAAATAGTACTGCCTGGGCCTTGAGGCTGTTCGTTCAGCACCAGCTGAAGACTTTGTTCTTCAGCCTTCTGAATTGGCTGTGTATGTGTGTGCTGTGTAAGGAGCGACATAACCAAGATTCTTAATTGTATTTCACTCTTATTGCTTAGTGCATTTTAAACTGCTGATCCCTTCCCCATGATCACTAGTGATGAGGGGTGGGACATACATTCTTTAAAATGAAAGAAAACAAGCATTGCTTCTAAAATGTGACGGTTCCATTTTTAGTATTAATTTCAAGCTCAAGGACATCAGTGGATTAGAAAGTTTACATGCAGAAGGTCCCATGTTCAAGCCCTGGCATCTCCAGGTAAGGTTACATCCACACCATCCATTTCAAGTTCTCTTACACCACTACAACACCCATGGCTCCCTCCAAAAGAATTCTGGGAGCTGTAGTTTGTTAAGACCTCGCTGAGCTACAGTTCCCGGCACCCAAATGAATGCTCCATGGTGTGGATCTCACCTAAGGGGATCTGGTAGTGGGAAACAGGAAATACCTTCCTTTGTCCAAGACCCTGGAGACCTGCTAATTTAGGCTGCTTTCAGATATGTGGGTTACTGTGCTACGTTTGCTGGTTACAATGCTAGCTCTTCTGTCCCAGTTTTTAACATTCCTTTTATACTGCAGTACTTTGTTGCATTATGGCACTCTGGCTTTTTGATCAATACACCACCATGTCACACTAAATTCTGAATAGCAGGAAAGAACTGTATCCTGGGATACTGCCCTAAATTCTGCCACATGGAACTACAATGCAAAACTCCTGAGATTTGCCAAGTTAACAGGGTTGCAAATGGATTCTACTCGTACCCCTTGAAAAAATTTAAGGTGGGAACAAGCACTAAACTTCCACTTAAATCCCTCTAGATTTCCAGAAGTGGCTTTTCTGTAGCATGAAATTTAACAACAACAATGACAAAACAACCACCACAACCCAGGTCCAACACTAACACTGAAGAAAAAGCAGGAAGGGACTAAAGCCTGAGAGAACTACAGCGAGGGAAGAATAGATTACCTTTCTGTCTATTACTTCCCAACGGGTTCCGCTAGCTTACTGAAAACAGTGTTGCTTTACTCCCAGTAATGTCAGATGGGGTTTGTAGTCCAATCGCACCTGGAGGGTCACAGGTTTCCCCAGCCAAGGAGTAAACCATACCTGGGCCAGGTAGACAATGGTCTGTCTTGGAATAAGGCAGCTTCCATCTTCCATCCTCACTCAAAACAACTTGCAAGCCAACAGCAGCAAGACCCTACTGCTTTTGCAAGAACCAAAACCAGGATATTTACAGCCAGTGTGGTGTAGTGGTTTTAGAGACCAGGGTTCAAATCCACACGTGGCCATGTGGCTCCCTGGGTGACCATGAGCCAGTCACTGTCTCTCAGCCTAACCAATCCCTAAGGGGTGTTGTGAGGATACAAACGGGGAGGGGGAGAACCTATGTGTGCCAGCCTTGGACAAAAGCTGAGCTATAAATGCAATAATTAGCACGATCTGGCTTTTCCTTGCTAGATTCTGGCCATGGGACTCTTAATGCTCAGCTGAATGGATCTGCCTGAGCTGGGCTGCAGGTTGTTATTCTCCATGGCTGTGAGACTCAATTGCTCAGATTCCTTCATTGCAATAAAATTTGACTATTCCTGCAAGAGCCTGGCTGGAGTAATACCAGAATCATCATAGCTATATAGATAACCATGCATGGCCCCCAGGGCTCTTTATCTGAGTTCCCACCACCACTATCAACCTTCTACTGCAGAGATGAGTTTTGATATAACAAGATGTATGTGCTTTAGGCTACTGATGCACAGCGAAGGACAACAATCTCCAGCGTTGAACATACACACAGGCATGGCTGTCTCTATTCTCCCATTCATCCTCCCACCCCACCCATCAACTTCTCTCCCCACCCCTCACCCCATTTCCTTTTCCTGTGAAAGCCCTATCTCCCCACCACTGGAAATCCTGCTTGCTGCTACTCCCACCCTCGACTCTCAAGATTTCAGCAGGAATCGCTTGCACACTTGCAAGCCCATGTCTATAGCCATGAGGGCAAGAAACCTGTTTACTTGTTTGTTATAAATTGAGTAACAGATTAGATGTTTTAGGTGCTGAAAGCTGCACCTACTAGCAAATTCAGAACTTAACTACAGTATTGCAGAATATGCCCAGCACTGATAACCAGGGCTGAACTGGATGTTTTCAGCTAAGTAATAGAAACTGGGTGAAGAGCAGCAATAGGGGCTGGTTTCAGGGAAATTTAATCACACCCTTATAAATAAACCCATGACAGTTAGTTGCCTGTCAGAAAACAAAAGGAGACTGAAATCATATTCACGCCATAAATTTAAAACACATGCCTCCCCTCCTCTGGAGAATCCTGGGAATTGTAGTTTGTTAAGGGGTAGAGTAGTGGTTCTCAATTCCCCCCCCCCCGGGCCACAATTTCAAATTAAAAATTTGCTCGTGTCACACCAATTTTTTTGTGGTTAAGAAATAAATTGGAAATCAACTCCTAGCAATGCCTGATTTATACCTTAGAACATAACTACTTTCTAATATGATCCTGGGAGGTCCAGAAAGTATAAAAGAATGCAGCTACATAATAAAATGAAGATGAACCATTCCCAAAATATAACAGATTGTATTCCTGCCATGTTTGCCATCCTCTCCTGCACACACCAGTGTGCCAGATTAGGGCTTGGGAGACCAGAGTTTAAATCTCCACTCAGCCATGAAACTCAGCAAGTGACCTTGGGCAAGCCTAATCTACCTGACAGGGTTCTTGTGGGGATAAAATAGGTGGTGGGGGGTAGAAGAACGACATGTACCAACCTGAATGACTAAATGGTGGCCACTATCACTTTCTCTCCTTCCCGTACCCCCAACGCTTCTAGAATGACACTATATAAAATTGTTCACACGTTACACTGAACACAGGTATAAGCTGCTATTACAAATGCACAGGTGTTTGCAGGAGACAGTGTACACGCGTTGCTCAACTATTGCGTATGCAGACTGTGCACACATTGAAGGTAACATGTGAATAACTATACAAGTGTATTTGTGTACATGGGTTTGGATGTTGAACCCTTGCTAAATGTAACATGCAAACACCCTAACGTTACAACATCACATGGTTCCAAGGGCTTGCAGGGCGCTGGCAAACCCAACTTTACTAAAGAAAAGGCCACTGTTACTGCCACTCACTGAACTCTTCCCCTCAAACCGCGCAAATAATCCTTCTCCCCAAATCATCTGAAATGCTCTCCCCTATTTGCCACGATTGGAGGAGGCGGCATTTTTGCTCAGCCTTATGGCTTGGGGTGGAGGGGTGAGGAATGAAAAGGCCTTGGGACCAGAGCCCAGCTTTCAGGAGCCAATGTCAAAAAAATGTTAGGCTCTTGCCCAGAGCACGCATAGCAATATGATCAAAATTCGTAGGCATCAGCACCAAACATTTAAAAGTCTCCTGGTATTTTTCCAGCTTGAGTTGCCGAAGAGGATCGTTTCATGCCAAGAAAAGTACCTTGGAAGACTGTTGACTAACATGGGCTTCAAAGCTCTCTCTCATCCCAACCATCCCTATCGCCTTCACTGCAGTGGGTGGGGTGAAGCCATCAGCCTGCTTCTTTTACTTTGCAGTTGCTGCCTCTGCCCCCTGAATGGTGAGTTGAAAGCGGGGCCCCATGGCAACCACAGGCCATTATTTTCAGTGCATGGAATAGTTTTCAAGGGAGCTTTAAAAAAACGCACCACCTGTCAGCTTCTCTTGAATAAACTGGGAAGAGGAAGGCAGGTGGGTACAGGAACATAGCAAGCTGCCTTGTACTGAGACGACCAGTCCCTTTTGCTTAATAATGTCCACACTGATTGGTAGCAGCTCTCTCTAGGGTGTCAGGCAGGGGTCTCCTCTAGTGCTACCTGGAGATGCCAGGATGCTGTGGGATGATGGGAGTTGGAGTCCAACAGTACTTAGAGCTATGAAAGTGCACAGACAACTCCCACCCCCTTTTTTCAGTGCAATTCTGTTTGTGTTATCTTCAACACTGCTTCATGAATAGTCATAACCAGTAAAGCAGGCGGGTGGGGGGTGGGTAGGAGTAGAGCTCCGAGACATTTTTCAGAGGCATGATATCATCATCACTGATGGACTACATGCACACATGTTGAACTTGTTTAAAAATAAATAATAGTAATTACAGGTTTTTGTATACGGTAACTAATTATAAAATAAAGTGAAATCACTAAAAGACTATATAGCACACACTAAACTTAGAGCAAGGGACGCAGGTGGCGCTGTGGGTTAAACCACAGAGCCTAGGACTTGCTGATCAGAAGGTCAGGGGTTTGAATCCCCGCAACGGGGTGAGCTCCCGTTGCTCGGTCCCTGCTCCTGCCAACATAGCAGTTTGAAAGCACGTCAAAGTGCAAGTAGATAAATAGGTACCGCTCTGGCGGGAAGGTAAACAGTGTTTCCGTGCTCCAGAAGCAGCTTAGTCATGCTGGCCACATGACCCGGAAGCTGTACGCCGGCTCCCTCAGCCAATAAAGCGAGATGAGCGCCACAACCCCAGAGTTGGCCACGAATGGACCTAATGGTCAGGGGTCCCTTTACCTTTACCTTAGAGTTAGTCCAAACTCTAAGGGAGAAGGATATACACTGACCTGCCTAGTAATAAGAAACAATCAGCAATACTTAACACACAACCCATTCTGCACAGTACATTTAATGCAGTATCATTCCTCTTAAAATGGTAATGGCTTCCCCCCCAAATAATTCTGGAAGCTAGTTTGTTAGGGGTCCTGAGAATCATTCCTCTCACACAAGTGACAATTCCCAGTGATTTAGCAGCCAATCACTCTTCCCAGGGAACTCTGGGAAATGTAGTTCCAAGGTGGTGGTGGTGGTGGGTGTCTCCTAACAACTTGCAACAAACTACAATCCCCAGGATTTTTTGTGGCAGTTTAAATGTATAGCACGGATAAGGGCTCACTCAGGCAAACACAACAGCAAGAAGAATGTGAAAAATGGGTGTGAGGAGGAATTGGAATGATCCAACTCAGGGGGGGAAAGGCACAACAGATTCAAAATGAGCAAAAGAACAGTGAGGATTTGGAAGCAGAGAATTGGAAGATGGTAAGCAAAGGAAATTAATTAAGAAAAGCCTATGCGCCAGCAGAACTCTGCTAACGCTCCTTCCTACTCCTAAGAGACAAAATCTGCAAAAGAGCAAAGAAAACCACGTGAATCAAGGCTATATTTACTTCCATCAGTTTCCCTCCCTCAGAGCACAGGGATTGGAGAGTCCTGTTTAAACCATTCCCTGTGATTGCAAATGAGACCTGTCAATCACACAGCTCTCCCGCCCTCCCCACACATTAGTTTCGCTTTTTAAGAAATACAGTGCAATGTTTTTTTAAAAAATCTGAGTCCACCAAACATGGGGGGCAGGTGACGTGGGGGGGCTTTCTCCTTCAACTCGGGGTGCTTTGTGCAAATCCCTCTTAACCTTGGAGAACCCCACAATCCTTTTAAGGCACCCCCCTTCAGAATTCAATATTTGTCCAAATCTAGGGCACAACCTAGACTTCTCTGCAAGGTTGTTTGCTTTTCTGATTGAAAGCTGAAGTTTGCTTTTCAGTTGGCTGAAGATCTTACGTTAAGGTTCACAGGCACTTGCAGAGCATCCTGACACGATAAGATAAGCAGGCAATACTGAAATTCCTCCTCCTCCTCCGTACAACCGTTAAAAAGATATTGTACTGCTGTCCTTTATTGCATCTAATCTGGAAGTATCCCTTTCATCCCACTTCTGCCCATTTCCCATCAGCTCCATTTTTTTCCTGGGTAGTTAAAGAACAGCGTTCTGCAAAAACAGCACAGGTTGCAAACATACAACACATTTAAAGACATTTAAGATGTTGCTTCCCCCCAAAGAAACCTGGAAACAGTAGTTGCCTCACAGAGCAACAGCTCCTAGCACCCTTGGCAAACAGCAATTCCTAGAATTCTTTGAGCTGCAAAATGTGCTTTGTGCTACAAAGGACAGAGTCTTGTGGCACCTTAAAGACGATCCAATTTATTATGGCATAAGCTTCACGAACCACACTCAACTTCATTAGATGCATGAATGACATAATAAATTGGCAAGTTTACACACATACGTAACTCCCATAAGTAATCCAAAACATTTAAAGGATATCAGCATGGGGAAGGCTCAGGAGGAGATGTAAGGATGTGAGCAATGAAATGCCAAAACCAACAACAACACCAGAATGCATTAATTTCAATGAGTCTACTCTAAGGAGAGCTACCGTTAGATGCAGCACAACCCCCACCAAGGATAATTGTGTAACACCCAGTTTATTAGGTTCAGGTGACAGTCCCAGAATATTGTACTGAGCTAGTAAAGAGAAATTGAACAGTTTGCATGTTCACAACTGGTTGGGAAGATCAGGGTTGGTCCCCGATCAGCCATGCAATCAATTATTGCAATGGTCTGCATAGCTTTCTGGGAGTAAGCCAAGGTGAACTCAAATGGTGCTTGCTTCTGATTTCATAGGATGTACAATTGGTTTACTCTGACACAAGGCAAGGTCTCCAGAATTAGCAGTAGCAGCACCTCACCCCAATATAGCAGCAGCAAGAAATATAAATATAATGTATGGGTTAAATAGCACAGTTGTGCCCAGTATGTGCATTGCTAATACAGGATAAGAAAGGAAATGGTGCTCTCTTGCTCCCATCTGCCCCAGCAAGCACGGTCAATGGCCAGGAATTACAAGAGTTGTCCTTCAGTAACTTCTGGAGGGCCAAAGGCTCCCCATACGTGACACAGACTGCTGTCATAGTTCAGCCTTCCTTAACCAAATCTGCCAAACTGTTCTTCCATTTCAGTGACCTACAGCTTGATCCTGTGCAGCTTGCTTCTAACACAGGGTAGTCCAACTTTTCATACCAAGTGGGACTCTAGGACCCTGCTCTAGGAGCCCTCATGTCTCCTTCCCAAAGCGCTTACCCAGCTTTGGAAAGGCTGTGTGTGTGTGAAATGTTGCTGAGGGCAGCCAAAAAATGCCTCGAGGGCTGCATGCCTCAGACCACCCAGTTCTAGGGAATATATGCAAAAGATGGCAGCCTTACAGAACAATCCTCTGCATATTTTTTCCCCAAAAGTGAGCCCCACAGCCTGCAATAGGTCTTACTCCCTTGCGCGGATGTAGCGATTGTGGCAATCTTGGCAACGCTGGAACAGGCTGAGGGAGGAGTTGGAATCTAACAACATCTGGCAGAATGCAAGGACAACGCCTTTTGGATCAGTTTGGTGGTAAAAAGTAATCTATACCTGCAAATAAAATAAATAAGCGAACGTTATAAAGAACCCTGTGGGATCAGACCAAAGGCCCATCTCACCCAGAAACCTGTTTTCACAGGTACCAAACAGATGCCTATGGGAAGCCTTCAAAGCAAGACATGAGAGAAACAGCACAATTCTCCCCACTTCTACTTCCCAGCTACTGACACTCAGTGGTATACTTCCTCTGATACTGGAGGTACTGCACAGATATCCTAAGTAACAGCCATGGACAGCCTTATCCTTTACAAGTCTGCCCATCTCCCGTTTAAAACTATCCAAGCTGATGACCATCACACGGTAGGAAAATCCCATCCTTACCTTCTTTTCTAAACGAAAATGTTGTAACCTTTTCTCCATGCCTTTGATTACGTTGGTTGCCCTTTTCTGAACCTTTGCCAGCGCTACAATATCCTTTTTGAGGATGCAATACAATTGAATACAATATTCCACGGGCAATTGCACCATAGATTCTCATAGCAGAATTCCATTATTGGCAGGTGTGTTTTTCCCTCCAACGGTCTCTCCTACTTACCCCTAACAGAGAATTCATCTTTTTTTGCAGCTGCCACATACTGGGTTGACATCGTCCTTAAAGCTATCCATTACCATTCCAATATCTCTTTCCTGGTCAATCGCTGCCAGTCCAGACCCCTTTCTGATGTTTTGGACTACTTATGGGAGTTATAGTCCAAAACATCTGGAAGATACCTGGTTGGGTAAGGTTGTGGGATGTATGTATAAACTTGCCAATTTAGGGTGTCCATGCATCTAATGCATCAAAATAAACAGCTAGTTCCTGCCAATCCTGAAGCTGTCATTAGCATCAGGTTTCATTCATCACCTGCTGCTTCCTCTGGAGAGAGGAATACTTTGGGGCTATTTTGATTAGGGATAAGGGGACAGTCTGGTGTGGCCAAGTGGCAGACCACCCAGGGAAGATAGAGCAAAGGGGGCAGTGAATGCAGGAAGCGGAGGACAAGAAAACTAACAATGCTCTGTTTATTTATTGCATTTATGTTGCACCTTTTCTTCCAAGGAGCTCAAGGTGGCACGCATAGTTCTCTACCTCCTCATTTAATCCCTACAACAACCCTGTGAGGCAGGGTAGGCTACTAGTCATATTGGCTATGTTCTACCCGCTGCTAATTCTGGTTGGCCACAATGAGAACAGGATGCTGGACGAACTGAGCCCTTGGCCTGATACAGCAGACTCTTATGTGCGTAGGAGAAAAGAAGAGGGAAGAAGGGCATTTGTGCCACATGCATTTTCTCAGAAGTAAATCCTACTATGCCCAATGCAGCTTGCTCCCAGGGAAGCTCACAAAGGGTTTTTTGCAACCCCTACAGCACAGTCCTATGCATGTCTACTCAGAAGTCCAAGTGAGTTCAATTACGACTTACCCTCCAGTACGTTTGTATAGGATCACAGCCCTGGGATGCTCTCTTCATTAGCTGTGCCCCTTCAGCTGGATTCTATGGACGTTTTACTCTGGAGGAAGTCCCATCCCATTGAATCAAATAGGATCTAAATTCTAGGTATCAGGATGCAGGATGGTAACCATCAGGGAGGCATTTGTACACGTGCATTGAAAGATGGCACGCATGTGTGTGAGTGAAAGTGATTGGTCAGCACAGGCAAACAATCAGTAAACATAAGAACATCAATCTCACACACACACACACACACCCTCCTCAATGCAGCCAGTTCACATGTTCAACTATAGGTCATGAGGCAGGGAGCACCTGTGTAAACCTGCCCTTAAATATGTGAGGAGGAAAAGGGAAATAGGGGTGGGGGTAGGGAAAGAACCTGACACATGTCTTTCCAACACCTGAAGAGCCTATGCCAGTCTAAT